>NC_092824.1:48834829-49147686 GCF_023375885.2 Dermacentor andersoni
ACTATGCTACTTATGGGGCACAGTAAGCATCGCACTATCGAACGATGCGTGCCTACCCAAGCGTAATCACAGTCATGTCTAGCCACCGACCTAGGCACAGCCGTCATACCTGGCTTAACAATGATTGTATGACTAAGTATAACTGCAGCTAAACGAAAGGTTGACTAAGTGAAACCAAGGTTTGTTTAACCAAGGGTGTTATAACATAAAGCTATTCGAAACTTTTCTATTCCAATTCTGCAATCAGCCCTCCGCTTTGGTCAAAAGCTTTTTGAACCACCCCCACTTCGCCTGTCTATCACGTGACCTCACGAAAACCGCGATAGCTCCCCATCTCAAACGACGTGTACGCACTGATCATGCATGATTGGACCGAACAAAAGAAACGTAGTTATTTCTGATTCGACGCCTTTTGGCCATTAGACTTCGGCTATTGTTCAAAAGCTTAGGGCTCCACCCACTTCACCTGACTGTCACGCGACGTCAAAAAACAGCAAAAGATCGCCGCCTCAAAGCGACTCGAACGCCCTAAAAATGCATTAATATGTCGTACAGAACCGAATTTTTTTTCTGAATAGCCGCAGGCTGCCCCGTTCCGAAAGCAATAAAATATTGCTGCTGCCGATCGTTCAGGCACTGTCTACTGACACCTGCCAGAGAGCATGTGTTTGTTTGCGTATGATAAAACTTTTCGAGCGGCCGTGTAATGTTTTCGAGCACTTTCGGCGCGCTTACAACCACGCTCTGCGAACTCCTCTTTGCTGAGGATCCGTTTTAGCAGTATTCTTAACCTTACACTGCATGCCGCCGCGATTTTCGACCAGCTACCGCAAGCTAACTAAGGGAAAGCGGACCAATCGCGCACGCTATCACCACCCTCTTCATTCTGTTATCGATTTTCAGTGCACTTGCTCGGCCCAATCGAATCCCTCTTCACTTGAGCGAGCCAACCAGTTAAGACAAACCGCTCTGTGAAGGCAAAGTTATTCGTTCTTGAAGCAAGCACAAGTGACTTCCTATAAATGAGTACAGCTATTGATTCGTCTCTTCAGACATACTTGCTGGTTACCGCCCGATGCTTGCGTCGGCGGTTAGGCAAATTTGACGTCAGGAGATTGGAAGAAAAACATATCGGAATAGTTTTATGTTATAGGGCACCATGCTAAACCAAGCTTTCGCTTTGCATATCCAGGATTAGCTGAGCTAAGCTGCAGCCAATTTGTTTTCGTTGTCCTTTTCCGGTGATGAGGCGAGACTTGGTTGCATTTCCCCTTGCACGATTCTTGTAAATTTGCATGTATATATATATATATATATATATATATATATATATATATATATATGTGTGTGTGTGTGTGTGTGTTACTTTATTTATTTATTTATTTATTTATTTATTTATTTATTTATTTATTTATTAGTTCACGTATTCGCTTACTTATTCAATGATTTGTTGTGGGTACGTTTCAGAAAATATTAATCAACTTTACCCGGAGGAGCGGTCAATTATGATACAACTCGTGACGAGACACCGCCACGTGCTAGAAAACAAGCCTGCTGATGCAGTGTCTCTAAGGGAGAAGAAAAAATGAAGATAAGCTGACCGAAGGAGAGTTCAAATGTAAAAACGGAGTCCGCCCGAGCGCCAAGCAGCAGCTATGCAAGATTTGGGACAACTTGAAAAGAGAAATGGCGCAGGTGGACAGCCACCGACCCAAATGAAGTGCCCTGGACGGGTGGGTTACATTACTTGTCATCTCCCGCTTCTCAAAACACAACATAAAACGAAAAAAAAAACGTTAGAGAGTTCCGGCACCGCCGGGCGTCGTCGCTAAATTCGTTAGCGCCACGGCGTGCATTGAGCCCGAATGGCTGAATGCCCGCTGTTGTTGTGTCCCCCGTCTTAGGTTGCCCCGGCCAAGTACGACCAAGGTTGCGGAACACTCATCAGGAAGGAGAAAGAAAAGTCAGTGCGTCGCCTGCTTTTCTCAATCCCTTTATTCGGGAAGCCATATATTGTAAGGAACCACTTTTTTTTGGAGCAGAGCTCGTGCTGCAACCAGGAGGGTCAAGCTGTGCAGCTGGGGATCATATATACAAAATTAAATGATGGGGTTTACGTGCCAAACAACTTTCTGATTATGAGCCACGCCGTAGTGGAGGACTCTGGAAGTTTCGACCACCTGGGTTTTTTAACGTCCACCTAAATCTAAGTGCACGGGTGCTTTGTCATTTCGCCCCCATCGAAATGCGGGCGCCGTGTCCGGAATACGATCCCTCGTAGTATACAGAGATGAAGTTGAAAGTTAGGCATCTCTTGCCCTCGTACTAATTCCCTCTCGCTGTGGAAGCGGCCGCCTGGCCGAGCGGTAATATTATGAAATGCGTCGAGTATATGGCTTTAAACGACAGACATGCGTTATCTCTGTTCCACGGCATTGGTGAACGGACGGCGTTCTAAGGGGCCAGACGTGGTAACTGACCGGGGATGTCTACAAGATGACCGTGTAAGGTCCAATAAAACGCGTAAGAAATTTATCGCGTAACCCGGCAACTCTCACAGGAGTGCAAAGAACTTCGTCGCGAGGAGAAAATGTCACAGCGCGGTGAGTCGAGTCGCAACGAGACTTTCGAGCGTCCTGGGAGATGCCGGTGTTAAAGTGGCCGAGGTGACGGCAGTCCGCGAGATGAGACAGAAACTGTTCCAATAAAGGAGCACCTGCGAGTAGAGGCGTCGAAAGGAACGATGCATCAAGAACGAAACTTGGTGAGCGGCCATTGACAAGAAAAAAGGTGGAAAGCCAGTGGTGCATTGCGTAGGGGTGTTAGGCGAATGTCACGAACGGTAGGATTGCATCGCAGTTCTTGTGGTACGGGCGGATGTACATCGCAATCATGCCGGAGGGGGTACGAAGAAAACGTTCTGCAACGCACTGTCTGCGTATTGTAACTGGAAGTCGTCTTGTGAACTGTGTTTGAGGCGCGCAGTACTTCGGTTAGGACGGAAGAGAGGAAAATTTTGCCGCGGTCGCTGAGGAGAACACGCGGAGCGCCATAGCGTAAGAAAATGTTGCGCAGAAAGAAAGCGGCGACTTCAGCAGCAGTCCACGACGGTAGAAAGGCTGTCTCCTTGTAGCGTGTTAGATGGTTACAGCCGTCACAACGATTGCAATGTGAGGTCGTGGGAAGAGGTCCGTACAAGGCCCGTCCAACTACTTCTGAAAGCAAAGCGGGACAAGGCAGAGGTCGCAAAGAGCCAGAAGGAGCCGTTGTCGGTAGTAGGCGGCTTTGACAATGAACGCAGGATGCAACGTACTTCGCAACGGCTGAAGAGAGGCCAGGCCCGGAGCAGCGACTTCGCACACTGTCGTAAGCCTCGCCATCGGATGATTGTGAAAGGCTTCGAGCACCTTATGTGGCAGAGAGCCTGGTATGACTGGGACCCATTTGTTTCCATCGACGTGATAAAGGTAGCGACGTAAAACTCCATTGTACAGATTGAATTGATTGGGCTGTTGACGATGTACGGCGTTCGGAGGTGACGAAGAACCTTCCACGCGTCGGAGAATAGTGCGGCAGTATGGGTCGACACGTTGTCAGGGCTGTCGGGTTTTTGCCAATCGAGGGTTGCGATGGGTAAACCCGATGAAGAGGACAATGGGCGTTCGCTAATACGCAACGGTCACGCCAGCATGTGAAATCCGGGCGCTTCCCTTGGTTCGCTTCCGAGGCCTGACCACAGGGTTGATGGTGAATGAACTTCGTTTGGTAGCGTTAACAGCCACCCACCGTGGTGGCGTAGTGGCTATGGCTTTGCGCTGGTAAAACCGAGCGCGCCGTAGCAAATCCAGCCGAGGCGGCAGCATTTTGATGGGGATGAATTTTAGAAACGGCCATGTACAATGCATTGGGTGCAGGATGAATAATCCAAGGTGGTCACAGTTTATTCGCAGCCCTCTACTGTGGCGTGCCTTACAATCATATCGTGGTTTTGGCAGACAACGCAAAAGAGGCACGACATTGCAATGCAACAGTGTACAATATGTGGGGTGAGAATTTGAACGCAACAGTCGCACCATCAGCCAAATCAAATGTAAAAACATGCATATACCGGAAGGCCAAGTGCGTTCATGCGAATCTAAATGCCCCGCTGACAGTTCTCTAAGTTTTTGGAAAAACCATTACAGAGCGAGGCTCCCACATAAATTTAAATAAAGGGGCCGAGGCCTAGTATTTGGCCTTTATATATATGACGGAATCGTCACCACCGAATTAGAATTGAACGAGCAACCGCTTGTCCACGAAATTTGTTCTTCTTTCACAAGCGTCTGGAGAAAGTAAATTTGAAGGGATAATCTGGTGGAGGTGCCTAATGTTTTGGGGTAAGAAAATCACACCACCCACGTTTCTTTCTATCCTTCTAAATTTAGCAACTTACAATCTGAAACTAAACTCGAAATTTCAGCTTGCGTCATTCATTGACAGGTAGATATTAAAGTAAATGAAAACGCCTATACACATTACAAGTTATATACCGTTTATTCCTCACCTGCCCATACTCCAGGCAAATACAAATCGCTTCTTAGCTAACTTGCACAATATTAAATTATTGAATTTGCTTCGACAGTGATAATGACAACTTATTAGAAGTTCGGGGACTTTTATGTCGCAGTTTAGGGAAACCTTGAATTTGAAATACCGTGACGTCCACTGACATGGCATTCTCATAAAAAAAGACCAAGTGTTAACCATACCAAAATGATGCACTGAAACAGCACACACATCATGAATAAATAAATGCCTATTTCCAGAAAGTGTGGAGGCATATTTTACTGAAACATCTGAGAGAGAGAGAGAGAGAGCAAAAACTTTTGAATGCTGCCTACGTATTTTTCAGGGTATGCCTTTAGCAGTGCTGTGCTGCCGAGCGGTAAAAAATACCACAAATTTGCAAATTAGTATTATATTCCAATTCCGTATGCACTGCATCAATTTTGTCGACTTTAACCTTATCATTTGCAATTTACGGAAATATCCTGTCGTTTTATATTTGTGTTAGAGGGAAATCAATCAGGTCTGAGTTTTTTTTTTTCACTTTTAGCGGCTTTCAATAATAGTTGCGAAAACACTTCACCACCTAAACAAAACGTCGACCACTACATTAACTACATTTTAACTTTTTCTAAGGCAACAACCTTCATTCGAATAGCCGGAGTGGTTGCTCAGAAAAACGACTTTTCTATCCACAAGTATTTATCGAGTGAGAGTCCCGAGCTATTGCTTCCTCCTAATTATGCCGTTCCTGGCGTACGTCTTTCTGCATGCAACTCTCCAAACTATTCTTGTAGTGTGTTCCACGACTCGACCCAGCCTTCCTCAGTTCTCTAGCGACCCTCCTCGTCCCCGGCAGTCCTTTTCCGCCACATCTCGCCGCAACCCGTCCGAAAGGCGTACCCCTGACGACAAACCGATCTGCTTCCACTGCTGTCGCATCGGGCACGTCGCCCGTCACTGCCGCAACCGATGGCCACCACCTCCTCGGACCTACGCCGCCACTTATTCCCGCCCCTTTGTACTTTCTGTTCTCTATTCCACCCGCCGTGAACCCACTGCCGCTCATGCCCCTTCGCTAGAGCCGCTCGCCCTCACCTCGGCGCCATCAGTCTCGTTCTCACCAACCCCACCGCTTCTCTTCGCCGCCTATCGCTTCCCGGACCCAGCTGGAAAACTAGGTACTGCAGCTTCTGAAGGTGAAGCTGCGTTGTCGACCCTGCCCTCAAATCCTCTGCACACCGTTACCTACTAACAGAAACCTTCTTGACGTTGACATTGACGTTGACGGCTATCCTGTCACGGCACTCATCGATACAGGAGCCAGGTTTGGGCACGGGCTAGTTGGTATTCCTTGATATCAATCGTCACTTACAGCGCATTGGTTGTTGCTTTGTAGGGCGCGCTTTTGTCTTGGTGTCCCAGTATATATATGTATGTTTCTCATAATAAAAATCAGTTGGAAGTCAGCGCTTGTCTTCGTCGTCCTTTTTTGTCCCTCGTCATTGTATGCGCTGTAAGTGACGATTAATACGGGAGCACATCTTTCTATCATGAGTGCTGCCTTCCTACGACGACTGAACAAGCTCCTCACCCCAGCACCGGCACGCGTCGTCCGTGTTGCGGATGGTGGTACTGTGGCTGTCATCGGCATGTGTACGGCAGGTTTCAGCATCGCCGGCCGCCACATTCCTGTCCTCTTCACCGTAATTGCTCATTTCCCCCACGACCTCATTCTCGGCCACGATTTTCTCTCCGTACATTCTGCTCTTATTGACTACTCTTCAAGTACCCTTCACCTTGAGTTGCCGATGCCGGCAGAACCTTCTGACGCACCCCACTGCCGCTTACGCTCCACCAGCTTTCTTCGCCTGCCGCCAAAGTCAATAGCCTAGATTGAACTGTTGTCTTTCCCACCAGTTCCTGATAGCGAGTACCTCGTCGCTCCTCTGCCCGACATTCCAATACAGTATGACGTCACCGTGCCAGTATGGCACCCCGCGCGTGTGGCAACAAACGCATGAATTTGAAATAACCAGTAGGGACAGTTCCAAAGAAAAGCTACGGGAACTGTTCGGCGACCCCATTGGGCGCAAGGCTGCCGCGAGAAAGGCTCTTGCATCTCGTGTTCAGTCATCGACAGAGCCATACGTTTTCTACATCCTCGACGTCTTGTCTCTATGCCGTAAAGCTGACGATAATATGTCCGAAGCAGGTAAAGTGGCACATGTGCTAAAAGGCATCGCGACGACGCTTTCAATTTGCTCGTTTTCGGCAACGTCTCGACTATAGACACCATTATAAAAGAATGCCGTCGCCTTGAACAGGCTAAGAGCCGCGGTATCTCACACCACATTGCGCGGCTACCCAACACTGCTGCTACGTCGACATGTGAGGGTCGACCGCGTCAGACCACCACTTGCGACGACGTCACCCGAATTGTTCGCCGCGAACTCGAGGCCGCCTGTTCCTTCTCCACGACGCGTGCCGATCCGCCAGCAACCACCATTGTGATGATTCAGGCTGTCGTCAGACAGGAATTTGAAAACATGGGTCTGAACACCGTGTGTTCGACCTCTCGACCCAGCGGTCTCCAGTAATCTTGCGGTCCCCCTCGTCCCCGGCAGTCCTTTTCTGTCACATCTCGCCGCAACCCGTCCGAATAGCGTACCCATGATGACAGGCCGATCTGCTTCCACTGCTCTCGAATCGGCCACATCGCCCGTCACTGCCGAAACCGATGGCCAACACCTCCTCGGACTTACGCCGCCACTTATTCCCGCACCTTTGGACCTACTGTACCCTATGCCACCCGCCATGAGCCCACTACCGCTGATGCCCCTGCTCCGAACCTTCGCTACAGCCGCTCGCCCTCACCTCGACGCCACCAGTCTCGTTCGCCCCAACCCCGCCGTTTCTCTTCGCCGCCTATCGGCTCCCGAACTCAGTCGGAAAACTAGGCGCTGCAGCTTCTGGAGGTGAAGCTGCGTTGTCGACCCTGCCCTCAAATCCTCTGCTCACGTTACCCACGAACCGAAACCTTCTTGACGTTGACGTTGACGGCTACCCTGTCACGGCACTCATCCATACAGGAGCACATCTTTCTATTATGAGTGCTGCCTTCCGACGACAACTGAACAAGCTCCTCACCCCAGCGTCGGCACGCGTCGTCCGCGTTGCGAATGGCGGTACTGTGCCTATCATCGGCATGTGTACGGCACGCGTCAGCATCGCCGGCTGCCACACTCCTGTCCTCTTCACCGTGATTGCTCATTGCTCCCACGACCTCATTCTCGGCCTCGATTTTCTCTCCGCCCATTCTGCCCTTATTCACTGCTCTTCCAGTACCCTTCGCCTTGAGTTGCCAATGCTCGTAGAACCTTGTGACGCTCCCCACTGCCGCTTACGCTCCACCGGCTTTCTTCGCCTGCCGCCAAAGTCCATAGCCTACATTGAACTGTTGTCTTTCCCACCAGCTCCTGATGGCGAGTACCTCGTCACTCCTTTGCCCGACATCCCAATACAGTATGACGTCACCGTGAATCACAGTATACTTACAATTACTGCGAACCACACTCACATGCCTGTCTAAATTTTGATTCGCCAAGCAAATTCTACCGGAAGGTATTTGCCTTGCCACCATTGATTGTCTCAGCGACCAATACGTGGCAGCGTTATCGACCGATGGTTCTCGCGAGCTTAGCATGCCCCTCGCACCAGCCTCGGGCGTTGATCCCAACATAACGAAAATGGTTGCGACGGATCTGTCCTCTATGCAAGCTGAAGACCTTTGCGAAGTATTATCGTCCTACCGCGATATTTTCGACTTCGACGACCGCCCCTTAGGCCAGACGCTCGCGGCCAAGCATCGCATTCTTACTGGCGATGCTGCGCCTGTTCTCCCGCGACCGTATCGAGTTTCTGCGTCGGAACGCCGAGTAATTCAAGATGAAGTGAACAAAATGTTAGATAAAAACATAATTCAGCCTTCATCGAGTCCCTGGGCGTCACCTGTGGTGTTGGTTAAGAAGAAGGACGGCACGTGGCGCTTCTGTGTAGACACCGTCATCTGACCAGCATTACAAAGAAGGACGTCTACCCGCTCCCACGTATAGACGACGCCCTTGACTGTCTGCACGGTTCCAGCTATTTCTCGTCTATTGATCTTCGTTCGGGATATTGGCAGATTGCTGTTGACGATATGGACAGAGAAAATACCGCGTTCATCACACCTGATGGCCTATACCAATTTAAAGTAAAGTCGCTTGGATTATGCACCGCCCCTGCCACCTTTGAGCGTATGATGGACTCCTTGCTCCAAGGTTTTAAATGGTCCACATGCCTCGGCTACCTCGACGACGTCATCGTCTTCTCACCAAGGATCGACGCTCACCTTGAGCGTCTCACAACTATACTTGATGTATTTCGAGAGGCGAAGCTGCAACTTAACTCGACCAAATGTCGTTTTGGCCACCGACAAATTACTCTTCTGGGTCATCTCGTTGACGCTTCCGGAGTACAGCCTGATCCCGACAAAACTCACGCTGTCCGAGAGTTTCCGGTTCCGAAGACAGCCGCAGACGTTCGGAGTGTTGTAGGGCTGTGCTCGTACTTTCGTCGTTTTGTTCGAGATTTTGCGACAATTGCTAGGTCCCTGACTAATCTTTTGAAGAAAGGCGTACAATTCTCGTGGGGTACTGCAGAAGCCGCCGCCTTCTCTCGTCTCGTCGCTCTTCTAACCTAACCACCGATTCTCGCCCACTGCGACCCTGATGCCCCTACAGAATTACGTACAGATGCCAGCGGTCATGGCGTAGGTGCCGTCTTAGCCGAGCGTCAGCGTGGCGAGGATCGCGTTATTGCTTATGCGAGCCGCCTCCTAGCACCATCGGAGCGCAACTATTCCATTACGGAACGCGAATGCCTTGCTGTTGTCTGGGCGGTTGCGAAGTTCCGCCTTTACCTTTACGGTCGCCCTTTTTCCGTAGTCACTGACTATTATGCTCTCTGCTGGCTCTCATCGCTAAAAGATCCTACAGACCGGCTTGGTCGATGGGCTTTGAGGCTACAGGAATTTTCATATTCCGTGGTGTACAAGTCTGGCCGCCTGCACTAAGACGCTGACAGTTTGTCGCGTTACCCGGTTCACGACTCGTGACTCCTCCAATACTGCCAGTGCTTCTTGCGTATTCTCTGTATCCCAGATGCTTCATTTCGCCGACGAGCAACGCCGTGACGCCTACATCACAGGATTCATCGACCGTTTTGAACGCTCTCCGGCCGATGCTGCTCTACGCCTCTTCGTCCTCCGCGATGGTACTCTGTACCATCGTAACCTTCATGCGGACGGCTCAGAGTTCCTGCTTGTAATACCTAAACACCTCCGCTCCACCGTTATAGAAGAGCTTCACGACGCACCAACGGCAGGACAACCTCGGCGTGTCTCGAACCTATGACCGTGTACGTTGCCGTTTTTTCTGGCCGGGCCTTGCCCGTTCCGTACGACATTACGTCGCCGCTTGTGAACTTTGCCAACGACGCAAGAAGCCTTCCCAACTCCCCGCTGGTTACCTGCAGCCGCTCGACATCCCTGCCGAGCCCTTCCATCGTGTCGGCTTGGACCTTTTCGGCCCATTTCCGGAATCCACATCAGGAAACAAGTGGGTTGCAGTCGCGGCGGACTACGCGACCCGCTACGCCGTAACCCGTGCTCTTCCGACCAGTCGCGCAACTGATGTTGCGGATTTCCTGCTCCATGATATCATTTTCATCCATGGTGCTCCGCGTCAATTGCTTACAGACCGCAGCCGCACCTTTTTGACCAAAGTCATGACGAGATCATGCGTGCCTGCTCAATACAGCATAAATCTACTACCTTCTACCACCCTCAAACGAACCGCCTCACTGAGCGTTTTAACCGCACCCTTACAGATATGCTATCCAAATTCGTTTCAGACGACCACCGTGACTGGGACTTGGCTCTACCTTACATTACCTTTGCATACAACTCTTCCCGTCTCGAAACTGCTGGCTTTTGCCCGTTTTACCTATTGTATGGCCGCGAACCGATGCTACCACTGGACACTGTGGTTCCTTCCGCCACAGCTTCGACTAGCGATTATGCCCGTGATGCAATCGCCCATGCTGCTCATGCTCGCCAACTTGCGCGTGCTCGTCTACAAGTGTCTCAAGACAAACAGAAACAACGTTACGACCTCCGTCACCTTGATGTCCATTTTGTGCCCGGCGCCCTAGTAGAGCTTTGGTAACCATCGCGTAAAGTCGGCCCTTGTGAAAAACTGCTTTCCTGTTACACAGGCCCATGTCGCGTGATACGCAAAGTGACCGATGTCACCTATGAAATCGCTCTAGCCATGCCCACCACGTCCTCCGCTGTGACAACCAGTGACGTTGTCCACGTTGCCCGACTCAAGCCCTACAACTCTCCATGCACCTTGGATATTTAACAGCACCGTGACGGTGCTTTTGTCGCCGGGGGGTAATATTACGATATCACGGAGCGATGCTCAACAGACGAGCCGCCGCGAGAACGACGAAGAAGTTGGTCGGTGCCCTAGGCACGAGCGAGTGTCAGCCTGGCTGCCTGGCTCCAGTGTAAATAGCGCGTAAATAGCATCTTTCGTCTGTGTCTTTCCACACGTAACAATATGGTAGTCCGTATGTTATTTTGCTAAAAATAAAAGCCTGGACTAGTGTTATGGTTTCGTTTTCGTGGAGCCCTTTACCTTTCTTTGTAATTCTGCTTATTAGTCTAGCGATGCTCCTCGTGCTTGACTTGAGAGTCGCAATAGTGTGAGTGGCTCTTTTGTTTCTTTGTAACCATAGTCCTAGTATTCTGATCATATTTCTTTCTGGTAACGTCTGGTCACCCATCGTTAGGTGGATGCTAGGTTTGTTTCTGTAGTTACGCCCGTGGGTCCGGATAAACTCAGATTTTTCCGGAGCGCATCGCATGCCGTTTTGTTCTGCGAGGTCCTTCACCGAGTCGATAGCCTCCTGGATAGTTTGTTCTTTTTGCCCTAACGAGCCTTTGCATGCCCATAAGGTGATGTCGTCTGCGTAAAACGCGAAGTTGAGGTCGTTAATTTTTTCTAGTTGTCGTGCCAAGCGGTTGATTGCGACATTAAATAGAAACGGTGAGAGGATGGCACCCTGTGGTGTGCCTCTGTTAGGCATTGAGAGTTTGGAAGATCGAATATTTTCCATACCTATTGTGGCTTTACGTCCAGTAAGGAAAGAGCGGATGTAATTGTGGATCTTAATTCCACAGCCCATTGTTTCGAGCTCTTCAAGTATGAGGGTATGGGAGATCGTATCAAAAGCGCTTTTTAAGTCAAGCGCTGCTATGATGTTCTCCCCATGTAGGGATATTTTGCAGCACGTCATCTCGTAGCCTTAGGAATATGTCTTGTGTAGAAAGATATTGTCTGAAGCCGTACATGTTGTGCGAGAGAAGTTCGTGTCCTTCGATATAGCTGCTAAGCCTGACATGGACCTTTTCGAAAAGTTTGCCTAAGCAGGAGGTTAGAGACACAGGCCTGAGATTCTGCAATGTTCTAGGTTTCCACGGTTTGGGTATTAAGATGATGGTCGCTTCTTTCCATTGATTAGGAAGTTCTCCCGTTTCCCAGATTTTCTCATTGAAGTATCGGGTTAGGCGTTCCAGTTGCTGATCACCCTTTTTTTTTAACATTGCATTCGTGATGCCGTCTTCGCCGGGGGCTGAGTTACGTTTTAATGTTAGAGCGGTGGCGTATACTTCTTGTTTCGTTATGGGTGCATCAGGCTTGGGATTGTCCATGCCTTTGTACTCTATCTTATCGATGTTATCTCCTCCTGTCCCGATGTATCTGTCTGCCAGGGTTTGTATCAAGGATGCGTCATCCCCCTTAAATTCTCCTACCACTGTGTGTAATGCCCTAGTAGTGACTGTTCTTGTATTGTATGGGTCAAGCATGCTCCGCAAAATGGCCCATGTCTTGGTTGTTGAGAGCGTTCCTCGTAACGAGTCACAAAATTGTATCCAGTGTTTCGCTTGTAGTTCCCTAGCATACTCACTTGCTTTTTCTGTCAGTTGTTCTATTCTAGCTCTGAGCTTTCTGTTTAAGCGTTGTCTCTTCCATCGTTTAGTAAGACTTCGCCTGCCTTCCCACATATGAAAGAGGTGGGGATCCACTACCGGAGATTTTTCGCTTAGCACGACGTGCTTTGTCCTCTACGCAGGCTGAACACCTTTGCGAAATATTGTCATCCTACCGCGATATTTTCGACTTCGACGATCGCCCTTTAGGCCAGACGCTCGCGGTCAAGCATCGGATTCTTACTGGCGATGCTGCGCCTATTCACCAACGACCGTATCGAGGTTCTGCGTCGGAACGCCGAGTAATTCAAAATGAAGTGAACGAAATGCTAGATAAAGGTGATGGAATAGTTGCGCTCCGAGGGTGAGAGGAGCCTGCTGGCGTAAGCGACAACACGGTCGTTGCCACTATGGCGTTGTGCCAATACTGCGCCGATTCCGTGACCGCTGGCATCAGTACGGAGTTCGGTAGGTGCAGAACGATCGAAATGGGCCAGAACGGGAGGCGTTGTGAGAAGGTCGATTAGATGTAAGAATGCAGAAGCCTCGTTATTGCCCCACTGGAAAGGGCCGTCTTTTTTCAAAGATCGGTTAGTGGTCGTGCTATGGCGGCGAAATTTTTCACGAAACGGCGGCAGTACGAACAAAGGCCGATGAAACTGCGCACATCCTTGACAGCTTTGGGAACAGGGAAGTGCGTAACAGCATGGATCTTTCCTGGGTGCGATTTCATTCTGTTCGCGTCAACGAGATGCCCAAGGACGGTAATCTGGTGACGGCCGAAACGGCACTTCAGTGCGTTGAGTTGCAGACCTGCTCGACGAAAAACGTCCAGGACTGCTGAGAGGCGCTCGAGGTGCGTAGCGAAAGTTGGGGAGAATATTATAACGTCGTCCAACTAGTACAGGCACGCGGACCATTGGAAACCGGGAAGAAGGGAGTCCATCATGCGTTCAAAAATGGCAGGAGCGTTACATAGATCGAACGGCATCACTATGAATAGATAAAGACCGTCCGGTGTTACAAAAGCGGTCTTCTCGCGGTCGAGATCGTCCACGGAAATCTGCCAGTAGCCGGAGCGAAGGTCAACAGAGGAGAAGTAGCGAGCACCGTGGAGGCAGTCAATGGCGTCATCAATCCGAGGTAGGGGATAGACGTCCTTTTTGGTAACCCTGTTAAGGTGCCGATAATCCACGCAAAAGCGCCATGAGCCATTCTTGTTTTTTACCCCTACAGCAGGTGACGGCCATGGACTACATGACGGTTAAATAATGTTCTTGGCAAGCATTTTGCGAACTTCTGCGTGAATACCTTTGCGCTCAGGCTGTGACAGTCGATACGGGCGGCGATAAATAGGAGAGGCATCGACGGTATTAATGCATATTTAAGAGCAGTAGTTTGGGCCAAAGGACTATCGATAAAGTAAAAAATATCGTGGTAGGAAAACAGAACGCGGTAGAGCTCACGAGCGTGCTCGGACGGCATGTCGGGCGGAGACATTTTCTGTAAGTCGGCGACGGTATAACTAGGATTTTAATGTCAACAAAGAAAATTCCCATATAAAGACAAATGTTGCGGATATCTTTAAATGCATTTCTTGACTATGGTTTCGATTTGCTCAGCGTGCTTCGAGAAATGGAGAGATATATCGTGTAAAAACGCCGGGGATTTATGGAGATTCTGTAACATAGCATAAGTACGCTTTCCATTGGCTTTCTGGCTCCATTGGCAGTGCTCCTCCAGATGGTCACAAGAACATTGATCATATGCGAAAGCTTGTACGGAAAAGTTTAGCAAACAAGGGCGTCATCGCTTTACGCACCAACACTTTTAGTGCGCGCTTTTTGACTGAGCAAAGACGAAGTGATTGGCAGTTCGTTGTCGTGACCAAGCTCAAATACCACATGGCAAAGATGCCAGCAGACAAAGGCAGTGGTATCGTAATCTAGCCTATAGAAGAGTACAAGAATGAGACCTCCAAACAAGTGAGCAACCACACGCAGACAAGAAAACTTGAATCTGACCCAACTTCGGACTACAGTAATCTTCTGCAAAGTAGGATAGCGGAGCTCGTATTCAGGGACCTAATCACGCAGTCTAAATATCGCTGCATGAGGCCCAAGAACAAAGAAGCAGGCCACCTTTAGCTCCTTCCTAAAATACTTTTTACCGTAGCAGAAATCCCAGGTCAGCCTCTCGTGTCTAAAAACAACACACCTACCTATTGAGTATCTAAGTTCTCTAGCCACCACCTGTGAAAAATCCCCACCACACTTCTATCTTTTGTTGAAGACGCGCCCCACTTCCTTGATATTATTGAAGACATTAACGCCAGCCAAATCCTTTGTGACCGCGCTATTCTAGTCACTTTAGATGTTCCTGCCCTTGACACTCAAATAACCATGAATGTAGGAATTTAAATCGAATCGAAATCCCTCACAGTCCCCAAATGCATGCTCGTGAAGTTTACCTGTCACGCCTTAGGTTACTTCTCTCGCTAAATTATTTCGATTTTGATTCCATTCACCAGCTGCAAACTTTGGACACCAGCATGGGAACACTATTTGCTCCCACATGTGGCAACATTTTCATGGGACAGCTTTAATCAAATCTTACAAAATCGTAGCCTATAATATTTCAAACCTATCTAGGTTACATTGACAACGTATCTATAATTTGAGAACACGGTACAAGCATATTAACAAACCTAATTAGCCATTTCAGCCGCTTTCACGTGAGTATTAAATTCACTTCTCACCAGTGTCACAGTGAAATCAAACTCATGGGAACAGCGGTTAACATATGAAATGGAAAACTGAGAAGACACTTTACGGGAAGCGTAGAGACAGCCAGCAACATTTAGGCTACAGCAATCATCACCCGCGACACTGCAAGCAAGGAATTTTTCTCGGACGAGTGAAAGGAATAAGGAGAATCAGTTACGAAGACAAACATCATATCCACCACCTAAATGACCATGAAGCAACGCAAGCAGAAAGAAACTATCGAAAACTTCATCTCGACAGAATTTATGACGACGCCACGAGATTGAAGAGGCAGTCGGAATCTGTTAAAAAAACAGCCTACACTATAATTTACGAGACCCCCAGCCTTTAGAACAAAATATTGTGATGCCCGATAAACCATGAACATCCCGCAAAAAAATTACACAGTATTATAAAAGAACGAGCGTCTCAGAAAATCGTTCTCGCTAGTATCAAGGGTTATCTATCGGCACAACATAAATTTTAAAGGCATGTTAATGCACACAAAAGTCAGCCAACATCATTACCCCGGAATAGCAGCGTGTTGTCGCCCCAGGTGCAACACCTGCAGGCACCTTCAAAGTGACATTAAATGTAAGAGCACCGAAACTGGTTACAGACACGAAGTAAAAACGAGCTTTACTTGCACTAGTTCTGGTATTTCGTATGCCTCACAAGCTCAAAAGAAGCCACACGAGCATGGTGCACCGGATTCGCCTTGGTGTCGCATTTGCCAACCGTTATAGAGATATGATAGGTGCCAATGATACTAGCCGAAACTGTGAATGCTGTGAGGTGCCAGAAACACTTGAACATATAATTTGTGTTTGTCCCGCCTACGCGCAAGAACGACAGCAACTTGTCTCTTCCATTGCAAAGATCCATGAGAGACCGCTATCGGAGGAGTTTCTTTCAAGTCCTTGGCCTAATGCAAACAGCGCGGCCCTGGTAACAAGACACGCTATAGCTTTTCTCCAAGCCACTGGGCTGGACGCACGGCTTTAGAGAGGCCACAGCTCTGAATTTGTATATACGCATCTCTTCATTATACCATCATCATTCATCAGCAATTTCCCTCCCCGTCCCTCTTCCCGAGTGTAGAGTAGCAGGCCAGAGCAAGTTAAAGCTCAGGCCGACCTCTCTGCCTTTCTGTAGATAAATTTCTCACTATATATGTTTGTCTGTTCCCTTTGTCAGAAACAACATATTGGTGAAGCTGGACAATCAATGATCGTCCGGTTAAACGGACATCCCGCGGACACAGATAAAAAGGTTCCCAAAGCTGTCGCGACCATTTCTAACAATCAGGTCATAACTTTGATTAACTCAAACTCTACATCCTACAGTAAAATGTCCGTTCTGCGTGACACAGAAAATACTTAAAATCATACCTAATCCTTAAGTTCAAGATATTTATCTATTCTTATTTATTTCAATACCGTAATAAAATCATAGAGTCCAACATAGTTACAGATAGCAAGGCAAATAACAAATTATAATAGGTACAATATGGAGCATTTACAAAGAAAAGCAGAAGAGTACTTCAGATGTCATCTCGCGATCAAGAGGTATAACATAGAAAATGTTGATTTCATGCATATTGATGGAATTAGGATTACTGAATGATGACTCAATCCAGATGCCTCAGCAGCTCGTTCTAAATATATGACACGTCAGTAAGATTAACTGTTTGTTACGGCAGATCATTTCACTCTTATACTGACATGTCAAATGCCGAGTTATAATGGTTCAATATTCTTGCGAGAATTGGCTGTACTTTGAGGCGACGATCTCTGCGTCAAGAGATATGATGCGCTGGCAGAATATTCCTTGATGCAAAATCAGTATTGCTGTAGCACAAAGAGTGACACAATGACAAAATATACATCCTGCTTCGTGTGTCAAGATTCGAGAGTAAAGTCTTCGCTTCAATCCCGTTGCACTTGGATAAGTTAAAAATGCTGATAAAATAAACCTGGCTGTCCTGTTCTGCACAGATTCAAGTTGACTTGCAAGATCACGCTATTTGGGTGCTATACTACGGAAGCATATTCTAATGTTGACCTAATTAGTGCTGAGCAGGCATATAGCTTCGTTTCGGCATTGGTCGCCGGCAAACGACGTTTTAAAAGACCTAATTTTTAAAAACTTTATTTGTAATATTCTATATGAGAACTTTTCACGTTAGGTTAGTCTAGAGGTGCACACCCTGATACTTAAATGACTGAGTGTTTGCAAATATTCCGGCATTCGCAGAAGTATTAGTGAACATGGGAAACGTCATCTGCTTTGTCTTCTCGATGTTGATCTCCACTTTACACAATTTGCACGACAAATATAAGCAGGTTATATGATCCTGCAGGAGCATTACTTCAAGCGGGTTAGTTATTTGTCTGTATATCACACAGCTAGTTAAGCCTGTTGCAACCGATATGCATACACGTTTCAAAGGGAGCTTTAGAATATATCCGCTATGCTAAATTTGAAGCTATAGGCAACAGCACAGTTATTTTTCATTGGCTACGTTGCTTACTGTTTCTTTTTCCTTTTCTTTCCTTCCTTTTTTTCTTTTATTGATATTATTATTCCATTTTAATAATTTTTTCACGAGCACCATTTTTTGCCGTTTCTTTTAATCTCTCTGTCAAAAAGACCATAGCTCACTGGCCTCTGCTCTTCCTGCTCCTACTTGCACCCCCCTGCTCTCTATCCAGGTACCTTCGACGGAGAAGCACACGGCTGGCTGACACACGGCCGTGTCTCATACACTCTCGGCGGCTGTCCCGCCCACCCGCCTTGCCCTCTCTCCCCTTTTGAAGAACGCTACCTATAAACCGTCTTTTCATGGGCGCCGCCATATTGCGTACGCAGTGCCGCCATCTATGGGCATTCGGCATATTGGCTTGGGCGAGCGCTTCGTCTTGTATTTCTGGTTTTTGTTTTAATGCTCGGATGGTCTCTTTAGTATCACGTGGCGTCTTGTGGAAAACGGTTTTGCGAGACGTACTGAAATGGTTTAAGTCGGCATGGCCGGACTTCTGCTGGCGTTGAGGCGGATGGAGGACGCAGCGCGATGTGGGCGTGTGTGTTTGAGCCTAGAGTCAGCCTCGGAGATCAATGGTGCATTTCGGAAAATTTCATTCAATAATGTGACCTTAGAGCAGCATTCTTTAGTTTTGTGATGCGGTTTAGGAGATACGAAACATTTACTATGATCGTAACAGCGTGGGTACCGTGCTGCTAGGGTAGAAGTGGTGCTGTTCTACTTTCAGAAACGTTCAAATGGTTAGCTGTATAATGCATTGCGTGACTACTTGGTTCCCATTCATGAATAAAATAGTTTTGGTTAGTAATAACAGCATACCTTACATTGTGGATTAAACTTGTCCATCAAAGCGACCATTTACGAACTGCGCAAGCGTCCGAAGCAGTGGTTGGTGGATTACAGATAACTATGCTCTATATAATGCATGGTCCAAGCATGCGACATCAACATTTGTAGATCTGTAAACGCTGTGCGGTGCGACCATCCGAGGTCTTATTGCGGCGTTAGTCCATTTTCTCTCTCGCTCTCTCTTTTGAGAAAGAGGATGATAACCTAATTTTCTTTTCTGTTTTGTTTGTCCCATTCGTTACAACTCACTCACACGGATTACGGGAATGCGGTCCTCACAAACCATGTCGCGTTATTTTTATGCGATCGCTCTCGGATATTGCGGCTTTACAGTGAAAGAGGCAATGCCGAAGCACTAAGCTTAAATAATTGTATCATGCTGGTTCACCAACTACAGGGATTGTAGTGCTAAACAGCGCCATCGGCCTCATACTGGAGGCTAGCGTAAACATAAAACAGTGATTTCAAGTCTACTATACTTGAAATGCGCGAGAATGATGCCGCTGTATCACAAATATTTGATAGCGTCCACACGAGCATGCGTTTGTTTACCATTGGTAACCCTCATTCTAATTCAGTTACTTCTTTTAGCCATCAAATAAACGTACCTTGTTACATTATCTGACAAACAAGCTTGACATACCAGGCAGCCGTGAGCAGTTGCATTATGCGGGAACTAAAGCGTATAAAGGGATAAACATACGTGCATATGTTACCCTATTCCATGAGTAAGCATCCTGCAGCTTTCCTATCGTTTTATTTTATCTCTTTCTCCCTTCAGGTACACCTCGATCACCGGAGCCTGGAAGGGTTGCGGATTTGCTTACCTCTCCTGTAAGTCCTGCCTCAGCTTTTCTAATACAATAAATTTCACATTCTTTCTCCTGGACGCGCTTTCAAGGGGCCTTCATTTATGCTAAAAGCTGCTACTCAGCTGCTCTATTAGGGCAGTCTATGACGACTCTGACATAGAGAGCTAGAGAGACGCGCATTTTGTATATCTTTTTAGATATACGGGTAACATAAACGCCTATTTTGGCGATTGTGACATACAAACATTATTTAGGGCTTAATATGATGCAGTTTTATACTGAATAACATTGCAGGTTTGCCCGCTTTTTCACGTAACGTGAATGTCTCGTGGCGTCTGTTACAACTAGTCGTTTAAGTTTAAATGGTTAAACGGGTAAGGGGAACAGGTACGACGGGCATCAGATGTACCCCGATAAATTAAAACGATGACCACCTCTGACGCTAATGCCAGGGAGTCACGCATGGGTAAATTTTCAGTTTCCCTCTGGCCGAATCGGGTCCGCCTTGCCTTATCACCACTAACAATGGAATAATTCGTTTTGCAGAACACCCATATCTGCCATGACAGGATTGAGTAAGCACAATCTTGTAAGCAAGGTGCTCGTGTTTTAAAACACAGCCCTTCGCCCCAGCGCGCACATTGAGTGAGTTTTAAGTGTCGCTGCAGATGCCTTCACGAAAAAAACGAGGCAAGGTTCTCGTAGAAAGTTTCACAGAAATTTTAAGATAAAGGTAAACAACGTGTCGGGCGAGCTGATTCTACGTAGTGAATTTGCGCAATGATGGATGAGAAATGAGGTTATGAACTAACGTTAAATTATTTTTTTTTTTATTTTAAGGCAGTTGCTTAATTATTTTCGTGGGGCAGCGATGGAGCGTTTGGTAACTGTAATCAAAGCGATTTTTTTCAAAGGAAGTCGCACTGATCTGTCGCATTATTTTTTTAGCGTCCCTGCAGGGGCGTCTGCGTCAGCAGGCGTTTGGTGTGTTGCGACACCACGTACCCGAGCACACGAGGGTTGGACCCTCCCGCGTGTAGCCGTGCGCGGCTTAGCCGTGTCTGGGGAAAAGGGGATCCTGGGGGTTGAGCCGATGCTGGGTGTTTGGACCTTTAAGGCCCCCCGGCGGAGGCAACACACCTCTTCGGCCTCGGCTTCACATAGACGGCACCCCCGGACTGACCCACCCGGGGGAAATCGGCAGTCGCCTTTTCCTGTCCTTCTCTCCATCTTCGTCTTTCTCTCTCACCTTTTTTATCTTTCCTGTCTTCTCTTCACTTCTTATTACTTCCTTATTTCCTGGCGGCAAGGGTTAACCTGGTGTAGTTTATCCAACCTTGGGTCTATTATATTAGGTTATAGCGGCTATGTACAGCTGGCGTCTGCGTTTCCTTCGGGTCTTGTAGCGTCCCCTTGTTGGGCTCGATGGTGGGTGGCTGGCATGGCTGCCGAAATCAAATAAACATGTATGGATTTATCATCCTTCCCCCGTCTGTCTGATCGGCCTCTTAACAAAAGAGGACGCACCGAAGAAAAGCTGCTATTTTCTTGTCAACCTAAGCAAACGTTCGCACGATTTCACGTTATTCATAGTGAAAATCCTGAAAAGACAGTTAGAATGATATCGCCGTTCACGGTTGCGAAATGTCTCACTGACTCAATTGGCCCAGGCTACAAAGTCACAAAAATGGCTAGTGGTGATCTCCTGCTTGAGGTCCGTGACAAACAACAGCATGACAAGCTCCCAAATCTGGTCTCCTTCGGTAATGTAAACGTAACAGTGACTCCACATCGATCCATGAATACAAGCAAAGGAGTAATTTCCGACGACGACCTGTTGTATCTCAGCGAGGAAGAACTTCTAGAAGGTTGGAAGGAACAGAACGTCACCACAGTAAAGAGAATCATAATCAAACGGGAAAACAAAGAAATTCCAACTAAACATCTGATCGTTACCTTTGCGTCCAGTGTGCTGCCAGAAACATTAGAAACAGGGTATACTAAAGTTCGAGTCCGACCATACATCCCGAACCCTCGGAGATGTTTCAAGTGCCAGAGGTATGGCCACGGCTCACAAAGTTGCCGGGGTCGACAAACCTGCGCAAAGTGCGGTGTCCAGGATCACCTTTCAGATAATTGTAATGGCGCACTCCACTGTCCCAACTGTGGCGGCGGACATGCAGCTTTCTCTAGGGCTTGCCCTACATGGCAGAAAGAAAAAGAAATAATTAGCCTCAAAGTAAAAGAGAACATTTCCTTCCAGGAAGCGCGAAAGCGCATTTCCTTTCTTCATACCGCAGGGTATGCTGCTGCGGCGCGTAAGGGGGCAACGCCGCAACTGACTCCGGCTTCGGCCCGGACCACAAAGAATGTGGCCGTGGCAGAGCCACCAGCCCCCCAGGCGACAGCAGCTGGCTCTGCTGCGCCATCTCTGAAGGAGGGTCCATCGACCTCTGGGTTGGTGGCCTCCAAGGCCCTGCTTTTCGAGGCAAGGCCTAAGGTGAAAACACCCCGCTTGTGTGAGCGGAAGTCCAGCGGCTCCCAAGAGTCGATGGACACAACCCCGAGCCAGAAGGCGCATCCAGCGCCTCGGGAGCGGCGCGAGTCTCGCGACCGCTCCAAAAAAGACAAAACCCGTACCATAATCACGGGGCCTGAAACGGCTCCGTGAGTCATTTCTCAAACTTGACTCCTCTTGACACACAGCACATAAACACAAACAATATGGATACACAAATATTACACTGGAACGTGAGAGGTCTGATCCACAACCTCGATGATGTCAAAGAACTCTTACACAAATACAATCCAAAGGTGCTGTGTGTTCAGGAGACACATCTTAAATCTACACAAACAAACTTTCTTAGGCAATACGCTATTTTCCGGAAGGACCGAGATGATGGTGTTGCATCGTCCGGCGGGGTAGCAATAATAGTAGGCAGAGGCGTTGCCTGTCGGCATCTGCAACTCCGAACTCCTCTTGAGGCAGTTGCTATCCAAGCAGTGCTATTCAATAAACTAGTTACTATCGCGTCCGTATACATCCCCCCAAGTTATCAACTCTCTAGCACAATATTTCAAACCTTTATTGATGAGCTGCATCGCCCTTACATAGTCGTCGGTGATCTGAACGCGCATAGCCCACTGTGGGGCGACTCTCACTGTGATGCGAGAGGACGGCTTGTAGAAAACATTCTATTCTCTTCAAGTTCCTGCTTGCTGAACAAGAAAAAGCCAACATTTTACAGCTCTACACACAAAACATTTTCTTCGATAGATCTAAGCATAGCGTCTAGTACAATTGTGCCATATCTGGAGTGGGATGTCATTAATAACCCTTATGGAAGTGATCACTTCCCCGTCGTTCTAAACCTTAAAAAACAAAGTGAGTGTCATGCACATCTTCCTCGATGGAAAGTTGACTCAGCCGACTGGTCAAAGTTTCGCGAACTAACACAGCTGCCATGGAATGATATCTCTGATCTTAGCTTAGACGACGCAGTAGCATACATAACCGCGTTCATTATTGAGGCTGCATCAGTATGCATTCCCCAAACAAATGGGTCGCCATCGAAGCGACGTATTCCATGGTGGAATGAGGAGTGTGGGGAAGCCAGGAAAAAGCAAAACAAGGCCTGGAACCTCCTTCGTAACTCCCCAACCACAGAGAATCTGATTAATTTCAAGGCAATCAAGTCGCAAGGTAGAAGAACGCGCCGCCGCGCTAAACGCGAAAGTTGGAAAAACTACATAAGCAGCATCAATACATACACAGACGAACGAAAAGCCTGGAACAGGGTGAATAAAATAAAAGGCCGCGAAACTCATCCCTTACCTTTATTAAATACACAAGGAGACACTCTTGAGGATCAGGCAGATTGTCTAGGATCACATTTTGAGCACATTTCCAGTACATCTCATTACACAGATACATTTCTAAAATACCAGCGACTAGCAGAACAGATGAATTTGGGTCGGTACAGCTCATCCAATGAAGTATACAATCGTCCATTTGAAATGGCTGAGTTCCAGGCCTCACTGAACTGTTGCAACAAGTCCGCCCCAGGAAGTGACAGAATAGTGTATGAGATGATCAGACACCTACACCCTGAAGCCCAAGAAACACTACTCTCACTCTTCAATTGTATGTTCTCCGCAGGCTACATTCCGTTTGCCTGGAAAGAAGCAATCGTAATCCCCATTCTCAAAGAGGGCAAGGACCCTTCCTCAGCCGACAGTTATAGGCTTATAGCTCTGACAAGTTGTCTATGCAAATTGTTTGAGAAAATGATTAATCGTCGCCTCATCCATTTTCTGGAAAGCAACAAGATGCTTGATCCCTTACAGTGCGGTTTTAGGGAAGGTAGATCCACAACAGATCACCTTGTACGCATCGAGACAATTATCCGTGATGCCTTCGTCCATAAACAGTTTTTTCTGTCAGTATTTTTAGATATGGAAAAGGCATACGACACAACCTGGCGCTTTGGAATCCTCCGTGATCTGTCTGAAATGGGAGTTCGAGGCAACTTGTTGAACGTGATTCAGAGTTACCTCGCCAATCGGACGTTTCGTGTTAGAGTTGGTAATGTTCTGTCTCGCCCATTTACACAAGAGGCCGGTGTTCCACAAGGTGGTGTGCTGAGCTGCACTCTTTTTATTGTCAAAATGAACTCGATCCAGACTGTCATTCCACGTACTATGTTTTATTCTGTATATGTGGATGACATCCAGATAGGTTTCAAATCATGCAATCTAAGTATGTGCGAGCGACAAGTACAGCTTTGCATAAATAAACTGTCTAAGTGGGCTGACGAAAATGGTTTTAAGCTAAACCCTCAAAAAAGTACATGCGTCCTGTTCTCTAACAAGAGAGGCATACTGGCGGACCCCGCAATAGATCTAAATGGAGAACGGCTATGTGTGAGCCACGAGCATAAATTTCTAGGTATCCTTTTAGACAGCAAGCTAACCTTTGTACCACACCTGAAGTATCTGAAATCAAAGTGCCTCAAGACTATGAATCTGCTGAAGCTCTTATCACGTACATCTTGGGGAAGTGACAGACGGTGCCTTCTAAAACTTTACAAAAGTCTCATATTAACACGGCTTGACTACGGAGCAATAGTCTATAATTCTGCCGCACCTAGCGCTTTGAAAATGCTAGATCCTATTCACCACCTAGGTATCCGCCTTGCTACAGGCGCCTTTAGGACTAGCCCTGTGCAAAGCCTCTACGTCGAATCAAACGAATGGTCATTGCACTACCAAAGGACATACTTAACTTGCTCCTACGCCCTGAAAGTTAGCTCAGATGTTAAACATCCTTGTCATTCCACTATATGCGACTTTTCCACTGCAAGGCTGTTTCGTAACCGCCCGGCCACTAGGCCTCCTCTGTTCCTCCGGGTGGAAGCACTCTCAGAAAACACAGGGGTCCCTCTTTTACACAATGTCTTAATGGCTCCTACACGGCTTCCACCGCCTTGGGAGTGGCAGACCATAAGATGTGACATCTCTTTTTTAGAAATATCGAAACAAGCACCTGAGGCTCACATACAATCGCATTTTCTTGAACTTAAAGAAAAGTATTCCTGTGACGAATATTACACAGATGCTTCGAAGTCTCCTGCTGCTGTTGCTTATGCAGCTCTCGGACCCTCATTTTCAACATCAGGGCCACTAAACCCACACACCAGTATCTTTACGGCAGAAGCGTACGGTATACTTTCGGCTGTTAAACACATAAGGCGCAGAAATGTCGCTAAGGCTGTTGTCTTTACAGACTCGTTAAGTGTCGTGAGAGCGCTAATTAGCTTACGAAAACATAAGAATCCCGTTCTGAATGAGCTGTATAGCTTGCTGTGCTCTGCATATATGTGCAACCAAGTGATTATACTATGCTGGGTACCCGGCCATAAAGGTATAAAAGGGAACGTAGCTGCTGACGAAAACGCTACGTCAGTGAGTTTTAGCGACACAGATGGAAATATCCCCATTCCTGCCATAGACCTAAAGCCCTTCCTGCGCCGTAAATTAAGAAATCACTGGCAAGCAGAGTGGGATACAGAAACTTTGAATAAATTACACATTATAAAACCAAAGCTGCGGAATTGGATAAGTGAGAAAACAGCACGGTACAAGGAAGTACTTCTTTGCCGATTAAGAATAGGGCACACTTACAGTACTCACTCCTACCTGTTGACTGGCGGGGACTCTCCTACTTGTAGTAGGTGCGGCGATAGTTTGACAGTCCTCCATGTTCTAATCCAGTGCCCTGCACTAGAAACAGAGAGGAAAAAGTATTTCCTTTCTGCATATCGGGAAAATATACCTCTTCATCCTGCATTTTTTCTCAGTGATGAACCGTTTTTTAAACTGCAAGTAGTCCTAGATTTCTTAGCCGAAACCGACACTCTGAAAATAATTTGGCCAGGAAATTCTAACACGTGATTACCAGCCCAGTGATTGAACAGTGATTACCAGGGCTGTCTTGATGCTCTAGTGTAACTGTTGTTTCATCTTCGTATGTTCTTTATATCAAAGCACAATTGCCATCGTCCACGTCCATAACTAATCAGTGTCATTATTTTAGAGACTATATATTTACGCCATTTACAGCGAAAATTTTTAGGCCCTTATACAGCCATGTCACACCTACCATAATAAATTCACAGTCCACGCCATTCACAATAAATCCTTTAAATTACCATTTGTCATGGCGCTCTTTGGCCATAAGTGGCCCTTGCGCCATTAAAAACCACATATCATCATTTTTTTAGCGTGTAGAACTCTGGAGACCGGACACCTTCAAAAACAGGGAGCAGCAGGCCGTACGATGTGCAGAATAATTTTCCTTTTTCGTGCAATTTCAATGCGCACAGCTCACTCGTTTCACAGAGTGGTATAAAGTTTGTAAACAGGGATGAAGTGCCTCAGACAGGCTGGCCAACGTTTCGATAGGAGGACCTATCTTCTTCAAAGGCGGCCTCGTCATCCTCGGCGTGTTAGTTATAAAGGGTTAGTGCAGTGACGTCACATGCGGGTGTTGTCGCTGGCGGCTGGTTTTAAAGAGAGAGATTACAAGAGGAAACAAGCGCTGTCGTCCGACGTCTGTGAGCTCAATTCTTAAGACGAGGGGACAAGAGCGTGACAGTGGGCACGCGGGGAGAAAAGAAAAGAAATAGAAGCAGAAAAAATACAGACAGTGGAACTATGGGCTGTCCAGAGGGCCCACGATGCGGCGGTCGGGCAAGGCCTGACTGTCCCAACGTGGGAGCGGCCCGCAGCGCGCTGAGTCGCGTACCTCAGGACCTTATTAAAGTTCTGCATCCATCCATCAGTGGAATGTGGAGCAAGCCACTGCACAAGTGAAACAGTCAACACAAGAACAGTTGGAACACAGACAGTGGAATGTGAAAAGAACCAGAAGGCACACACAGCACCAAAAATGACATTAACCACCGTGCAAACAGACACAATGGCAACAGACAACAGAAAACCCACCACCGAAGTCTACACACAGACCCCCACACGCCTGCCTGCACACACACAAACTCAAACAGAGACCGAGATCGAATTAAGCCAGGCATACGATAATAAACCGGCAGAACAGAAAAACACCCCACGCAAATCTGCCCGCAAGAAGACAAGTAAATGACAGACATCGCAAATCAATAACTCTTCAATGCCACGAAGCACCGAATTCCTACAGGCTAGAAAACTTACCAAAAAACATGTGAGCTACACCTCCCATCTGAAAACCTACACAAGCTGCACAGAGAAAAATATAATTCCTAAAGGCCTAACACTCAAGGCTGTACCAGCTCTAGGAACACTCCCACCACACCATCGCGCAAACTGGCAAACAACATTACATAATGCCTCACTTTCACTTTTGAATATCCTCAAAGAACACTGCGAAGAGCAAATCGAAACTTTTAACCACAGACTTAGGAACATAACCCTGACCCCAGATGAGAAGAGAGATTTAGAACATTACGGCGAAATACAATCTAGAAAATTGGTTCAAAAACAAAGGAAAAAAGCAAATTTTAATCAAAAAACAACCTTCCAGCCAAACAGCCACCACACCCAGACAAGAGGGACCTCGAGCTTAGAAGTACCAGACAGGAAGGAAATTTCCACAGAACTAAACCGCTCCAATGATACAGACATTTCTAAAACATTAAGTCAAAAAGAAATAGCCGTACTCAGCAAGGGCTTAAACGTTTGCCCCACGAACAACACAATAAATGAATTCGAGCTTCACAAGGACCTCTCAGAATTCTCCCGACGAATGCGTATCCGACACTTTTTTGCAGACACACCAGACACCGGGACGACACCACTTAGAGCCCAATCCACTTGGACTCCCGAACCAGAACAAGCCATAGAACTTGACATATACCTTAAAACTATCACTAAAGAAATTATAAGCCAATCCAAGACATCTAAGCGACCTAAAAACATAACTGCGTCGGAGAGTCATATCATTTCAAATCTGAGCTGCCGGAATGATATTGTTATTAAGGAAGCAGATAAGGGTGGAAGTATAGTTATTTGGCCAATAGAAAAATACAAGCACGAGGCTTACAGACAACTAAACAACCCAGAACATTACCGCAAACTAGATAACGATCCGACATTGTCCTACACAGTGACAATTACCAACAGGCTGAAATCACTTTTGGCTGATGAATTGATAACACCATCAGAATACAAATTTCTTAAACCAAGCAACAAAACTGCCGGACGTTTTTACCTCCTTCCGAAAATTCATAAAATTTCATCCGCTGAACTATACACTGCTATTATCCCAGGCCGTCCGATAGTATTAAACAACAACACCCCGACAGAGAGCATCTCCACATTCCTTAAACACCACCTTGGTGACTTGCCAAAAGCACTTCCGTCATTTGTACAAGATACGCCCCACCTTCTGAGAGTTGTAGAAGACATTAATACTAAAGGCACACTACCGCACAACACAATTCTCGCAACACTAGACGTCACGGCGCTGTACACCAACATTCCAATCCCTGATCGTTTATCTTCGATAAAACAAACGCTGTCTAAACACAGTGCACAACACTCTACTGAAGTCTACCTGTCTCTCCTTGAATTAGTTCTCACACATAACTACTTCGAATTTGAAGAGAGTTACTACCTACAGATACATGGTACAAGCATGGGTACGCCTTTTGCACCAACCTACGCGAACATATTTATGGGGATTCTAGAAACAGATTTCCTATCGCGCTGCACTACCAAGCCCCACACATACCTACGATACATAGACGACATACTCATAATCTGGGGACATGGTGAAGACAGTCTAGATAAATATGTAGCCTTTCTAAATTCTGTTCACCCAACAATAAAATTCACATCAGAATCCTCAACTGAGTGCGTAAACTTTCTGGACACAACAATATACATTGACAATGGTGAACTAAAGACAACGCTGTATAGGAAACCTTTCGACAAACAACAGTACCTAGAATGTACCAGCCACAATCCCAGACATTGCAAACAAGGCATCTTTAAAGGCCAAGCCACACGACTACGTCGCATTTGCGTTGAAAACCAAGACTACATAGATAGACTCGATCACCTTAAAGAAACGCTATCAAACAGGAACCACCCAAACAGTGACCTTCAAACAGCTTACATCGCTGCAACCAAACTTGATCGAGCCGAGGTCCTCAAGCCCCGCCCGAGGATCACAAGAACAACAACGCCTCTTCTTACTACTAAATTCTCAAACGCACTCCCAAACGTGAATAACATCCTAAGTAAATACTACCCGATTCTCACCAGCAACCAGAAACTTAAGAAAATTTTTCCCGACCCTCCCAGCGTGGCCTACAGACGCAACACTAATTTTAAAGATGTTCTTGTGCACGCCAAACTACAGAAAAAGAAGAAGTTGGGAACCAATCCCTGTGGCCGCCCCAGGTGCTCTACATGCAAACACATTCAATCTACTACTACAGTAAAAAGTACAGCGTCGAATTACACACACAAGGTAACTTCGGCTTTCACCTGCACATCAAGCAACGTAGTCTACTGTCTAGAATGCGCCGCTTGTAGCAAACAATACATAGGTGAGACTGGGCAACAAATTAATACAAGACTCAATGGTCACCGCACGGATACAAAACACAATTTACCCAAAGCAGTAGCCAGCCACTTTAATGAACATGGACATATGTTTGACAAAGCAAGGCTCTATATACTACAAACAAATTTCCGTTCCCCTGGCGAAAGGAAGTATACGGAATCATACCTCATACACAAGTTTAATTGCCTACACCCGACAGGAATTAATTTGGCACGCGGCAACTTAGAATCTTTAAAAGCTGTAACTTAAATCTGAAACTCTCATATCATCAACCAATACACAAAACACATTAGGCCACCAGCCAACTTTAATTCTTAACCTCACCTACTCTTCCATTTCGGGAAAAAAAAATTTTTTTCCTCCCTACTAACTCAATTTAATGTACTCTTTCAGGGTTTTACGTCTATACCAACTGTACGATCCCCTTCTTCCATGTACACTTGCCCCCTTCTGCGCGCGTCACCCTCCTGTTTGTTATACCTGTTTTGGCCCCCTCCCCCTCTCCCTTCCCTCCCCCCCTTTTTTTAATCTTCTTTTTTTTTCTTGAAATCCCCTCGACAACACATTCCGAAGTCAATATACCTTTTTCGGCGCCTCAACCCAGAGTATCGCCATCTCTGGATGCCGCCGTAACGACACCTACGTTGAGCGCGTGGGGCAGTGCCCCTTAAAAGACCATGCCGCTGCCTTTCAGTCACCCCATACATTGCACCGCAGAAAACTCGTCGCCACCTTAACTATTTCAAGATTACTCGACGTATTACTACTATGCTACTCAAGTCACTTTGAACTCATGTTTTTTTTTGTGTGTGTGTGTGTCTGGGTTTTCTCCTTTCTCTTTTTTTTGTCTTTTGTGTTACTCGCGCGCTGACCGCTTGACCGGCAGTTTTAATGCCTCAAAAACATGCCGCCAACGACTCCCCCTGAATACCTCCTAACCTTTCGCATCCCCAACACGTTCCCAAGCCCCCGTATTTCTTAAAGATTTCACTTTTCTCTTTCTTTTTCTTTCACTCCCCCCTTTTTTGTCTGTCTTGGTGCCGCCCTGGTTTTCCCCAACCCCCCCCGCCTTTTTTTTCTTTTTTTTTCTTTTTTTCTGCTTCTATTTCTTTTCTTTTCTCCCCGCGTGCCCACTGTCACGCTCTTGTCCCCTCGTCTTGAGAATGAAGCTCACAGACGTCGGACGACAGCGCTTGTTTCCTCTTGTAATCTCTCTCTTTAAAACCAGCCACCAGCGACAACACCCGCACGTGACGTCACTGCACTAACCCTTTAAAACTAACACGCCGAGGATGACGAGACCGCCTTTGACGAAGGTAGGTCCTCCTATCGAAACGTTGGCCAGCCTGTCTGAGGCACTTCATCCCTGTTTACAAACTTTATACCACAGTGTGCTATTCCATCTGTCAGCCCCTTTCTTGTTTTCGTTTCACAGAAGGTTTTTATTAGGTTAGGACTTTGGGAAAATTATCTCTCATTTACGGAACGCATAAGATCCCTGCAGGATGGTACTCAACCTAGTCATTTTACAGACATCGCCGACGTGCATGTGAAGAAGAACATCTGCAATGTAATGATGTCGAACTCAAAAAATTGTCGTAGTTGAAATTTAGAATTATATGGTTAGGTCGAGACGAATCAGCGAAATTCAATACGGAGCAGTCGTGGCATACATAATATTTAATGGTGCCATGCACAATTTTTAACAAAGCGGCGGAAGTAAGAGCAACGTGCCACGAAACGTCGGACATCATTTGCGGCCCGTGGATCAGGGAACTCTTTCACGGCACAAATTTTCTCTGGGTCCAGTCGCATGCCAGTCGCGTTGACGACACGTCCAAGAACAGTAATCTCACGATGGCTGAAGTTACATTTCTCGGAGTTGAGCTGTAGACTACCCTTGCGAAAAAAGGCAAGTATATCTGAAAGGCGCTCAATCTGTGTGCTGAAAGAGGGCGAGAACACAACATCTTCTAGATAGCAGAGACAAGTCGACCACATGAATCCTTGGAGTAATGAGTCTACCATACGTTCAAAGGTAGCCGGAGCGTTGCATAGCCCTAAAGACATAACTTTGAAGTGGTAAAGACCATGAGGCGTTATAAACGCAGTCTTTTCACGATCTAGGTCATCGACAGCGATTTGCCAATGTCCGCACTACAGGTCAATGGACGAAAAATACTGTGTCCCGTAGGCAATCGAGGGCGTCATCGATACGAGGTAGTGGGTAGACGTCCTTCTTCGCGATGCGGTTGAGGTGGCGGTAATCGACGCATAATCCCCATGAGCCGTCCTTCTTTTTGACCAGCACGACAGGCGACGCTCAGGGACTTGACGATGGCTCTATGATGTATTTCGCTAGCATCTTGTCTACTTCCGTTCTGATGAGGATTTGAAGCTGAGACTCGGTAGGGTCGCTGATGGATGGGTGGATTATCGCCTGTACGTATACGATGCTTGACAAGTGACGTCTGGCCTAAGAGTCGGTTGTTCAGGTCGAATGTATCCTTTTAGGGAAGCAATAGACTGCACAGCTGTTCAGTCTCCGCGGGAGTGAGATCGGGTCGATCATTTTCCAAATGTCGTAATCAGTACATTTGGCAGACCAGAAAGGTTCACAGGAAGGGTCGACGACAAAAGTCTCAAGGCAACTAACTTCTAAAGCAGTGATTCTAGCCAGGGTGATCTCTTTAGGCAGAATTTGCTTAGCGAGCCTGAAATTCACCACAGGGAGGTATGTGCGATTGTCTAAGACCCTCAGAATTGTATGCGGGATAGTAACGTTGTGGGTGAGAACGATGGCAGTAATGGGAGAGGAGATGTAATCACAATCGGGAACTGGTGCAGAAGGCGACATTTCGATGTATTTCAAGACCTGTGGAGGAACGTGAACAAAATCGGTCGGTCTTAGGCGAATTTCGTGTGGTATTTGAGGAAGTCTAGCAGAGGCAGGTCAAGACGCACAGTAGTTGAGGAACAATCGATGAGCTCTGAATGTGTGGAGAGGAAGTCTAGGCCTAGCACGAGGTCATGGGGGCATTGGTCAAGCACAGTGAAAAGGACGACAGTATGGCGGCCGTAAATGCTCACACGTGCAGTACACATTTCGACCAGGGTCACCGTACTACCGTCGGCAATTCGTACAAACCGAGTAACGGCAGGCGTAACAATTTTCTTTAATTGGCAGCATAGGCGGCTGGTCATAATCAATATGTGTGCTGCGGTATCTATGAGGGCAGTGACGGGTGTGCCATCAACTTTGACATCAAGAAGGTTATGTCTCGTAAACAGCGTCAAACGAGAATTATGCGGCGAATACGACATTGCAGCACCACTTAGAAGTGCCCCATTGCCTAGTTTCCCTGGTGGGACGGTCCGGGTAGGTCGGCGACGGCGAGCGGTGAAGCTGGGGCGGACGTGGCTGGTGACGTTGAGGCGAGGGCGAGCGACATAGCAGCGAGTCGACGTAGTGGCGTCGGAAGCGTCGTAGAAGCGACAGGGTGAGGAACTTCGGGGCGAAATCAAATTCTGGAAGGAGTTTCGAGGAGAGGACGGCCAACGGCTCTAGCAGTGATGGGAAACGTGACCGATTCAGCCGCAGCAGAAACCGATCGACCTGTCGTCAGGTGCACGCCACTGCGATGGATTCATGGTTGTGTAGGGATAATAGACACTGTGAGGTGCAGTGCGATAGGAACGAGTCATAGGAGCAGAACAGGGGTTAGGGCGACTCAAGGAGCAGGCGCTGGGAAGACCCTATTAGCGATTTCTTGGCGAGCCACAGACTGGATGAGCGATGTCGTTTCAGCGGTGTTGTTCCACGACGTCGGTTGAGGCAAGGCAGGAAACGCTGCTTCGAGTTCGCAGCGCACAATTCGGGCCACGTATTCGTTTGGTGATAGCGAGCAAGATTGGTCGGTGGGGTCGGTACAGGAAGAGGTCGCTGCAGTATTTTGAAGCCGTGTAAACTGATTGTATATACGACGACTCTTCGCCTGGTCGAAACGGCGGCATTCCTTCATGATGGCGTCGAGAGTCGACAAGTTTCTAAATACCAGAAGGTTGAAGGCGTCGTCCGCGATGCCTTTGATAATGTGTCCAACAATTTCCGCCTCTGGCATGGACGTGTCGAATTTATGACAGAGAGTTAGGACATCCAGAATGTGGGAGACATACGTCTCGGTAGCAGTTTGGGCAGGCGCCGCGAGTTGTTGCTTGGCGGCTAGTTGTCGACTGGTCGGATTGCCAAAAATGTCGAACAGCTTTTCTTTGAACAAGTCTCAGCTGGTTAGCTCTTCCTCGTGTGTGTAAAAACACGTTCGCGGTGTTCCGTCGAGGTAGAACACGACACGGGCCAGCATTATGGTCGGATCCCACCTGCTCACTTTGCTGACGTGCTCATATACATCATCAACCATTCTTCTACGTCAACACCATCCAGGCCGGTGAACTTACCGGCGTCTTGTGGCTGAGGTAGAGCGACGTACTGGGTTTGCGTAGTCCGCATTGAAGCTGCAGACGCGGTGCCTTCCACAGGAAGCATGGTCCCAGGTTGGGTGAGACGTCCGCTGCCGAGCTACGGGACGAAGACGCGTACCCCGCACGTCCACCAAAATGTCACGGGTATAAAACTATTTACAAGATGTATTTACGAGGCATATATAAACAGCAGCCGAGAATCTCGAGAGGTTGTTGCCACTACGTCGTCTTCACCCTCGACGGCCTTATGCTCTTTTCCCACCGTAACAATACATAGCAAATTTAGCATAATGATAACTTCCTGTTCTTTTTCTTCTCTAACATTTTGCATCGCCTATTCCAAAATAGACTGAAAACACAGGATGCACAAAGTTCGCTGTGAGAGAAGTAAACAGCCTGAAGCATTGCATACCATTTTTTTCTATCGCATATACACGCTAAATATACTCACATCCTTAAGGGTGCCTTCTTGTCGCAAGGGTGACACCCTAAACTTAGTGTCTTACGGAAACCTATAGAGGACGACAACAGATATCTAGCTAGACTTGAGATAACAAAACAAAGATTTGAAAACAATGTGATCATTCTGACAGTCTTGGGACACGGAATTATCCCAGAAGAGAATTTCAAAGGGATGGATATGAAACTGTTCTTCAGAATATTTCTGAGCGCAAAGGCTGGCTGAAAGATTACATTGTTTTCAATTAGGCCTGTTGTCTTTGCACGTCTAGGTAAAGCGCCGTTGTCCTCCTATGAATTTCTAAGGCACTAAAGTACGGGTGTTACCCGTGCGACAAGAAACTCTCTTATGGATGCAAAAGTTTTGACAGTGTACGTAACGACATGCAGGTGCCTTTTATAGGAAATATGAATAAATATGTGGTAAATACTCAATACTTTATTAGAAATGCCTGTCAAATAGCTTCCTTATCACACAATTGGGGTGCTTGTCGCGACAATAAAGTTGAACCAGTGAGTAGCCGCATTACGCGGTGTCCTATACCAAACTTTGCTGAGAAATAGTTGCACGTAAGAATGCTCGAAAAAGCCTGCGTCTAGCAATGCATAGCAAAGTGGAGCATCTGTGTAGCTTGTGAGAGATTCTGAAGAAGAATACACCAGAAGTAGCGCTATTCTCACAATTCCCGCTAAGGGGACGCGCATTGGCGCTGACCGCGTAAACTTCTGCAATTTAGGCACGAGCCTAAAAGCGAATAAGCAAGAAGTAATTTCTGCATATTTGTTATTTGTCTAGCTCATACGAAATGACTAATAGTACATTCCTGCGGCAAAAGCTATTATTCACTTATGGCAGAAACAGCATATTGATCACATTGGAAAATTTTTGCAACCGTGGCTAGCGCGAAAACGTAAAAAATTTGCGAAACAGAGTACGTAATCACTTTCGCCTAATGACATTCAGTGCGCGTAAATTTGTCTGCATGAGCAAAACCGGATGAAGTGATTGGCTGGTTGAGCACTCTTTCACGCAAAGGCCATAGGATCGCGGAAACAGATCCTCCCAAAATACGTCCCAAGAACGGTAAGCCAGATGCTTCTGCTTGTACTCTTTCGCTTGCACTACTTACAAAAGCAATTCATTAAATTTCAGAGTGGGTGCCGCAAAGCTATTCGTAAATTAAAAGTAAATGAAATATCTATGCTCTGGTTGTCTCCTAGCACCCAGTCCGCCTTCATATGTAGTTTATGTTATAAGGAAAAAACGTTAGGTCGCACAGCGCGTCATTTTTTCACACACGTCGTGGACCAAAGGAGAGCTTGCGCAAAGATATTCATGTGTGTACACCCACTCAAATTGACCTACACGAACATATTCTTGGGTTTTCTAGTAACGAGATTTCGCAAAGCATATCGTAGCAACACCAATGTAGTGAGGTCTGTTTTTTCACTCTCGCAATGAATGTTCCAGCATTCCAGCACTGCGAATGGAGCCGTAGTGTAATGACAAGCGCACTCTCGCTATGGGTCATAGACTCTATGGGTGCCCTGGGAACATTACATCAGTTTTTCTTCATATCCTGAAAGGTACGAGGGACGTGCAAAGGATGATCTAATAGTACTAACTTGAAATAGGCGCAACGTATATCTTTATATTAAACATTTTCTTTTCCTCTATTAAAAACAATGCTGGTCGTCTCTTTTTCTTTGCAAAGCATATTTTCCTATCTACTATTTCTAGCTTTATTCCGCGCTAAGCTATGAGATCTTAAATATTTGACAGCTTAATGCATTAGAGTAAATATGGGCTAAAAACGGCAGCTCTGAAGCCACCGGCATATTTCTGACTCAATTTCGGAACCTTAAATATTCCCAGGTGTCCTTAGCTGTCCTCTAAAAGAGTCGAAGCCAAAGCCTTGTAAACCCTATTCTCCTAAGCCTTAATCTACCTCAATCCTCCTTTGTCCACTTTAGTCATCCTGAATCCACATTAATCTTCAATAATACACCCTGATCCACCTTAATTCATCCTAATCCACTTAAATCCACGTCAATCCTCCTTCATCCACCTTGATCCCCTTTAATGCACCATAATAGACCCGAATCCGCCTTAATCTGCTTTAAACCATCGTAATCCAGCTCAATACATTCACTAATCAATCCTTAATTAACTTTGATAATCATTAATTTCTACACCGCTGGAGATACGTTGGTGCGCTTCCGGCCTTTCTTAAGTCACGTGATACTTTCCGTGCCTCAGCACATGACCTTGAAACAAATCTAACAATTTCTCCCAAAAATATGATTCAAAAACAGTCAATTACGAGTAACGCTTACGATGGACAATGGGCAAAGCTCATTGCCTGCATTAACGAGATATTGGCAGGGCCCCATGTCGCGGAAAATCGGGCTTCACCGTCCCGCATTCCCGCTTACACGATCGTTTCGGCAAAAAAACATTCCGAACCGTGCAAACGAAACCATGTATACCCAACTGCGCAGGCTCTGCGTCTAGAACAAAGTTACTGAAATGATTGAATTTCTCAGAGTAAACTACGGCAGAACAGTTGTAAAGTACGACTTACACACAACCTACAGACATGATAGCGTCGAATTGTAATTTGAATGCAGGAGAAAACATAATTTTGCTATGCGACCCTCTCTTCCACCATTTCTACTAATTATAAATGGTACACGGCGTCCGAAATTTCCGTGCGCCGCGGGCGCAAATCTCCGAGGCGACGAAATGACGCGCGGGCTTTTTTGCAACACCTCCAGGTGGCGCTCGACTACACCTTATCTGAAAGAAACAGTGTATGTAACTCAAAGGAAAGCTCATTAATTTTCGAAGCGAGATCAGGATGCCTTAAAACACGCACCTATAACGTGAGATATAAGAAGAAAGAAGCATGTTCTTGCTGCGGTAAAGCTAGGGAAACGATGGGGCACGTTTTATTAGGGATGTGAAGATATCTGCCCAGCGGTCGATTTATGCACATTTGCCTCCTTGAAGCCCTTGGGTACAGCGAGAGCAGGGGAAAAGCGAACATGTCCGCAACAGAGATTAGTAAAAGGCGATTGGAAGATTGGTAAAAGAAAAGTAACGAAACGACAAAACCCGGAGACACACAAAAGCAAAGTTCGCAATAGGGGGTCAGAAGATGTGGTTATGGGAGTTCATAGTGTTTTTTCTTTCTTTTTAACTTGGGTAGGACATTAGGCAGTATAACAGCAAGAGCTCAGTGGCGCAACCCATCACCCCGTTCCAAAGGGGACGCTCGTAACGCCCATCCGTCCAACCATCCATTGCGGCCCACGCAAGAGGCCGCGATTCTACACAAAGCTCGCCTGCATGCATAGAACGAACCACCAGCGTTTCCTGGTAAACGTCACAGTTCCAAAAGCAGCAGCTCCCAGAAAGCGTGAGAAGCAGTCGGGGTCTTTGAATGCTATCGCGCTCCACTATTAAAGGCGAAGCTTAAGCGCTCACCAATTTTTTTAGGAAGGTCGGATGGCCTTTATATAGACTTTTCAGATATTTTTATAGTGCGTTCAAGGATGCGATTGCAGGCGCCTTAACTAGATGGCGCCAACGTACTGACGGAAACACCCTGTCACGTTGATTGCTCGCCTCGTCCAAATTGTGTCTCGTCGTCGGGGCCTGCGCGCCGGTGCAACGTAGCAATATGGCGCCGCCTTTGCAGCTGCCGATTTCAATGCATGGGCGATATGAGAAGCTTTTTCCTCTAGAGTTGGTCATAATAGATATACGGCTAATTCTTGCAAAGTTTCCAGCGTGATATCCTCGACGGTAGTTTAGTGCCTAAGGCGTTCCTTTGATGAGCTCAAGGTCAGCCATTAAACCGTGGCCACGGCGGGCTACTTTTCATAGGATTGAAATGCAAAAAAAAAAGGAACACTCGTATACTTGGGTTTAGGTGCGCGTTAAACTATCCGAAATTTTTAGAGTCACTTCAGATTCCGCATTACAGCGTGCCTAGTAATCAAAGGGGGTTTTCGGCGCTTAAAATCCCAAATTCAGGGCGCTATGGCGTAAGACTATTCCAATATGTTTTTATTCCAATCTCCTGACGTCTAGGCCAATCTCTAGGCCTGAATACATAGGCAATAAAAAGATGTCCGCCCACATATTCTTTCTACTTTTAGTTTTTACGCGGGGTTTTTACCATCACCCATATTAACTGGTGAACTCAACAAGGCAATTTGATTATCTTGCTTCGAAATATGGGGTATGTTGTGTATAAAGCGTAGACGAAGTCAATGACGCCTTATTTAACCAATGCCTTTGCAGAAAATTGCGTATTCTAGAATTCTAGCATTTTATGTGTACTTCCCGAACATGAACACTACTATAACATGAACATGAACTGCTATAAGAACATGATTCTTATAGCACTTCTTTCGCTGGTTCATTCACTGTACGCGGGTGCATTGACTGTACAACGTGGGTCGTGTACAAATATAGTGAACAGCACACGCTCGAAAAGTTTGAGGCCTTTTGCATATTCACAACTGGCGACTCTGCGTTCCCCACGCTGTGAACAAAATAACCGGGTTATCTCCATGGCTAAAGCCTATCCTTCTTTTCCTTTGTTTTATGTCACCATCAATTATGTTTTTATCGGCTTTTTCTGCAAATAAAGCATTTGGTTATTAGTCGGTGCTCTATGATGTGCTCTTGACTCGTTCGTCCTGTGTCACCTGTTTCTATTTTATTTCAATGATGAACCAAACCTTTGAACCCGCTGCTAATTATTGGGGAGCACATATATAATCAAATTTCTCGCAGAATAATTTCACGCAAGTGTAAAGAAATTTCTATGGTATTTGGGTTTGGATAGGATAGGAATAAGCTTTATTTGTCCAACGGTTATTGATGCTGGTGCCAACTTTCCTTACTTAAGTTAGAGTATCCTGATTTGGTTCTTCTATACTACATTCCTTTAAAAAAAGTTGGTTCAGTTATGGAAATATTTAACCCTTCGGCAGTGCGGCTGTGAGGAAACATACATTCAACATAAGCAAGAGCGCATTTTGCAGATTAAAGATGTTGTGCTTCCCATCTCGCCCTCTAATTACGTGATAACGGCGGGTCTCCTGAATGCAATTGTCTAAATCAACATCCACTGCTCACTTGCAATTATAGATGATAGAACAGAAGAATTTTGAATCGTATAACCTATTTAATGTAAACACAGGTTCTCATAACACTGCTATTTTGGTTGCGTTAATGTTTTTCCAAAGGCATAATGAAGATAAAGAATTTGCATTTCCCAATGACTCTACTGACACAAACGCGTTCAGCTATCTATCATCTAGGGTTTTACGTTCAACCTTTGTAGCCAAATCATTCGGTAAGTCCCAGGTCTTTCTTATGTTACCGCAAGTGTGAAAATCTAACAGCGTAGTATCGCCACTTCCATATGCGAAACTGTGCCATGACTTTTTACCTTCGGTGTTATATTTTCCTTGAAGATCTTGATTTGTCGGGCAAATTTAGGGAACCTTCATAACAACACTCTTGAAAAGATAGCACGAAAACACATGCAGTCATCGTTTCTGTTTGGGATGTTTACGTTTCAATTGCACTTCTTAAACTGATTTACCGATTGATTTTATGCGGTCAAATGTATTGTAGTATTTCATTTCGTCCGGTCACAGTTGCTAATTACCTTTTCTACCTTTCTGCAGTCTATGAAGCATCCCGCATAATTCACGTCATCTTCAGAAGACATAACTTCTGTCATAGATAAGACCGTAAAATAATTATGCACCGCTTTTTTTGTTTCTGTGTGCAAATACAGCATTTCTTTCGAAACGTGATCATCTCAACGCTATTTGATCAATACACGATCTCGTGAGCAGTGAAGTTACTAGTTCTTCATTGATTAATTCGTCTGTTAGATGTACTAATCCATGAGCACAAATTTAATCTACGCAATCAGCGACTTCCCGTTTTATTGGTTTCGAAATATCACTGTTTATGCCTCAAGCTATAATTACGTTATGACGAGCATATTTGGTGAAGAATATAGACCATTAGGATAAAAACAATTTTAGATATGAATTAGGACCCCTCTACCCTGCGAATAGCAAGACAGTGGTTCTAGGCTTGAATAATGTAAAGGCGACTAATTCCGCGGCAGGGAACTCAGCATAGATTACTTCTAATTTGCATTCGTTCCGAACAAATATAGAAACGCCACTGCCCTTCACGGCACTTTGAATGTCACTGAACAAGTTTTCCCGCGTCCCTAATGTTCGATATCGCGTAATGTCACGGGTTCGACAGGCGTTGAAGGGAGAGGCAGCCCCGAACCGTTTCAATCCTAATGCTGACGTTCTTCATCATGGCAGCGTTGTTCATGTTCGCATTCGGCGTGCGTGACATCGTGCTTCATAGTTTTAGTAAAAAGGGAGTATTTACTTTAACTTATGCTGCCAGTAGAACTACGAACGTTGGTATGTGTAGATGTCTAATGCCTCAACATCACAATGAAATTGTTCGCCTTTTCGGTGAAAACGCGACCTTTTTTTAGAAGAAACGTCCATTTAAGAAGCTTACTTAAGTGAGCCTGTGCAAGGGCTACGCTATCCCCCATTCTTAAGGAAAATTTCTCTCGGCGGCAGCAATAGTTGTCCCAGGAAAACGTACTAAAATCTGCAGGGCCCCGTTCGTGGAGCACACCTAAAATGATCCCGCGCCGCTCGAATACATAATTTACTACAAATGCTGCGTTTTCCTCAGACGTTTTTTAGTTCGTCTACGCATTACCCACAACATTCCCCTTAGTTTCACGCAACGTAGTCAAAGTGCCTTGTTTACAGCAGAAATTGTTATGGGCGATAGTACAAACCGTGCATCATAAAAATAAGGGGAATGCGTCGGCCCAGTTTTATTTCTAAATATAATCATAGCTACACGCGTTAAATTTTCGCGATGCATAAAAACTATTATGAGCCCCATTTTGCTTACATGCAAACTCGGAGTGACGTAGCAATTTCACTGGACACAAGGAAACGTGGCTGAGAAATGCCGTGTAACCATTTCGAGAACTTGCTCAAGCAATTTTTTAGTGATGGAAACTGATGGTGGCGGTAACAACTTTATTGAGACTCTGCTCAGTTTTGATCGGGCAGGCCCGAGTCCTAGGATGGCCTCAACTGATGCTTCTGATAATTCACTCGCCCACCACGCTACAAATTCTATGAAGGGGATTTACCGGCCGAAATACCACTTTGATAATTAGATACGATACAATGGAGGATTCTGGAGTAACAATATCAATTGAGGGTCTTTTAACCGGTCCACAAATCCTAGAAAACGAGAGGTTTTTCTTTCTTTTTTTTTTCATTACGCTTCCACCGAATTTCGACCGACATGTTAGCGATTGAATGGACGACCTTGAGCTCAGCAACGGCACGCCTTAGGCACTAAGCTACCTCGGCGGCTATCACACTAGAATGTCTCCGAGGTTTAGCCGTTCAGGGAATACAGCCAATACTATTGGAAAAAAACTCCCCACCGCGCCCGTGTAGTGAAATCGGCAACTGCAAGGACGCCGCCATGTTCCTTCTTTGCGCCAGTGAGCAGACGCCAACGAGCAGATGCAATTAAGACGAGACGCGCAATCAACACCACAAGGAGTGTTCTCGAATTGGTGCTGCGATTTAGCTGAGGTGCCTCCAAAAGCGTCCTTTAAGAATACGTTTAGAAATTACCTAAAAATCAGCTAAACCTTTTATAAATGGCCATCTGATTATTCTTAAATAGGTACGGAACAACCGCTACACATTTTCATACGTACCTGTTACTTGTACATGCTAGTTGTCGCATCGTTTTTGGGATATTTTTAGCCTGACAGAACCTAAAAGTTGCAACTTGGTGGCGGCTTAGCGGTTGCTGCTTTTTTTCGCACATATTTACTGTGATTTGTTTAGCGGTAAAATCATTACGGTGTTGTACCTTGTTCTATCAAGCTACTTAGTGGATAGGGAAGTATACTTCGCAAAAAAAAAAGGGAGGACTGCCATTTTTTTGATAGGAGAAAACAAAATTTCTATATAAGGACGTATGTTGTGGATGTTTTACTTAAACAATATTTGATCACCATTACTATTTGCTCAGGAACCTTTGGGAACTGTAGTGGAACTAATGTAAATATCTCAGGGCGCCCATGCAGTTTCTGTAATATAGCAAGAGTGCGCTTTTTCTTTTGATTCCTGGCTCCATTGACAGTCTGTTCGCCTTCGTGGGGGAAATCCCATCATCTGACTTGAAAGCTTTTACTAAAATTTGGCTAAGGAAGGTCGTAATCTCTTATTGACAGTCTATTTTCGCTTGGTAGAGGAAATCTCATAATCTGACTTGAAAACTTTTACTAAAATTTGGCTAAACAAGGTCGTAATCTCTTGAGTGCGAGGTTATTGACTGAGCCAAATCGAATGAACTGTCTGGCTGGCTTAGCGCTGCTTGACGCAGACGTAATAGTATCGTGTAAAGTGATTATACAGTTTTAGTTACACGTACGTAGAAGCTTCACGTACGCAAACGTGAAAAGCCTACCTACCTTACGTGCACGCCATCTGAAACGCTTTTAGCTACACCTACGCGACGCATGCCAAGAGGGACCCCGTAGCTACATCTATCGGGAAATGTGAACACGGCGGTAGCCAATTCAATCCTGTCGCCGTGTTTTGATGCAAGCCGTCTGCGCGCGCGCGGCCAGCTATCGCTTGTTCGTGATCTCGCGGAACTCCCGCGCGAAGCTGTCTACGTGCGCAAGAAACGCACGCAAAGAATTGAATCTCGCGTACGTCCGTGAGACGCGTGCGCCCCCGCTACGTTCTACGCATGCGCAATGCTGACACGTAGAAGCTCTACGTACGCAAAGCCTCTACGTACGTGTAACTAAAGCTGTCTATTGTCTGTGAATACATGCTCGGAACGGGAAACAACCAGATGAACTGATTGGCTGGTTTAGCGCTGCTTCACGCGAACGTGATAGTTGCAACGTGAGTGATCGTGCCAAAATACGTCCCCAGTAGGGGGAATCCGGATGCTTATGCTTAAACTACTCGACTTGCACTACTTACAGAAGCACATCAATAAATTACACAGTGGGTGGCCGTAAAGCTCTCGCTTCCTGAACGGAACGTGAAATACCTATGCTACGGTTGTCTCCTAACAATGAAGCCAGCCTGATTTCTAATTTGTTTAAGAGGGGAAACGCCGTAGGGCGCACAAAGCATTATGACGAAACGAGGCGCCTAGTGGCCACGATATAAATTGATCTTGAAAAAGTTTTTGATAGAGTTGTCGATGATGTCATATTGTTGCTGCTTGAACATGTTGACGCCAAGAAATCAAAAGTGAATCATTTCGTGGATTTATCTATTTAGGTATCGAGACTACTGTCCTGGCTTATGCGCATCACGTGGTACTTTTTTTTTCAGAGATGCAGATACTGGGCATAAAACTATGAAAGGGGTTGTTTCTTTTTTGCCGCAATTACAAGTGCTACCAGCATTAGTAACTGCCTTGGATTTTGGCAAGAAAGTTGGCGACGGAAACCCGAGTATTTCTGTAGCATGAACTGGAGAGCTATCCCTAGAAGATATTTTGTGGTGCCAGTACAAGATTGAAGTGATAGTGCAGAGTATTGAATCAAAGAAACAAACAGAGTTAGGGATCAGCCAGAAAAGTGGGGCAGAAATACTTTTTCGCCATATTTTAAAGTGTGTTGACTAGTTGCTTTTAGTTACTAAAGTGTATCATATACTACAAGTGGTATACTAGTGACGAGAATAAAGGGGCTTAACCGACGGGCCCAATTTTTATTATTTGTACCATAAGAAGTCAACAAAGCCACCAAGGACAAGACAGGGGAACGTACGAGTAATTTTCCCTGTGATGTCCTTGGTATCGTTGTTTGTTGGCTTCTTATGAAGTGGTAAGCTATAAGTGTTGTGCATGGCATACATTTCGGTGCGCAGATTTCATACATTCTTTGTGGTACATATACGGGTATCTACTTGGGAAAGACGGAACTTTATTATTGCAGAAACCATTTCGCGGTTTCTTCCTGGGTGGTTCCGTCTGACAGGGTTCCACTGGCGATCGCCGCTCGCCAGGCCTGGTCGAGGGTCGCCAGGTGGCTTCCCAGATCAAGTTCGGAGAGTCTCGCCTCCCGAGACCATATAGTCAGTGTGTGTGTTGTGCCTCGTGGGGAAATTGCGTCGCCCGGACGGTCGGTACATTCGTGTGTTATGTGCGCGAGTGTCGCTGTGTGGTTGCTACACCATATCTGTCTGAGGAGATTGCGTGTAGACGAGACAAGTGTGGGTATGTGTTCGTTTACAGGCGGCGCCTGTCCCTTGCCTGGAGTTTATTGAGAGATTTGTGTGTTCTTTCGAGGCGTTGGTCCTGTAGTATTTGTTGGCTTGTGGTTAACTCGTGAGTCGCTCGTCGGTCTTTCGGGGTCTGTAAGAACAGTGTGGTCTGTGTAGTGTGTATTTGGGCCGACGACGTGGTGACGAAGGATCCGGACTAACGTCCGTGCAGTATGTATCTGGGTCTCTGAAACAGCGTTTGTGAAACATGCGGGCACGCGCTGCTCTTCTCTCTTGATCGTGGGTGGGGTGCGTGTTCTTGGGTATAGGATGTAGTACAATGTTCTCTCTAATGTGGTTAGGCAGGAGTTGTGTTTCTTCCTTGCAGTACTGAGGTGTCAGTGGGTACCCTAGCCGTTGAAGAAGGTGTCTTCCCTGTTGTGTCTTGTTGAGGCACTCCCTCTGCGCTGTGGGCGTGGCACTTGCTAGCTCTTCAAAGGTGTTGTATACCCCTAGCGCTAGTAATTTCTTTCTGCTTGTGCTTTACGGTAGCTGCAAAGCCGTTTTGTATGCTGTTCTTACGAGATTGTCCATGCTCTCTGTCTCGCTTTTGCGCTTCACTTGTACAGGAGTGCGTGCGTGACACGGCTGATGACGAGGCCTTGTACCAGTCTTAAGGTTTAGTCCTCTGTGAAACCATCTTTGCTGCGCGCTACTCTGGCGATGAGTGTTACGATGCTTCTTATAATGTGATTTAATTTCTTTATGCCGTTTTCCTCCTGGACCTGCATACCTAGTAAGCGTGCTGTCGGGACGCGCTTTATAGGTTGCCCGGCAGTCTCGAGATGTATTGGCAGGGCTCGATGTTTCCTAGTTTGCTTGAGCCGGACTTGAAGTTACGCCGACTTGTGTGGGGCACACCTCATTCCTGCTATGGTTAGGTATGACTCGATGTGTCCGATAGCTGTGAGTAATGTGTTTTCTTTGTCGCCGTATGAACCCGTGGTTGCCCATAGGATGACACCGTCGGCTTAGAAGGCACATCCGAGTTTTGGGATGTTTTGCAGTTGTAAAGCAAGTTTTCTAAGTCCGATGTTGAAGGGGAAAGGAGATATTATTGATCCTTGCCGAGTACCCCTCTGTGGTAGATCATATATGTCTTATTGCATGCCTGCTATGCCGATGCGGGCTTTGCGGTGACTGAGAAAAGCCACGGTATACTGATATACTCGCTCTCCGCATCGTATCGCGGCGAGGCCATCTAGGATGGTTTCTTGTGCTATATCATCAAAGGCTATCCACGTCCATGGCTAGGAGTATGTTGTTGTTGCTGCCCGGTTGTGGTCTGAGGACTTCTTCCTTGAGGAGGAGCAATACATGCGGTGCTGACATGCCTTTCCGGAATCCGTACATGCAATTGGGCTGTAGTCCACGTTCTTCCAGGTGTTGTTCTATTCGAGTCGGTAAAATTTGTACCAAAAGTTTGCCTAGGCGAGACGTGAGCGAGATCGGTCGAAATTGATCAAGCCTGCGCGGCTTTCCCGGTTTGGGTATAAGGACTATGTTAGCGCTAGTCCATTCCTCGGGTAATGTTCCGCTCGGTGTCCATATTTCTTGGGCTAGCTGCTGTGTAAAGGCTCGGTGGGTTTGCTCGCTCAGGTTTCTCAAGATGGCGTTGGTGATGCCGTCGGGGCCCGGTGCCGTTTTTCTTGAAGCTGTGTGCTGCCGCGTATACCTCCGCATACGTGACGGGTGCATCAAGTCTCTCGTTCGGAGGTCCCGTATATTGAGGGTATGGTTTCGGATGCCCGGTCCGGATTGCCGTGTATGTTTGCTGGAGTTCCTGTATGAGTTCATCCTGGGTTCCCGGATATTCTGCAACAAGTTTTTGTAGGGTTCTGTTTGTTTCTGTTTTGGTACTTGAAGGATCGATGATGCTGCGGAGTATGTTCCACGTCTTTTTGGTGCTTAGCGTGCCTCTAAGCGAATCACTGAACGGGTGCCTATTGTCCCTGTGAACCTTCAGGGCATAATTGCTGGACTGTTTAATGACGTTTGAAATGCTAAGTTTAAGTTTGCGATTTAGCTTCTGTTTGCGCCCTCTTTTTGTGAGGCCTCTGCATGCTTTCCATACGTGTATTAGATGATTGTCGATTGTCAGTGTCGGTTGGATGCACTTTAGTGTTGGCGTCATATAGATCATGATGCATTGGGTCTATTCCTTGATCGTGGTTAAGCGGCCTTGATGTTCCGGGAAGGGCGGACTTGTATCTAAGTTGGAATGTTGCTTCTCCCTAAACTTAGGCCAATTTTTAATTTTGGCCTTCCCTAGGGGTCGGCATGGTTTGGCCGAGGCACTGATGATTTCGAGCGAGTCGACTAGGACCCTCCAGCTTGTTCCCACGGTATCGCTGGTGATAGTGAGATCAGGGGTCGTGTCCCTGCTGGCGCTGTTTCCTATTCGAGTAGGTGTACCTGGTACAGTAATTAGTGTGTATTCGTGGCGCTCTTTGGCTTCTAGGAGCTTGGAGCCCTTCGTGTCTGCTTTCGAGTAGCCCCACGTGCTGTCCTTTGCAATGAAGTCCCTAGTTATAATTAGGCGATCGCGGCGTTCCAGCATTCCTTGTAGGTGCCGGAACAATGACGCGAAGTCAGCCTTTCTTTATGGAAAAAAAAAACCGGTGAGGCGTGCAGATAGGACACAAGAGTAGAGAAGTGGACAACACGAACGCTGACTGTCAACTGAAGGGAGCAACGAGGCGAAAAAAAAAGAACCAAAACTAATCTCCGCAAGCTCAAGAATGGTATCACCACGTGTCCGTCGGCTACATGTGCCAGTCTACGTGAGAGCTAAGTGTTAAGGCACTTAATCTCGTCCTTATGTAAAGCAATCGAAAGCTGACTCACGCACGCACATCCATCATTATAGATATGCCATGCCTCTACCATAATTCGCGTATCTTCTTTCTTATGCCTGTAAATATCGCGCATTCATCTAACTCTGGCGTGCAGTTACAATCTTGGCAAAGTAGGGAAAAACTAGAAGGCGATCCACCAGTTAACGACATTTTATGTTCCATTAGCACCTGATTGATACACCGCCCTGTTTGCTCTATGCAGGACTGGCCACAGGTACGGGGAATTTTAGAAACCACACCCATACGACAGTCAATAAAACTGTTGTTCTTATTGTGCTTCAACGTACAAATATCTGTTCTTTCTTGCCTTTTGCCTGCTCCTTTTTCCTCTTGACGGCAGCGCATATCTTACCTAGCTTATTGGGAGCAGTGAAACCAACATTAACATCATATCTACTTGCAAAATTTTTAGGCCTGTGCGACACTGAATGAATGTGCGTAATAGCCACTACTCATTTTTTTGTTATTACTGCTTTCTTTAATCACGTCCGCCCTCTCGAAACCGACTTCTTTAGGCGCTCAGCCACAGTGGCCACTGCTACACTAGGATAACCTGCTTCTAATAGGCGCCGGACCTTCACATTGAACGGGAGGTTAAGAATGCTGCTTAAAATGATCCTCAGCAAAAAAAAGTTCGCTAAAGTTGGTAAACGTGCCAAAAGTGCTCGAAAATGTTGCACGGTCACGCAAAAAAAAAAAAAAATTATTGTACGCAGATAAACCCATGTTCTCCGGCAGGTGCGAGTAGCCAGTGCCTGAACGATCGGCAGCAGCCATCTTGTATTCCTTTCGGAACGAGGCACCCGGCGGCTATTCAGCGAAAAATTCAGTTTTGTTCGGCATATTAATGCATCTTTGACGCGGTCAGTTATCGCGGTTTTGTGACGTCGCGTGACAGCAGGTGAAGTGGGTGCAGCCGGAAAACTTTTGACCAATAGCCGAGCGTTAATGGTAAAAGGCATCGAATCAGAAATAACTATTCTTCTTTTGTTCAGTCCAATCATCCATAATTAGTGTGTACCCGTCATATCTGATTGGGAGCTATCACGCTTTGCCTGAGGTCGCGTGACTGACAGATGCAGTAGGGGTGGCCCAAAAATGTTTTTGACCAATCGCGGAGGGCTGATCGCAGAATTGGAATAGAAAAGTTTGGAATAACTTTATGTAATAGCACCCCTGATCAGTGTACGTTCTGTACTTACAGAAGGCTCGCATACAGTCCTTCCTCCGTTTCATCTGGTGAGGCCGCGATGATAAACGACGAATGAAGTAAAAGGGCCTAAGCAGCTACAGTCATGTTTCTGAACTTTTCGTGCACCGAAGTACGCAACAAGTTTGATCGGATTTGGTTTCAAGTGGTACTTAGGCAACGCAAATCAGAAAAAACACGACGGAACATATTAAATCCACATAGCTGGCAGCAACGCCTTCTGAGCTTGGCCCGGACGCCACAATGCCAATACACTCCTGGCACCGCCACATAAAGGCACCACCGGTCAAAAATCATCCGGCGCTCAGTGCCTATTGGATGGTAGAGGACTGCATCACTCGAAGGTTATAATATCGCGGAAAGCGATTGTCAGAGAATACGTCCCCAACACGTGAAGCCAGATGCTTCTGCTCATGCTATATGACTTGCACTAGTTTCAAAAGCAAATCTTTCAGTTACGGAGTGGGTGCTGAAAAGCTAGCCAAATATGAAGAGGACGGGATCTATCTGTGCTGTTGCTCTTACCAAGCGCGGAACACGGCATCATTTGTAGTTTGTGAGTATAGAAGGAAAAAATATTAGTGCACACGGCGAATTATTCATGCGAAAGCATTATATGCCTTGTGCACGCCAACCGTAACACTACGGCGGATTTTGGCGTTTACATCCAGGGCAATAAGGATGCTCGAAAGACCTTGCTCAACCGAAATGGAGGATGGAATCCTAATTAGCTATCGCTGTCTCGAGTGGTTGCCGGTCTGGCGGACGCCCCGCAGTGTTTACAGGCCCCTTTGTGTGTGTGTGTAAAAACCCATTCCACGAACTGTCCGACACTAGGAGAGATCCAGAGCTCTTCCCGCGAACCAACGTCGCCTAGAAGAAAGGAACAGACGCCCATCCCGGACCCGCGGGTTGCCGCCAGCGGAGGCAAGCACGTGAAACGTCACCTAGGAAAGTGGGAGCAGCCGCAAACAACAACGGGGACGTGCAACCTCACCCAGGAGAGAAGGAGCAGCCGCAAAGCAACGATGCGGACTCAGTGCATGTCACGTGACGTTGACTTGAGCAAGATCCCGCCTACGATTTTAGTGGGCCTATTTAAGGGACCCCGCAATGTATGTTTCGCTTCATTCCGTCTCTTCTTTTTATCATTGAACATCCATTTAATAAACAGTGCATGTTTCGCACTAGAAATCGTCTTGTCCCTGCCTGGTCGCCATGGTCTACCGGACGTCTACAGCCTGCCGACAACGCCACGCTACCAAATAGTAACGCCGGTCGAGCTTCGAGAAAACAGGCGTCGAAACAGTAGTCAGCGGCGTGACCAACTACGACGAGATCGTATCAAAAATGGCCGACGGTGCAAACTGTGAAGCACACCAAAAATTCTCGGATTGAGGTCATCTCTCAGGGATGTTCCTGCACACAAAGAAAATTAATACCTTTGAAAAGGAAATTAAGTTAATTTTGGTTTTTGTGAGAATTAATATCGTGCCTTCGTGATGGGAGATGACCATGCATTCCAGACGCCATGGCGGCGCCACAGTTCACTTTAACTAGAGGTGTGCCTAGTGCGTCCGTAATTTCGCACGTCATGTCGCAGTCATCTGGCTGACTAAGCATGTCACCTACTTGGTTCGTCGTTAGGTACGCGACGCCGCAGCCAATGGGCAGGAGGTGGCGCCATGTGATGAGTATATAAAATACAAAGCATTATGTCACATTGAACACCGCTGAGCGGTCCTTCGGGTGATGAACTCCTCGTGGGCAAACGAGCGCAATGAGACCCTAGGCGCGTTAGGTTTGGCCCTAGCGAGACGCATTGTGAACGCAGGTGAGAGCTTGGGCGGACATGAAACACCGGGACAAAGACATCTCGCCGAAGGGACTAAAGTGCTTTTGCATTTCCACCCGTAAGCAGTGTTTAGTGTCTCTGCCGTTTTTTTTACGTGCAAGCGTAGAGGAGGTTGTTGTCGGTACCTGTGTAATCGGGATGTAGGGTGGGCAGGCCTGTGGGTATGGGCTGTTACTTATGCACAAGGGTCTTGGCGATGTCATCCGGCGAAGCGGTGCCCTTGGCCTGGTGAAGGACTTTGGTGGACGAGTCGCGAGGGTTCGTGCGGGTGTTGGTGTCGTCCAGCAGGTGTTTGAGGAGGTTCCACGTCTTCCCGTTGCGGACTTGTCCGTCGACCGTGTTACAGACCTCGTCCCCTTGCTGTTTGGATAGGGTGCTGCAGTGTTCTGTTATGGTGTTGTTCAGTTCTGCAATGCGTTTCCGGAGCCTGCGGTTGAGACGCTCTACAGACACGATGGAAACAAAAGAGAAGACTTCCATAATTCCTTCGGCAGTGAATTCATTTAGTGCGACAGCACAGTTGCTCTGCAGTAAAGGATACCATGTTATTTCCCGTTGCCTGTTTCTTCATCAAATAATTTGGTTCAGGCCCTATGGGGAACTGGACAAGAACACAGTGACTATAAACCATTTTGTAGAGGGGAGGGCTTTAGTCACGTAAATACCTAATATTGTAATGTCGCAAGTTAGAGAAACAAAGAATTGTGCATTATAATGTTGAAACCAATCTATAGAGATATCAATGGCTGCGACTAGACCCCCACGTATAGCACTTCGACATATGCAGGAAGCTTGCGACAACGTTGACAGGCAATTGCTGTGGGACAGCCTAAAGCCCAAGGCCAAAGAAGACAATTTTGCGGAGCTGTTGAAGGAGATCTAATGAGAAACATTGCACAAAATAAATGGCAAAGCCGGAAATCCGAAGAACTAGTGGAAACATACACAGGGCTAAATAAAGGATAACTTATGTCGCCATTGTTATTTACGTTTTACGTTAAGGGCATAGAAAGACTATGGGAAAGCGCTGAATTAGGCGCCGATTAATCATGCATCCGTAATGGATGAAAAGTGCAACAGAAGGCTTCTCGGTTGATGTTAGCGGATGACATGCTACTCGCGAACGGTGCAAGAAATTTGCAGATTGACGAATATAGGTTATAATGCAACGGGTGATCTAGACCTTAATATTATTACAGAGAAATCAGGAGTTTTGCTCTTTATTGATGATTTAAGTAATTTCGTGGTATCAATTCAAGAGGAAGTTGTACCCTCAGTCAAGGTATATTAAAAAAAAAAACATCTGAGGACACCTGAACACTTATGAGTTGTGAATACGAAAGCATCAACGTTCAATTGAACACCACTCAGCGGCCCTTCAATTTATGAACTCCTCGACGGAAGCCAGCGTCTTGAGCCGCTCTGCCAGTTTTGACTTCGCCTTACCGAGGCGCAATCAGAAGACATGCAACATTGTACCCAATGCCGACGGGTAGCGAGAAATACATAGACTGCAACTGTCATCACCTGCGACAATGGAAGCAAGCAAATTTTGTCAGACAAGGAAAACGAATAAGAATAATCTCCAACGAAGACAACCATTATATCCCCCACCTAAATGACGTTAAAGCTACGCTAGCGGAAACAAACAATTCACAAGTTCTACTCAACACAGCTCATGATGTCGTGTCAACATTGGCGAGGCAGTGGGAATTCGATAACAAACCACCTACACCACAATCTGGCAGAACACCAGCCTTTATAACAAAATATTCCAATGTCCTCCCAGGCATAAACAACACCCTACGGAGATACCACCTAATATTATCAAGTAAGGAACGTCTAAGGGAAGCGTTCCCAGTGGAACTATGGCTGACCAATGGCCGCAACAATAGAAAACTTAAGGACAGATTAGTGCACGCAAAAGTCATTCAACATCATTTCCCCGTAATAAAAGCATGTTGCCCCATGCGGAAGACCTGCAGGCACCTTCAACGTGACATTAAAATCAAAACAACCGCAAATAGTTATACACAGGAGGTGAAAACTAGCTTTACTTGTACTAGTTCCGATGCGACTTATATGTTTCAGTGTTCGTTCCGTAAGAAAAAAAATATATTGGTGAAACGCGAGAACCAATGAACGTCAGATTAAACGTACATCGCGTGAATAAAGCTAAAAAACTCCGAAGTGCAACTCCCTAGCTAGAAAGCTTCTGCGGTGGCTATCACACTAGGCAGTCTGAAACGTTTAGCCACAGAGTTAATATAATCAAGTCTAGAGGAAAAGCTCCTCATGACGCCCATGCATTGAAATCGACAATTGCAAGGGCGCCGCCATGTTGCTACTCTGCACAGACGCACTCGCGCAGACGATGAGATGTGATTCAAAGGAGATGCGCAATCAACGCCCTACCGAGCCTGCCCCAGTATGGCGGCGTCAAATTGCCCTGGCGTCTGCAAACGCATGCTTTAACGCACCATAAACGAATCGAGGCTGAAGAGCACGTGGAATGGCACACTAGCAATTCTGAGACGTTTAGCCACAGAGTTAGTATAATCAACACCACATGAAAAGCTCCTCATGACGCCCATGCATTGAAATCGACAATTGCAAGGGCGCCGCCATGTTGCTACTCTGCACAGACGCACTCGCCCAGCCGATGAAATGTGATTCAAGGGAGATACCGAGCCTCCCTCAGTACGGCGGCACCGAATTGTACAGGCGTCTGTAAACGTATGACGACGCATCGTTAAGGAATCGAGGCTGAAGAGTACGTGGAATGGGCAGCGACTGCTATCTAGATTGCATGGCACGAACCTGCATCTGCCAGAGCTGAACAACCTCCTTCGGCCCTCACACATAAAAAGGGTTACGGAACCGAGACCAATCCACACGAACACCAAAGGCGAAGGCAGTTTACACAGCGAACATAAAGCATTATAGAGGCGAGGAAATCTACAATAAAAGAGACTGTACACTGACGCTGCCTTACCATACGATGCAGGTTCCGGTAAAATGTATGCCGCTACCGGTTATTGCACAGAAAACTGGCAAGCACACGCCGTGAGCCACAGCTGCGCTTTTTGATTGGTTAGTCAAAAATAACATTTCGGAATAAAGAGATGAGTCGCGGATATTTTGCACCTGGTATTTTGATCTCCGTTAGAATATTCACAGTAGCCTTCTAAAATTAAAAAAAAATTTACGTGAGGACGCCAGCGTAGCGTTCCCCAGTTCTCTAGCGGCCCTTCCTCATCCCCGGCAGTCCTTTACCGCCACATCTCGCCGCAACCCGTCCGAAAGCCGTACCCCTGATGAGAGGCCGATCTGCTTCTACTGCTGTCGCATCGGCCACGTCGCCCGTCACTGCCGCAACCGACGGCCACCACCTGCTCAGACTTACGCCGCCACTTAGCCCCGCACCTTTGGACCTTCTGTTCTCTATTCCACCCGCCATTAACCCACTGCCGCTCATACCCCTGCTCCCACCCTTCGCTACAGCCGCGCGCCCTCACCTCAACGCCATCAGTCCCGTTCGCCCCAACCCCGCCGCTTCTCTTCGCCGCCTATCGCCTCCCGGACCCAGCCGGAAAACAAGGCATACACTGCAGTTTCTGGAGGTGAAGCTGCGTTGTCGATCGTGCCCTGAAATCCTCTGCACCCGTTACCTACTAACAGAAACCTTCTTGACGTTGACGTTGACGGCTATCCTGGCACGGCACTCATCGATACAGGAGCCAGGTTTGGGCACGGGCTAGTTGGTATTCCATGGTATCAATCGTCACTTACAGCGCATTAGTTGTTGCTTTGTAGGGAGCGCTTTTGTCTTGGTGTCCCAGGATATATGTGTATGTTTCTCACAATAGAAATAAGTTGGAAGTCAGCGCTTGTCTTCGTCGTCCTTTTTTGTCTCTCGTCATTGTATGCGCTGCAAGTGACGATTGATACAGGAGCACATCTTTCTATCATTAGTCCTGCCTTCCGACGTCGACTGAACAAGCTCCTCACGCCAGCGTCGGCACGCGTCGTCCGCGTTGCGGATGGCGGTACTGTGCCTATCATCGGCATTTGTACGGCACGTGTTAGCATCGCCGGCCGCCACAATCCTGTCCTCTTCACCGTAATTGCTCATTGCCCCCCCGACCTCATTCTCGGCCTCGATTTTCTCTCAGCACATTCTGCTCTTATTGACTGCTCTTCCAGTACCCTTCGACTAGAGTTGCCGATGCTCGCAGAACCTTCTGACGCACCCCGGTGCCGCTTACGCCCCACCAGCTTTCTTCGCCTGCCGCCAAAGTCAATAGCCTAGATTGAACTATTAAGACCCACCAGTTCCTGATGGCGAGTACCAAGTCGCTTCGCTGCCCGACATTCCAATATAGTATGACGTCACCCTGCCTCACAGTATACTTACTATTACTGCGAACCGCACTCGCATGCCTGCCTGTAACTTTTGATTGGCAAAGCAAATTCTACCGCAAGGTATTTGCCTTGCCACCATTGATTGTCTCGGCGACCAATGCGTGGCAGCGTTATCGACCGATGGTTAACGCAAACTTAGCGTGCCCCTCGCGCCAGCCTCGGGCGCCGATCCCAACATAGAGAAAATGGCTGCGACGGACCTGTCCTCTACGCAGGCTGAAGACCTTTGCGAAGTATTATCGTCCTGCCGCGATATTTTCGACTTCGACGATCGTCCTTTAGGCCAGACGCTCGCGCTCAAGCATCGAATTCTTACTGGCGATGCTGCGCCTATTCGCCGAAGACCGTATCGGGTTTCTGCGTCGGAACGCCGAGTTATACAAAATGAAGTGAACAAAATGCTAGATAAAGGTGATGGAATAGTTGCGCTCCGAGGGTGAAAGGGGCCTGCTGGCGCACGCGATAACACTGTCGTTGCCACGCTGACGTTGGGCCAGTACTGCGCCGATTCTGTGACCGCTGGCATCAGTACGGACTTCGGTAAGTGCACAAAGATCGAAATGAGCCCTAACGGGAGGCGTTGTGAGAAGGTCGATTAGATGTGAGAATGCAGAGGCCTCGTTATCGCCCCACTGGAAAGGGGCGTCTTTTTTCAAAAGCTTGGTTGGTGGTCGTGCTATGGCGGCGAAATTTTTCCCGAAATGGCGGAAGTACGAAATAGACCGCTAAAGCTGCGCACATCCTTGACACACTTCGGAACAGGGAAGTGCGTAACAGCATGGATCTTGCCTGGGTCCGAGTACACTCCGTTCGCGTTCCGTTCAAAAGTGCCAGGAGTGTTACACAGACCAAACCGCATCACTTTCAATTGATAAAGACCGTCTGGTGTTACAAACGCAGTCTTCTCGCGGTCGAGATCGTCCACGGCAACCTGCCAGTAGCCGGAGCAAAGGTCAATAGAGGAGAAGTAGCCAGCACCGTGGAGGCAGTCAAGGGAGTCATCAATCCCAGGTAGGGGATACACGTCCTTTTTGTTAACCCTATTGAGGTGTCGATAATCCACGCAAAAGCGCCATGAGCCGTCCTTCTTTTTACCACTACAACAGGTGACGCCCATGGATTGCATGACGGTTAAATAATGTTCTTGGCAAGCATTTTGCGAACTTCTGCGTGAGTAACTTGACCCTCAGCCAGCGACAGTCGATACAGGCGGCGATAAATAGGAGGGGCATCGCCGGTATTCATGCGATGTTTAACAGCTCTATTTTGGGCCAAAGGACGATCGTTAAAGTAAAAAATATCGTGGTAGGAAAACGGAACGCGGTAGAGCTCACGAGCGTGCTCGGACGGCATGTCGGGCGCAATCATTTTCTGTAAGTCGGCGATGGTATAACTACGATTTAATTGAAAGGAAAGAAAATTTCTATATAAAGACAAACGTTGCGGATATTTTTTATATAAATTTCTTGACTATCGCTTCCATTTGCTCAGCGTGCTTCGCGAACTGGAGAGATATATTGCGAAGAAACGCCGGAGATTTATGGAGATTCTGTAACATAGCATACGTGCGCTTTCCATTGGCTTATTTAACAGGGATAAGCGGGCTAGTTGGTGGTCGTTAATGGAATGCATCATGTAACCGCACTGAAAAACAAGGGACAAGGAAGGAACACACAAGACATCCGCGCCTGTCTTGTGTGTTCCTTCCTTGTCCCTTGTTTTTCAGTGCGGTTACATGATGCATTCCATTGGCTTTCTGGCTCCAGTGGCAGTTCGTTTTTCTGATGTCATGACAACATTGATCATATCCGAAAGCTTTTACGGAAAAATTTAGCAAACAGGGGCGTCATCGCTTTACGCACGAACACTTTTAGTGCGCGCTTTTTGACTGAGCAAAGACGAACTGATTGGCAGTTCGTTGTCGTGACCAACCTCAAATACCACATGGCAAAGAAGCCAGCAGGCAAAGGCGGCAGTATCATAATCTGGCCTATAGAAGAGTACAAGAATGAGACCTCCAAACAAGTGAGCAACCACACGCAGACAAGAAAACTTGAATCTGACCCAACTTCGGACTACAGTAATCTTCTGCAAAGTAGGATAGCGGAGCTCGTATTCAGGGACCTAATCACGCAGTCTAAATATCGCTCCATGAGGCCCAAGAACAAAGAAGCAGGCCGCCTTTAGCTCCTTCCTAAAATACTTTTTACCGTAGCAGAAATACCAGGTCAGCCTCTCGTGTTTCAAAACAACACACCTACCTATTGAGTATCTAAGTTCTCTAGTCACCACCTGTGAAAAATCCCCACCACACTTCTATCTTTTGTTCAAGACGCGCCCCACTTCCTTGATATTATTGAAGACATTAACGCCAGCCAAATCCTTTGTGACCGCGCTATTCTAGTCACTCTAGATGTTCCTGCCCTTCACAGTCAAATAACCATGAATGTAGGAATTGAAATCGAATCGAAATCCCTCACAGTCCCCAAACGCATGCTCGTGAAGTTTACCTGTCACGCCTTAGGTTACTTCTCTCGCTAAATTATTTCGATTTTGATTCCATTCCCTAGCTGTAAACTTTGGACACGAGCATGGGAACACCATTTGCTCCCACATGTGCCAACATTTTCATGGGACAGCTTTAATCAAATCTTACAAAATCGTAGCCTATAATATTTCAAACCTATCTACGTTACATTGACAACGTATCTATAATTTGAGAACACGGTACAAGCATATTAACAAACCTAATTAGCCATTTCAGCCGCTTTCATGTGAGTAATAAATTCACTTCTCACCAGTGTCACATTGAAATCAAAGTCATGGGAACAGCGGTCAACATATGAAATGGAAAACTGAGAAGACACTTTTCGGGAAGCGTAGAGACAGCCAGCAACATTTAGGCTACAACAGTCATCACCCGCGACACTGCAAGCAAGGAATTTTTCTCGGACGAGTGAAAGGAATAAGGAAAATCAGTAACGAAGAGAAACATCATATCCACCACCTAAATGACCATGAAGCAACGCAAGCAGAAAGAAACTATCGAAAACTTGTCTCGACAGAATTTATGACGACGCCACAAGATTGGAGAGGCAGTCGGAATCAGTTAAAAAACAGCCTACGCTCTAATTTACGAGACCCCCAGCCTTTAGAACAAAATATTGTGATGCCCAATGAACCATGAACATCCCGCAAAAAAATTACACAATATTATAAAAGAACGAGCGTCTCAGAAAATCGTTCTCGCTAGTATCAAGGGTTATCTATCGGCACAACAGAAATTTTAAAGGCATGTTAATGCACACAAAAGTCAGCCAATATCATCACCCCGGAATAGAAGCGTGTTGTCGCCCGAGGTGTAACACCTGCAGGCACCTTCAAAGCGACATTAAAAGTAAAAGCACCGCAGCTGGTTACACACACGAAGTAAAAACGAGCTTTACTTCCACTAGTTCTGGTATTTCGTATGCCTCACAAGCTCAAAAGAAGCCACACGAGCATGGCGCACAGGATTCGCCTTGGTGTCGCATTTGCCAACCGTTATAGAAATATGATAGGTGCTAGTGATACTAGCCCAAACTGTGAATGCTGTGAGGTGCCAAAACACTTGAACATATATTTTGTGTGTGTCCCGCCTACGCGCAAGAACGACAGCAACTTGTCTCTTCCATTGCAAAGATCCATGAGAGACCGCTATCGGAGGAGTTTCTTTCAGGTCCTTGGCGTAATGCAAACAGCGCGGCCCTGGTAACAAGAGCCGCTATAGCTTTTCTCCAAGCCACTGGGCTGGACGCACGGCTTTAGAGAGGCCACAACTCTGTGAATTTGTATTTACGCATCTCTTCATTAAACCATCATCATTCATCAGCCCTTTCCCTCCCCGTCCCTCTTCCCCAGTGTAGAGTAGCAGGCCAGAGTAAGTTATAGCTCAGGCCAACCTCTCTGCCTTTCTGTATATAAATTTCTCTATATGTGTTTGTCTGTTCCTTTTGTAAGGAACAATATATTGGTGAAGCTGGACAATCAATGATCGTCCGGTTAAACGGACATCCCGCGGACACAGATAAAAAGGTTCCCAAAGCTGTCGCGACCATTTCTAACAATCAGGTCATAACATTGATTAACTCAAGCTCTACATCCTACAGTAAAATTTCCGTTCTGCGTGACACAGAAAATACTTAAAATCATACCTAATCCTTAAGTTCAAAATATTTATCTATTCTTATTTATTTCAATACCGTAATAAAATCATAGAGTACAACATCTATGGGCATTCGGCATATTGGCTTGGGCGAGCGCTTCGTCTTGTATTTCTGGTGTTTGTTTTAATGCTCGGATGGTCTCTTTAGTATCACGTGGCGTCTTGTGCAAAACGATTTTGCGAGACGTACTGAAATGGTTTAAGTCGGCATGGCCGGACTTTCTGCTGGCGTTGAGGTGGATGGAGGACGCAGCGCGATGTGGGTGCGTGTGTTTGAGCCTAGAGTCAGCCTCGGAGATCAATGGTGCATTTCTGAAAATTTCATTCAATAATGTAACCTTAGAGCGGCATTCTTCTTTAGTTCTGTGATGCCGTTTAGGAGATACGAAACATATACTATGATCGTAACAGCGTGGGTACCGTGCTGCTAGGGTAGAAGTGGTTAGCTGTATAATGCATTGCCTGACTACTTGGTCCCCATTCATGAATAAAATAGTTTTGGTTAGTAATAACAGCATACCTTACAGTGTGGATTAAACTTGTCCATCAAAGCGACAATTTACGAACTGCGCTAGCGTCCGAAGCAGTGGTTGGTGGATTATAGATAAATATGCTCTATATAATGCATGGTCCAAGCATGCGGCATCAACATTTATAGATCTGTAAACGCTGTGCGGTGTGGCCATGCGAGGTCTTATTGCGGTGTTAGTCCATTTTCTCTCTCGCTCTCTCTTTTGGGAAAGAGGTTGATAACCCAATTTTCGTTTCTGTTTTGTTTGTCCAATTCGTTACAACGCACTCACACGGATTACGGGACTGCTGTCGTCACAAACAATGTCGCATTATTTTTATGCGATCCCTGTAGGATATTACAGCTTTACAGGGAAAAGAGGCAATGCCGAAGCACTAAGCTTAAATAATTGTACCATGCTGGTTCACCAACCGCCGGGATTGCTGTGCTGAGCAGCGCCATTGGCCTCATACGGGAGGCTAGCGTAAACATATCATAGTGATTTCAAGTCTATTAGACTTGAAATGCGCGAGAATGATGCCGCTGTATCACAAATATTTGACAGCGTGCACACGAGCATGCGTTTGTTTACCATTGGTAACCCTCATTCTAATTCAGTTATTTTTTTAGTCATCCAATAAACCTACCTTGTTAAATTAACTGACAAACTAGCTTGACAGACCAGGCAGCCGTGAGCAGTTGCATTATGCGGGAACTAAAGCGTATAAAGGGATAAACACACGTGCATATTTTACCCTATTCTCTGAGTAAGCATCCTGCAGCTTTCCTATCGTTTTATTTTATCTCTTTCTCCCTTCAGGTACTCCTCGATCACCGGATCCTGGAAGGGTTGCGGATTTGCTTACCTCTCTTGTAAGTCCTACCTCAGCCTTTCTCATACAATAAATTTCACATTCTTTCTCCTGGACGCGCTTTCAAGCGGCCTTCATTTATGCTAAAAGCTGCTACTCAGCCGCTCTATTAGGGCAGTCTATGACGACTCTGACATAGAAAGATAGAGAGACATGCATTTTTTATATCTTTCTATATATACGGGTAACATAAACGCCTATTATGGCGATTGTGACATACAAACAGTATTTAGGGCTTAATATGATGCAGTTTTATAATGAATTACATTGCGGGTTTGCCCGCTTTTTCACGTAACGCGAATGTCTCGTGGCGTCGGTTACAACTAGTCGTTTAAGTTTAAATGGTTAAACAGGTAAGGGGAACAGGTACGACGGGCATCAGATGTACCCCGATAAATTAAAACTTCGCTTCTACATAGCGATGACCCCCTCTGACGCTAATGCCAGGGAGTCACGCACGGGTAAATTTTCAGTTTCCCTCTGGCCGAATCGGGTCCGCCTTGCCTTATCACCACTAACATTGGAATAATTCGTTTTGCAGAACACCCATATCTGCCCATGACAGGATTAAGTAAGCCCAATCTTGTAAGCAAGGTGCTCGTGTTTTAAAACACAGCCCTTCGCCCCAGCGCGCACATTGAGTGAGTTTTAAGTGTCGCTGCAGATGCCTTCACGAAAAAGACGAGGCAAGGTTCTCGTAGAAAGTTTCCCAGAAATTTTAAGATAAAGGTAAACAACGTGTCGGGCGTGCTGATTCTACGTAGTGAATTTGTGCAATGATGGATGAGAAATGAGGTTATGAACTAACGTTAAATTATTTTTTTATTTTAAGGCAGTTGCTTAATTATTTTCGTGGGGCAGCGATGGAGCGTTTGGTATTTGTAATCAAAGGGATTTTTTTCAAAGGAAGTCGCACTGATCTGTCGCATTATTTTTTGATGTAGAACTCCGGAGACCGGACACCTTCAAAAACAGGGAGCAGGAGGCCGTACGAACTGCAGAATATTTTTACTTTTTCGTGCAATTTCAATGCGCATAGCTCACTCGTTTCACAGAAGGTTTTTATTAGGTTAGGACTTTGGGAAAATTATCTCTCATTTACGGAAGGCATAAGATGCCTGCAGGATGTTACTCAACCTAGGTGTTTTACAGACATCGCCGACGTGCACGTGAAGAAGAACATCTGCAATGTAATGATGTCGAACTCGAAAAATTGTCGTAGTTGAAATTTAGAATTATATGGTTAAGTCGAGACGAATCAGAGAAATTCAATACGGAGCCGTCGTGGCATACATAATATTTAATGGTGCCATGCACAATCTTTAACAAAGCGGCGGAAGTAAGAGCAAAGTGCCACGAAACTTCTGACATCTTTTGCGGCCCGTGGATCAGGGAACTCTTTCACGGCACGAATTTTCTCTGGGTCCAGTCGGATGCCAGTCGCGTTGACGAATCCTCCAAAAACAGTAATCTCACGATGGCTGAAGTTACATTTCTCGGAGTGGAGCTGTAGACCACCGTTGCGAAAAAAGGCAAGTATATCTGAAAGGCTTTCAATCTGTGTGCTGAATGAGGGCGAGAACACATCTTCTAGATAGCAGAGACAAGTCGACCACTTGAATCCTTGGAGTAATGAGTCTACCATACGTTCAAAGGTAGCCGGAGTGTTGCATAGCCCAAAAGGCATAACTTTGAAGTGGTAAAGACCATGAGGCGTTATAAACGCGGTCTTTTCACGATCTAGGTCATCGACAGCGGTTTGCCAATGTCAAAACCATAGGTCGATGGACGAAAAATACTGTGTCCCGTAGGAAATCAAAGGCGTCATCGATATGAGGTAGTGGGTAGACGTCCTTCTTCGCGATGCGGTTGAGGTGGCGGTAATCGACGCATAATCCCCATGAGCCGTCCTTCTTTTTGACCAGCATGACAGGTGACGCCCAGGGACTTGACGATGGCTCTATGATGTATTTCGCTAACATCTTGCCTAATTCCGTTTTGATGAGGATTTGAAGCTGAGGCTCGGCAGGGTCGGCGAAGGATGGGGTGGATTACCACCTGTATGTATACGATGCTTGACAAGTGACATCTGGCCTAAGGGTCGGTTGTTCAGGTCGAATGTATCCTTGTAGGGAAGCAATAGACTGCACAGCTGTTCAGTCTCCGCGGGAGTGAGATCGGGTCGATCATTTTCCAAATGTCGTTATCAGTGCATTTGGCAGACCAGAAAGGTTCACAGGAAGGCTCGATGGCAAAAGTCTCAAGGCAACTAACTTCTAAAGCAATGATTCTAGCCAGGGTGATATCTTTAGGCAGAATTTGCTTAGCGAGCCCGAAATTCACCACAGGGAGGTATGTGCGATTGTCTAAGGCCCTCAGAATTGTATGCGGGATAGTAACGTTGTGGGTGAGAACGATGGCAGTTATGGGAGCGGAGATGTAATCGCAATCGGGAACTGGCGCAGAAGGCGACATATCGATGTATTTCAAGATCTGTGGTGGAACGTGAGCAAAATCAGTCGGTCTTAGGCGAATTTCGTGTGGTGTTTGAGGAAGTCTAGCAGAGGCAGGTCAAGACGCACAGTAGTTGAGGAGCAATCGATGAGCGCTGAATATGTGGAGAGGAAGTCTAGGCCTAGCATGAGGTCATGGGGGCATTGGTCAAGCACAGTGAAAAGGACGACAGTATGGCGGCCGTAAATGCTCACACGTGTAGTACACATTCCGACCACGGTCACCGTACTACCATCGGCGATTCGTACAAACCGAGTAACGGCAGGCGTAACAATTTTCTTTAAATGGCGGCATAGGGGGCTGGTCATAATCAATATGTGTGCTGCGGTATCTATGAGGGCTGTGACGGGTGTGCCATCAACTTTGACATCAAGAAGGTTATATCTCGTAAACAGCGTCAAAGGAGAATTTTGCGGCGAATCCGACATTGCAGCACCACTTAGAGGTGCCCCATTGCCTAGTCTTCCTGCTGGGACGGTCCGGGGTAGGTCGGCGAAGGCGAGCGGTGAAGCTGGGGCGGACGTGGCCGGTGACGTTGAGGCGAGGGCGAGCGACATAGCAGCGAGTCGACGTAGTGGCGTCGGAAGCGTCGTAGAAGCGACGGGGTGAGGAACTTCCTTCGGGGCGAAATTGAATTCTGGAAGGAGTTTCGAGGAGAGGATGGCCGACGGCTCCGGCAGTGATGGGAAACATGACCGATTCAGCCGCAGCAGAAACAGATCGGCCTGTGGTCAGGTGCACGCCAGTCCGATGGATTCATGGTTGTGTAGGGATAATAGACACTGTGAGGTGGACTGCGATAGGAACGAGCCATAGGAGCAGAACAGGGATTAGGGCGACTCAGGGCGCAGGCGCTGCGAAGACCCATATTAGCGATTTCCTGGCGAGCCACGGACTGGATGAGCGATGTCATTTCAGCGGTGTTGTTCCATGACGTCGGTTGAGGCAAGGCAGGAAACACTGCTTCGAGTTCGCAGCGCAGAATTCGGGTCACGTATTCGTTTGGTGATAGCGAGCAAGATTGGTCGGTGGGGTCGGTACAGGAAGAGGTCGCTGCAGTATTTTGAAGCCGTGTAAACTGATTGTATTGACACGTGTACTTATATTTATCGGGCGACCACGTTTCGCCGCCTAACAAATCTTATCGCGCAGCGCGGGACGCGCCTGCATGTATCCGAAGTTTCTGGAAAGTTATCGATGCTTCTATCCGCTGTATGTTGTCGCCGAACCTTGTGTTATCTGATTTCATCGCGTGACGCGAATGGTGTAGAACTTTGTGGAAGGCACGCGGGTCCCAACGATTAGTCTGGAACATTCGATGACTGCTGTATAAAAGCTGACGCGCTGGACCCGCTGATCAGATTTTCGACGATCGCCGACTGTGTTCGCCGCTCTCGTTGTGCTTTAAGTGTAGCCTGTTTTGTGGGCACAGGTTCGCCCAATAAAAGCTAGTTTACCCTTTCACAGTATTGCTACTGTGTTCTTTGCCGTCACGACCACGTGACAGTATATACGACGACTCTTCGCCTGGTCGAAACGGCGGCATTCCTTCATGATGGCGTCGAGAGTCGACAAGTTTCTAAATACCAGAATGTTGAAGGCGTCGTCCGCAATGCCTTTGATAATGTGTCCAACAATTTCCGCCTCTGGCATGGACGTGTCGAATTTATGACAGAGAGTTAGGACATCCTGAATGTGGGAGACATACGTCTCGGTAGCAGTTTGGGCAGGCGTGGCGAGTTGTTGCTTGGCGGCTAGTTGTCGACTGGTCGGATTGCCAAAAATGTCGAACAGCTTTTCTTTGAACAAGTCTCAGCTGGTTAGCTCTTCCTGGTGTGTGTAAAAACACGTTCGCGGTGTTCCGTCGAGGTAGAACACGACACGGGCCAGCGTTATGGTCGGATCACACCTGGTCACTTTGCTGACCTGCTCATATCCATCATCAACCATTCTTCTACGTCAACACCATCCAGGCCGGTGAACATACCGCGGTCTTGTGGCTGAGGTAGAGCGACGTACTGGGTATGCGTAGTCCGCATTGAAGCTGCAGACGCGGTGCCTTCCACTGGAAGCATGGTCCCAGGCTGGGTGAGACGTCCGGTGCGGAGCTCCGGGACGAAGACGCGTACCCCGCACGTCCACCAAAATGTCACGGGTATAAAACTATTTACGAGATGTATTTACGAGGCATATATAAACAGCAGCCGAGAATCCCGGGAGGCTGTTGCCACTGCGTCGTCTTCACCCTCGACGGCCTTATGCTCTTTCCCACCGTAACAATACATAGCAAATATAGCATAATGATAACCTTCTTTTCATTTTCTTCTCTAACATTTTGCATCGCCTATTCCAATATAGACTGAAAACACAGGATGCACAAAGTTCGCTGTGAGAGAAGTAAACAGCCTAAAGCATTGCATATCATTTTTTTCAATCGCATATACACGCTAAATATACTCACATCCTTAAGGGTGTCTTCTTGTCGCATGGGTGACACCCTACAGTTAGTGTCCTACGAAAACCTATAGAGGACAACAGATATCTAGCTATCTAGCTAAACTTGAGAAAACAAAAGAAATATTTGAAAACAATGTGATCATTCTGACAGTCTTGGGACACGGAATTATCCCAGAAGAGAATTTCAAAGGAATGGATATGAAACTGTTCTTTAGAATATTTCTGTGCGCAAACGCTGGCCGAAAGATTACATAGTTTTCAATTAGGCCTGTTGTCTTTGCACGTCTAGTTAAAGCGCCGTTGCCCTTCTATGAATTTTTAAGTCCCTAAAGTACGGGTGTTACCCTTGCGACAAGAAAACTCTTTTATGGGTGCAAAAGTTTGACAGTGTACGTAAAGACATGCAGGTGCCTCCTATAGGAAATATGAATAAATATGTGGTAAATACACAATACTTTATTCGATATGCCTATCAAATAGCTTCCTTATCAGACAATTGGGGTGCTTGTCGCGAAAATAAAGTTGAACCAGTCAGTAGGCGCATTACGCGGTGTCCTATACCAAACTTTGCTGAGAAATAGTTGCACGTAAGAATGCTCGAAAAAGCCTGCGTCTAGCAATGCATAGCAAAGTGGAACATCTGTGTAGCTTGTGACACATTCTGAAGAAGAATACACCAGAAGTAGCGCTATTATCACAATTCCCGCTAAGGGGACCCCCATTGGCGCTCACCACATAATCTTTCTGCAGATTTGTTATTTGTCTAGCTCATACGAAATGACTAATAGTACACTCCTGCGGCAAAAGCTATTATTCACTTATGGCAGAAGCAGCATATTGAGCACATTGGAAATCTTTTGCAACCGTGGCTAGCGCTTTAACGTAAAAAAATTGCAAAACAGAGCACGTAATCACTTTCCCCTAATGACATTTAGTGCGCGCAAATTTGTCTGCATGAGCAGAACCGGATGAAGTGATTGGCTGGTGGAGCAGCACTCTTTCACGCAAAGGCAATGGAATCGCGGAAACAGATCGTCCTAAAATACGTCCCAAGAACGGAAAGCCAGATGCTTCTGCTTGTACTCTTTCGCTTGCACTACTTACAAAAGCAATTCATTAAATTACAGAGTGGGTGCCGCAAAACTATTCGTAAATTAAAAGTAAGTGAAATATCTGTGCTCTGGTTGTCTCCTAGCACCCAATCCGCCCTCATTTGTAGTTTATGTTATAAGGAAAAAGCGTTAGGTCGCACAGCGCGTCATTTTTTCACACACGTCGTGGGCGAAAGGAGAGCTTGAGCAAAGATATTCATGTGTGTACACCCACTCAAATTGTCCTACACGAACATATGCTTTGGTTTTCTAGTAACGAGATTTCGCAAACCATATCGTAGCAACACCAATGTAGTGAGGTCTGTTCTTTCACTCTCGCAATGGATGTTCCCCGGACGTGGCACTGCGAATGGAGCCGGCAGTGTTATGACAAGCGCACTCTCGCTATGGGTCATAGACTCTATGGGTGCCCTGGGAACATTACATCAGTTTTTCTTCATATCCTGAAAGGTACGAGGGACGTGCAAAGGATGATCTAATAACTTGAAATAGGCGCTACGCATATCTTTATATTAAACATTTTCTTTTCCTCGATTAAAAAGAATGCTGGCCGTCTCTTTTTCTTTGCAAAGCATATTTTCCTATCTACTATTTCTAGCTTTATTCCGCACTAAGCTATGAGATCTTAAATTTTTGACAGCTTAATGCATTAGAGTAAATCTGGGCTAAAAACGGCAGCTCTAAAGCCACCGGCATATTTCTGACTCAATTTCGGAACCTTAAATATTCCCAGGTGTCCTTAGCTGTCCTTTAAAGAGTCGAAGCCAAAGCCTTGTAAACCCTATTCTCCTAAGCCTTAATCTACCTCAATCCTCCTTCGTCCACTTTAGTCATCCTGAATCCACATTAATCTTCAATAATACACCCTGATCCACCTTAATTCATCCTAATCCACTTAAATCCACGTCAATCCTCCTTCATCCACCTTGATCCCCTTTAATGCACCATAATAGACCCGAATCCGCCTTAATCTGCTTTAAACCATCGTAATCCAGCTCAATACATTCACTAATCAATCCTTAATTAACTTTGATACTCATTAATTTCTACACCGCTGGAGATACGTTGGTGCGCTTCCGGCCTTTCTTAAGTCACGTGATACTTTCTGTGCCTCAGCACATGACCTTGAAACAAATCTAATAATTTCTCCCAAAAATATGATTGAAAAACAGTCAATTACGAGTAACGCTTACGATGGACAATGGGCAAAGCTCATTGCCTGCATTAACGAGATATTGGCAGGGCCCCATGTCGCGGAAAATCGGGCTTCACCGTCCCGCATTCCCGCTTACACGATCGTTTCGGCAAAAAAACATTCCGAACCGTGCAAACGAAACCACGCATACCCAACTGCGCAGGCTCTGCGTCTAGAACAAAGTTACTGAAATGATTGAATTTCTCAGAGTAAACTACGGCAGAACAGTTGTAAAGTACGACTTACACACAACCTACAGATATGATGGCGTCGAATTGTAATTTGAATGCAGGAGAAAACATAATTTTGCTATGCGACCCTCTCGTCCACCATTTCTACTAATCATAATTGGTACACGGCGTCCGAAATTTCCGTGCGCCGCGGGCGCAAATCTCGGAGGCGACGAAATGACGCGCGGGCTTTTTTGCAACACCTCCAGGTGGCGCTCGACTACACCTTATCGGAAAGAAACAGTGTGTGTAACTCAAAGGAAAGCTCATTAATTTTCGAAGCGAGATCAGGATGCCTTAGAACACGCACCTATAACGTGAGATATAAGAAGAAAGAAGCATGTGCTTGCTGCGGTAAAGCTAGGGAAACGATGGGGCACGTTTTATTAGGGATGTGAAGATATCTGCCCAGCGGTCGATTTATGCACCACTTGCCTCCTTGAAGCCCTTGGGTACAGCGAGAGCAGGGGAAAAGCGAACATGTCCGCAACAGAGATTAGTAAAAGGCGATTGGAAGATTGGTAAAAGAAAAGTAAGGAAACGACAAAACCCGGAGACGCACAAAAGCAAAGTTTGCAATAGGGGGTCAGAAGATGTGGTTATGGGAGTTCATAGTGTTTTTTTCTTTCTTTTTAACTTGGGTAGGACATTAGGCAGTATAGCAGCAAGAGCTCAGTGGCGCAACCCATCACCCCGTTCCAAAGGGGACGCTCATAACGCCCATCCATCGAACCATCCATTGCGGCCCACGCAAGAGGCCGCGATTCTACACAAAGCTCGCCTGCATGCATAGAACGCACCACCAGCGTTTCCTGGTAAACATCACAGTTCCAAAAGCAGCAGCTCCCAGAAAGCGTGAAAAGCAGTCGGGGTCTTGAATGCTATCGCGCTCCACTATTAAAGGCGAAGCTTAAGCGCTCACCAATTTTTTTAGGAAGGTCGGATGGCCTTTATATAGACTTTTCAGGTATTCTTATAGTGCGTTCAAGGATGCGATTGCAGGCGCCTGAACTAGATGGCGCCAACGTACTGACGGAAACACCCTGTCACGTTGATTGCTCGCCTCGTCCAAATTGTGTCTCGTCGTCGGGGCCTGCGCGCCGGTGCAACGTAGCAATATGGCGCCGCCTTTGCAGCTGCCGATTTCAATGCATGGGCGATATGAGAAGCTTTTTCCTCTAGAGTTGGTCATAATAGATATACGGCTAATTCTTGCAAAGTTTCCAGCGTGATATCCTCCACGGTAGTTTAGTGCCTAAGGCGTTCCTTTGATGAGCTCAAGGTCAGCCATTAAACTGTGGCCACGGCGGGCAACTTTTCGTAGGATCGAAATGCAAAAAAAAGGAACACTCGTATACTTGGGTTTAGGTGCGCATTAAACTATCAGAAATTTTTAGAGTTACTTCAGAATCCGCATTACAGCGTGCCTAGTAATCAAAGGGGGTTTTCGGCGCTTAAAATTCCAAATTCAAGGCTCTATGGTGTAAGACTATTCCAATGTGTTTTTATTCCAATCTCCTGACGTCTGGGCTAATCTCTAGGCATGAATACATCGGCAATAAAAAGATGTCCGCCCACATATTCTTTCTACTTTTAGTTTTTACGCGGGGTTTTTACCATCACCCATATTAACTGGTGAACTCAACAAGGCAATTTGATTATCTTGCTTTGAAATATGGGGTATGTTGTGCATAATGCGTAGACGAAGTCAATGACGCCTTATTTAACCAATGCCTTTGCAGAAAATTGCGTATTCTAGAATTCTAGCATTTTATGTGTGCTTCCCGAACATGAACACTACTATAACATGAACATGAACTGCTATAAGAAAATGATTCTTATAGCACTTCTTTCGCTGGTTCATTCACTGTACGCGGGTGCATTGACTGTACAACGTGGGTCGTGTATAAATATAGTGAACAGCACACGCTGGAAAACTTTGAGGCCTTTTGCATATTCACAACTGGCGACTCTGCGTTCCCCACGCTGTAAACAAAATAACGGGTTATCTCCATGGCTAAAGCCTATCCTTCTTTTCCTTTGTTTTATGTCACCATCAATTATGTTTTTATCGGCTTTTTCTGCAAATAAAGCATTTGGTTATTAGTCGGTGCTCTATGATGTGCTCTTGATTCGTTCGTCCTGTGTCACCTGTTTCTATTTTATTTCAATGATGAACCAAACCTTTGAACCCGCTGCTAATTATTGGGGAGCACATATATAATCAAATTTCTCGCAGAATAATTTCACGCAAGTGTAAAGAAATTTCTATGGTATTTGGGTTTGGATAGTATAGGAATAAGCTTTATTTGTCCAACGGTTATTGATGCTGGTGCCAACTTTCCTTACTTAAGTTAGAGTATCCTGATTTGGTTCTTCTATACTACATTCCTTTAAAAAAACTTGGTTCAGTTATGGAAATATTTAACCCTTCGGCAGTGCGGCTGTGAGGAAACATACATTCAACATGAGCAAGAGCGCATTTTGCAGATTAAAGAAGTTGTGCTTCCCATCTCGCCCTCTAATTACGTGATAACGGCGGGTCTCCTGAATGCAATTGTCTAAATCAACATCCACTGCTCACTTGCAATTATATATGATAGAACAGAAGAATTTTGAATCGTATAAACTATTTAATGTAAACGCAGCTTCTCATAACACTGCTATTTTGGTTGCGTTAATGTTTTTTCAAAGGCATAATGAAGATAAAGAATTTGCATTTCCCAAAGACTCTACTGACACAAACGCGTTCAGCTATCTATCATCTAGGGTTTTACGTTCAACCTTTGTAGCCAAATCATTCGGTAAGTCCCAGGTCTTTCTTATGTTACCGCAAGTGTGAAAATCTAACAGCGTAGTATCGCCATTTACATATCGGAAACTGTGCCATGACTTTTTACCTTCGGTGTTTTATTTTCCTTGAAGATCTAGATTTGTCGGGCAAATTTAGGGAACCTTCATAACAACGCGCTTGAAAAGATAGCACGAAAACAGATGCAGTCATCGTTTCTGTTTGGGATGTTTACGTTTCAATTGCACTTTTTAAACTGATTTACCGATTGATTTCATGCGGTCAAATGTATTGTAGTATTTCATTTCGTCCGGTCACAGTTTCTAATTACCTTTTCTACCTTTCTGCAGTCTATGAAGCATCCCGCATAATTCACGTCATCTTCAGAAGACATAACTTTTGTCATAGATTAAACCGTAAAATAATTATGCACCGCTTTTTTTGTTTCTGTGTGCAAATACAGCATTTCTTTCGAAACGCGCTCATCTCAACGCTATTTGATCAATACACGATCTCGTGAGCAGTGAAGTTACTAGTTCTTCATTGATTAATTCGTCTGTTAGATGTACTAAACCATGAGCACAAATTTAATCTACGCAATCAGCGACTTCCCGTTTTATTGCTTTCGAAATATCACTGTTTATGCCTCAAGCTATAATTACGTTATGACGAGCATATTTGGTGAAGAATATAGACCATTAGGATAAAAACAATTTTAGATATGAATTAGGACCCCTCTACCCTGTGAATAGCAAGACAGTGGTTCTAGGCTTGAATAATGTAAAGGCGACTAATTCCGCGGCAGGGAACTCAGCATAGGTTACTTCTAATTTGCATTCGTTCCGAACAAATATAGAAACGCCACTGCCCTTCACGGCACTTTGAATGTCACTGAACATGTTTTCCCGCGTCCCTAATGTTCGATATCGAGTAATGTCACGGGTTCGACAGGCGTTGAAGGGAGAGGCAGCCCCGAACCGTTTCAATCCTAATGCTGACATTCTTCATCATGGCAGCGTTCTTCATGTTCGCATTCGGCGTGCGTGACATCGTGCTTCATAGTTTTAGTAAAAAGGGAGTGTTTACTTCGACTTATGCTGCCAGTAGAACTACGAACGTTGGTATGTGTAGTTGTCTAATGCCTTAACATCACAATGAAATTGTTCGCCTTTTCGGTGAAAACGCGACCTTTTTTTAGAAGAAACTTCCATTTAAGAAGCTTACTTAAGTTGGCCTGTACAAGGGCTACGCTATCCCCCATTCTTAAGGAAAATTTCTCTCAGCGGCAGCAATATTTGTCCCAGGAAAACGTACTAAAATCTGCAGGGCCCCGTTCGTGGAGCACACCTAAAATGATCCCGCGCCGCTCGAATACATAATTTACTACAAATGCTGCGTTTTCCTCAGACGCTTTTTAGTTCGTCTACGCATTACCCACAACATTCCCCTTAGTTTCACGCTACGTAATCAAAGTGCCTTGTTTACAGCAGAAATTGTTATGGGCGATAGTACAAACCGTGCATCATAAAAATAAGGGGAATGCGTCGGCCCAGTTTTATTTCCAAATATAATCATAGCTACACGCGTTAAATTTTCGCGATGCATAAAAACTATTATGAGCCCCATTTTGCTTACATGCAAACTCGGAGTGACGTAGCAATTTCACTGGACACAAGGAAACGTGGCTGAGAAATGCCGTGTAACCATTTCGAGAACTTGCTCAAGCAATTTTTTAGTGATGGAAACTGATGGTGGCGGTAACAACTTTATTGAGACTCTGCTCAGTTTTGATCGGGCAGGCCCGAGTCCTAGGATGGCCTCAACTGATGCTTCTGATAATTCACTCGCCCACCACGCTACAAATTTTATGATGGGGATTTACCGGACGAAATACCACTTTGATCATTAGGTACGATACAATGGGGGATTCTGGTGTAACAATATCAATTGAGGGTCTTTTAATCGGTCCATAAATCCTAGAAAACGAGAGATTTTTCTTTCTTTTTTTTTGTCATTACGCTTCCACCGAATTTCGACCGACATGTTAGCGATTGAATTGACGACCTTGAGCTCAGCAACGCCACGCCTTAGGCACTAAGCTACCTCGGCGGCTATCCCACTAGAATGTCTCCGAGGTTTAGCCATTCAGGGTATAGAGCCAATACTATTGGAAAAAAACTCCCCACCGCGCCCGTGTAGTTTAATCGGCAACTCCAAGGACGCCGCCATGTTCCTTCTTTGCGCCAGTGAGGAGGCGCCAATGAGCAGATGCAATTCAGACGAGACGCGCAATCAACACCACAAGGAGTGTTCTCGAATTGGTGCTGCGATTTAGCTGAGGTGCCTCCAAACGCGTCCTTTAAGAATACGTTAAGAAATTACCTAAAAATCAGCTAAAGCTTTTATAAATGGCCATCCGATTATTCTTAAATAGGTACGGAACAACCACTACACATTTTCATACGTACCTGTTACTTGTACATGCTAGTTGTCGCATCGTTTTTGGAATATTTTTAGCCTGACAGAACCTAAAAGTTGCAACTTGGTGGCGGCTTAGCGGTTGCTGCTTTTTTTCGCACATATTTACTGTGATTTGTTTAGCGGTAAAATCATTGCGGTGTTGTACCTTGTTCTATCACGCTACTTAGTGGATAGGGAAGTATACTTCGCAAAAAAAAGGGAGGACTGCCATTTTTTTGATAGGAGAAAACAAAATTTCTATATAAGGACGTATGTTGTGGATATTTTACTTAAACAATATTTGATCACCATTACTATTTACTCAGCAACCTTTGGGAACTGTAGTGGAACTGATGTAAATATCTCAGGGCGCCCATGCAGTTTCTGTAATAAAGCAAGAGTGCGCTTTTTCTTTTGATTTCTGGCTCCATTGACAGTCTATTTTCGCTTGGTAGGGGAAATCCCTTCATCTGACTTGAAAACTTTTACTAAAATTTGGCTAAACAAGGTCGTAATCTCTTGAGTGCGAGGTTATTGACTGAGCCAAATCGAATGAACTGTCTGGCTGGCTTAGCGCTGCTTGACGCAGACGTGATAGTATCGTGTAAAGTGATTATACAGATTTAGTTACACGTACGTAGAAGCTTCACGTACGCAAACGTGAAAAGCCTACGTACCTTACGTGCACGCTATCTGAAACGCTTTTAGAGCTACACGTACGCGACGCATGCCAAGAGGGACCCCGTAGCTACATCTATCGGGAAATGTGAACACGGCGGTAGCCAATTCAATCCTGTCGGCGTGTTTTGATGCAAGCCGTCTGCGCGCGCGCGGCCAGCTATCGCTTGTTCGTGATCTCGCGGAACTCCCGCGCGAAGCTGTCTACGTGCGCAAGAAACGCACGCAAAGAATTGAATCTCACGTACGTCCGTGAGACGCGTGCGCCCCCGCTACGTTCTACGCATGCGCAATGCTGACACGTAGAAGCTCTACGTACGCAAAGCCTCTACGTACGTGTAACTAAAGCTGTCTATTAGACAGTTTTAGTTGCACGTACGTAGAGGCTTCACGTACGCAAACGTGAAAAGCCTACGTGCCTTACGTGCGCGCCATCTGAAACGCTTTTAGCTACACGTACGCTACGCACGCCAACAGGGACCCCCGTAGCTACATCTGTCGGGAAATGTGAACACGGCGGTAGCCAATTCAATCCTGTCGCCGCGTTTCGATGCAAGCCGTCTGCGCGCGCGCGGCCCGCTATTGCTTGTTCGTGATCTCGCGGAACTCCCGCGCGAAGCTGTCTACGTGCGCAAGAAACGCACGCAAAGAATTGAATCTCACGTACGTCCGTGAGACGCGCGCGCACCCGCTACGTTGTACGCATGCGCACTGCTGGCACGTAGAAGCTCTACGTACGCAAAGCCTCTACGTACGTGTAACTAAAACTGTCTATTGTCTGTGAATGCATGCTCGGGACGGGAAACAGCCAGATGAACTGATTGGCTGGTTTAGCGCTGCTTCACGCGAACGTGATAGTTGCAACGTGAGTGGTCGTGCCAAAATACGTCCCCAGTAGGGGGAATCCGGATGCTTATGCTTAAACTATTCAACTTGCACTACTTACACAAGCACATCAATAAATTACACAGTGGGTGGTCGTAAAGCTCTCGCTTCCTGAACGGAACGTAAAATACCTATGCTACGGTTGTCGCCTAACAATGAAGCTAGCCTGATTTCTAATTTGTTTAAGACGGGAAATGCCGTAGGGCGCACAAAGCATTATGACGAAACGAGGAGCCAAGTTGCCACGATAAAAATTGATCTTGAAAAAGTTTTTGATAGAGTTGTCGATGATGCCATATTGCTGCTGCTTGAACGTGTTGACGCCAAGCAATGAAAAGTGAACCATTTCGTGGATTTATCTGTTTAGGAATCGAGACTAGTGTCCTGGCTTATGCGCATGACGTGGTAATTTTTTTTCAGAGATGCAGATACTGGGCATAAAACTATGAAAGGGTTTGTTTCTTTTTTGCCGCAACTAGAAGTGCTACCAGCATTAGTAACTGCCTTGGATTTTGGCAAGAAAGTTGGCGACGGAAACCCGAGTATTTCTGTAGCATGAGCTGGAGAGCTATCCCTAGAAGATATCTTGTGGTGCCAGTACAAGATTGAAGTGATAGTGCAGAGTATTGAATCAAAGAAACAAACAGAGTTAGAGATCAGACAGAAAAGTGGGGCAGAAATAATTTTTCGACATTTTATGCGAAGCATACTAGCCGCACAACCATGCTCTTCCTTGCTGCGCCGCGCGCGGCCGCGTAGCTACCATATGACGTCATAACAGCTGCAAAGCGGACGCTTAAGCTTCGCCTTCACTAGCGGAACGCGACAGCGTTCCCGTCGACCCGCCAAGGGGTGTAAGACAATGGGCTACGGCGCAACGACTACGCGCCCCTCATCGGACGCGGTGAGCGTCGAGCAACGCAGCGTTCGGCGCGACAACGAAATGTGCGCCTGAGCAAGCGACGCACGCCTGAGCCGACGCCGACGACACCGGCTTTTCTGCGACACGAGCTCCTTAACGCTATCGCGTTAAAATAAAGGCTAGTATGCTTCGCATCCTGGGCTTAACCTTAGCTAAGCCACAGCCATTTTTTTTAAAGTGTGTTGACTAGTTGCTTTTAGTTACTAAAGTGTATCATATACTACAAGCCGTATACTAGTGAGGAGAATGAAGGGGCTTAACCGAGGGGCCCGATTTTTATTAATTGTACCATAAGAAGTCAACAAAGCCACCAAGGACAAGACAGGGGAACGTACGAGTAATTTTCCCTGTGATGTCCTTTTATATCGTTGTTTGTTGGCTTCTTATGAAGTGGTAAGCTATAAGTGTTGTGCATGGCATACATTTGGGTGCACATATTTCATACATTGTTTGTGGTACATATGCGGGTATCTACTTGGGAAAGACGGAACTTTATTATTGCAGGAACCATTTCGCGGTTTATTCCTGGGTGGTTCCCTCTGACAGGGCTCCAATGGCGATCGCCGCTCGCCAGGCCTGGTCGAGGGTCGCCAGGTGGCTTCCCAGATCAAGTTCGAAGAGTCTCGCCTCCCGAGACCATGTAGTCAGTGTGTGTGTTGTGCCTCGTGGGGAAATTGCGTCGCCCGGACAGTCGGTACATTCGTGTGTTATGTGCGCGAGTGTCGCTGTGTGGTTGCTACACCATGGACATGTCCGGGACGTATATCTGTCTGGGGAGCTTGCGTGTAGACGAGACAAGTGTGGGTAGGTGTTCGTTTACAGGCGGCGCTTCTCCCTTGCCTGGAGTTTATTGAGAGATTTGTGTGTTCTTTCGAGGCGTTGGTCCTGTAGTATTTGTTGGCTTGTGGTTAACTCGTGGGTCGCTCGTCTGTCTTTCGGGTCTGTAAGAACAGTGTGGTCTGTGTAGTGTGTATTTGGGCCCACGACGTGGTGATGAAGAATCCGGACTAGCGTCCGTGTAGTATGTATCTGGGTCTCTGAAACAGCGTTTGTGCAACATGCGGGCACGCGCTGCTCTTCTCTCTTGATCGTGGGTGGGGTGCGTGTTCTTGGGTATAGGATGTAGTACAATGTTCTCTCTGATGTGGTTAGGCAGGAGTTGTGTTTCTTCTTTGCAGTACTGAGGTGTCAGTGGGTAACCTAGCCGTTGAAGAAGGTGTCTTCCCTGTTGTGTCTTGTTGAGGCACTCCCTCTGCGCTGTGAGCGTGCCACTTGCTAGCTCTTCAAAGGTGTTGTATACCCCTAGCGCTAGTAATTTCTTTCTGCTTGTGCTTTACGGTAGCTGCAAATCCGTTTTGTATGCTGTCCTTATGAGATTGTCCATGCTCTCTGTCTCGCTTTTGCGCTTGACTTGTACAGGAGTGCGTACGTGACACGGCTGATGACGAGGGCTTGTACCAGTCTTAAGGTTTCGTCCTCTGTGAAACCATCTTTGCTGCGCGCTACTCTGGCGATGAGTGATACGATGCTTCTTATAATGTGATTTAATTTCTTTTTGCCGTTTTCCTCCTGGACCTGCATACCTAGTAAGCGTGCTGTCGGGACGCGCTTTATAGGTTGCCCGGCAGTGTCGAGATGTATTGGCAGGGCTCGATGTTTCCTAGTTTGCTTGAGCCGGACTTGAAGGTACGCCGACTTGTGTGGGGCACACCTCATTCCTGCTATGGTTAGGTATGACTCGATGTGTCCGATAGCTGTGAGTAATGTGTTTTCTCTGTCGCCGTATGAACCCGTGGTTGCCCATAGGATGACACCGTCGGCATAGAAGGCACATCCGAGTTTTGGGATGTTTTGCAATTGTAAAGCAAGTTTTCTAAGTCCGATGTTGAAGGGGAAAGGAAATATTATTGATCCTTGCCAAGTACCCTTCTGTGGTAGATCATATATGTCTGATTGCATGCCTGCTATGCCGATGCGGGCTTTGCGGTGACTGAGAAAAGCCACCGTATACTGATATACTCGCTCTCCGCATCGTATCGCGGTGAGGCCATCTAGGATGGTTTCTTTTTCTATATTATCAAAGGCTATCCACGTCGAGGGCTAGGAGTATGTTGTTGTTGCTGCCCGGTTGTGGGCTGAGGACTTCTTCCTTGAGGAGGAGCAATACATGCGGTGCTGACATGCCTTACCGGAATCCGTACATGCAACTGGGCTGTAGTCCACGTTCTTCCAGGTGTTGTTCTATTCGAGTGAGTAAAATTCGTACCAAAAGTTTGCCTAGGCGAGACGTGAGCGAGATCGGTCGGAATTGATCAAGCCTGCACGGCTTTCCCGGTTTGGGTATAAGGACTATGTTAGCGCTAGTCCATTCCTCGGGTAATGTTCCGCTCGGTGTCCATATTTCTTGGGCTAGCTGCTGTGTAAAGGCTCGGAGGGTTTGCTCGCTCAGGTTTCTCAAGATGGCGTTGGTGATGCCGTCGGGGCCCGGTGCCGTTTTTCTTGAAGCTCTGTGCTGCCGCGTATACCTCCGCATACGTGACGGGTGCATCAAGTCTCTCGTTCGGAGGTCCCGTATATTGAGGGTATGGTTTCGGATGCCCGGTTCGGATTGCCGTGTATGTTTGCTGGAGTTCCTGTATGAGTTCATCCTGGGTTCCGGGATATTCTGCAACAAGTTTTTGTAGGGTTCTGTTTGTTTCTGTTTTGGTACTTGAAGGATCGATGATGCTGCGGAGTATGTTCCACGTCTTTTTGGTGCTTAGCGTGCCTTTAAGCGAATCACAGAACGTGCGCCTATTGTCCCTGTGAACCTTCAGGGCAGAATTGCTGGACTGTTTAATGACATTTAAAATGCTAAGTTTACGTTTGCGATTGAGCTTCTGTTCGCGCCCTGTTTTTGTGAGGCCTCTGCATGCTTCCCATAGGTGTATTATATGATTGTCGATTGCCGGCGTGTCGGTGTCGGTTTGATACACTTTAGTGTTGGCGTCATATAGTTCATGATGCGTTGGGCCCATTCCTTGATCCTGGTTAAGCGGCCTTGATGTTCCGGGAAGGGCGGACTTGTATCTAAGTATGAATGTTGCCTCTCCCTAAACTTAGGCCAATTTGTAATTTTGGCCTTCCCTAGGGGTGAGCGTAGTTTGTCCGAGGCACTGATGATTTCGAGTGAGTCTACTAGGACCCTCCAGCTTGTCGTTGGTGATAGTGAGATCAGGGGTCGTGTCCCTGCTGACGCTGTTTCCTATTCGAGTAGGTGTACCTGGTACAGTAATTAGTGTGTATTCGTGGAGTTTTTTGGCTTCTAGGAGCTTGGAGCCCTTCGTGTCTGCTTTCGAGTAGCCCCACGTGCTGTCCTTTGCATTGAAGTCCCTGGTTATAATTAGGCGATCGCGGCGTTCCAGCATTCCTTGTAGGTGCCGGAACAATGAAGTCAGTCTTTCTTTATGCAAAAAAAAAAAAGAAAGCCGGTGAGGCATGCAGACAGGATACAAGAGTAGAGAAGTGGACAACACGAACGCTGACTATCAACTGAAGGGAGCACCGAGGCGAAAAAAAAAGAAGACCCAAAACTAATCTCCGCAAGCTCAGGAATGGTATCACCACGTGTCCGTCGGGTACATGTGCCACTCTACGTGAGAGCTAAGTGTTAAGGCACTTAATCTCTTCCTTATGTAAAGCAATCGAAAGCTGACTCATGCACGCACTTCCACCATTATAGATATGCCATGCCTCTACCATAAAACGCGTATCTTCATTCTTATGCCTGTAAATATCGCGCATTCATCTAACTCTGGCGTGCAGTTAAAATCTTGGCAAAGTAGGAAAAAAACTAGAAGGCGATCCACCGGTTAACGACATTTTGGGTTCCATTAGCATCTGATTGATACACCGTCCCGTTTGCTCTACGCAGGACTGGCCACAGCTAAGGGGAATTTTAGAAACCACACCCATACGACAGTCAATAAAACTGTTGTTCTTATTGTGCTTCACTGTACAAATACCTGTTCTTTTTTGCCTTTTACCTGCTCCTTTTTCCTCTTTACGGCAGCGCATATCTTACCTAGCTTATTGGGAGCAGTGAAAGCAACATTAACATCATATCTACTTGCAACATCTTTAAGCCTGTGCGAAACTGAATGAATGTACGTAATAGCCACTACTCATTTTTTTTTGTTATTACTGCTTTCTTTAATCACGTCCGCCCTTTTGAAACCGACTTCTTTAGGCGCTCAGCCACAGTGGCCACTGCTACACTAGGATAACCTGCTTCTAATAGGCGCCGGACCTGCACATTAAACGGAAGGTTAAGAATGCTGCTTAAAATAATCCTCAGCAAAGAAAAGTTGGCTAAAGTTGGTAAACGTGCCAAAAGTTCTCGAAAACGTTACACGGTCACGCAAAAAAAAAAATTTATTGTACGCAGATAAACCCATGTTCTCCGGCAGGTGCGAGTAGCCAGTGCCTGAGCGATCGGCAGCAGCCATCTTCTATTCCTTTCGGAACGAGGCAGCCGGCGGCTATTCAGCGAAAAATTCAGTTTTGTTCGGCATATTAATGCATCTTTAACGCGTACACGTCACTTTGACGCGGTCAGTTATCGCGGTTTTGTGACGTCGCGTGACAACAGGTGAAGTGGGTGCAGCCGGAAAACTTTTGACCAATAGCCGAGGGCTAATGGTAAAAGGCCTCGAATCCAGGGGCATAGCCAGGGGGGGGGCTTATGGGGCTTGAGCCCCCCCCGAAATTTTTTCGTGCTGTCATGCGCCGCCGACAAAAACAACTCTCGGCGCCGGAAATCATGCTCGATTTTGTCTAGAACGTCCTGAATTCACGCTCGAAAAGACATTTTCGCGCGAACATTGCGAAATCGGGCTGGATTTCGCGGAAACGCCGATGCATGGGGAGTCACATATCGTAACGCAAGGAGCCCCACCGAGCACAAAATTTCAAGGGCGTTTTGATGGCGAGCAGGCTCGTCTCGGCATCTCGTGGAGGCCGCGGAATCTACGGAGCGCTTGGATTTCAATTCTGAAACTTTGTGGGTATAAAGTTCCAATAACATTTTGATGCGAAAGGTGCATTGACATTTCCAAAGTCGTGCTTTAGATGTTCGATTCCGGAACTTTGTGGGTTTAATGCTGTTGTAAACATTTGACGCCAAAGGTGCATCGACCTTTCTAAAGTCGTACATCGGGATACAAGTTGACAAAGCACGTAGCGAGGTCCGATGAGACAAAGCGTTGTGGTGGTTCATTTGTGCCATCAGGTCACAGAAAAGAATATGAATTTGTTTTCACCTGCGCCAAAGCATCCATGTCAAGACGTTAAAGCCACCATTGTAACTAAGTTCTTATTGATTTTTCTACCTAAACTTTTATTCGCGAGGATACATTAGGCCTCTTTCTCATCTTTTTTTTTCTTTTTTTTTTTTTTTTTGTTCTCGCAACCCGAGGGCTGCCGATCCAGCCAGAGCGCATGCGTTTTTCTCGTGCTGCATCGACAACCGCGCGGCGCACTTGGATGCGCGTTCGTTTTTCTCTTGACATAAAAATTGTAGCAGCGCAAACACATGCAACCACAAAGTAGCAAAGACGAGACACAAGCGCTTGTGTCACAGCGCTTGTGTCTCGTCTTTGCTACTTAGTGGCTGCATGTGTTTGCGCTGTTACAATTTTTATGCCAAGTATGCACCAACTCGCCCAGAAAGAAGTTTTAATGAAGTACGTTTTTCTCTGGCCGACTGCAATTTCACCTGGCAGAGTTTTGGACGCTTTCTGGCTAGCAGACGAGAAAAAGAAACAATGCATAGTCGCTCGCCGCCAGCACTGCGGCGACTCGATGGATTGCAACGCGTTCGCTTGTGTGCGCAATGGAGAAAAGCGGGGAGGAAGCGCGCCGCCTTCTGCCGCACGCGATACATTTTGGGAGTGGAGGGAGGGGGGGGGTGCTGTGATCTGTGAATCTGTGGTTGCGCAACCTGTTTATTTGCCTTGTTTGACGCATTATATTTAGTGACTTTTTCTTAGGTACGTAGATTTATTGGAGACTTATACGCATATTTAAACATCTTGTTGCGAGGTTTTCTGTATATGCGCAGTGAACTTTGTTTCCATTGCCAATTTTTGCCCTGTATCACGCTGTGTCTTCACATTTGTATATTCCATTGTATCTTCGAACTTCTAATGTACGAAGGCGAGTCAAATGAAAGTGAGACAAGCCGCCCCGCGCAATTATGGTTCGGTTCATTATTTTCGAGGCATGCGCGTAGCACATACACATCTCATTTACAAGTGACATGCAGAGGTGAGGTTAAATGTTCTTTAATGTTCTCATACACTGGGTTGAACAGGGTTACGTGACATAATGGACACTCCAAAAGTTGAACAGCTTGGTGTCGTGAGGTTTTTGACAAATGAAGATGTTTCCCAATAAGAAATTATTCGCCATATGGTTGCCGTATGTGTTGAACATTGCGTTTCATTGGCCACTGTGAAGCATTGTAGCAAACTGTTCAAAGAAGGACATGAAAGTTACAAAGACTATCCATGGCCGGGCCAAAGCCACCGTGCAATCATCCCCAACACAATTGAAAAGGCCGTGCTTGCTCAGTGGCTATGGTGTTGGGCTGCTGAGCACCGAGGTCGCGGGATCGTATCCCGGTCACGGCGGCTGCATTTCCGTGGAGGCGAAATGCGAAAACACCCGTGTACTTAGAGTTAAGTGCACGTCAAAGAACCCCAGATGAGGGTGACGACATTTTGTCTGCAATTGTGACCGGGGATGACTCATGGTGCCGCTACTACTAGCCTGAAACACTACAGCAAAGCTTACAGTGGAAGCATTTGAATTCACCCCTACCAAGGAAGACAAAGGCCGTCATTTCTGCCGGAAAAGTGTTGACTTCTTTTTAGATCGATAGGGGCCATTATTGATCGAATTTTCTAAACCTGGAGAGACTCTAAATCATTTCAGATATTGTGAAAGGTCGGATCGGCTGTGTGTCGCAATCAAGAACAAACGACGTGGAAAATTGAGCATTGGAAACATCTTGCTTCACAACATTGCCCGTTCCTACGTCGCTGATGTGGTTAATACGAAACTGGCAAAGTTCAAGTGGGAAACGTTGCAACATTCCTCATGCAGCGCAGACCTGTTGCCTTGCGTCTTCCACATTTGGTAAAATTTGAAAAAACTGCTCAAGGGAACCAGATTCCTGTCGGAAGATGAGGTGTAGTCATTTACAGATTTTTTAGGCAGCAATCCAAGGAGTTTTATGAGACGGGAATTACGCGACTCGTTAGTAGGACAAGTGTCTAAATACTCATGGTGACTACTTTTAAATAAAGTACCCCGTTTATCATATATTCGCATTGGCTCACTTTCATTTGACTCGCCCTCGTATATTTTGCAGAACTCCTGCTTTTTTACATGTGCTCGCAATACACGAGCGGTGACAGCTGCTCCTGCGCAATACATTTTAACAAAGGACAGCGTCATTGAGATTTTCCCCTGGTCGTTGCATATGTACGAAAATGTAAACAAGGTTGTTGAATGACAGATACATATATATATATATATATATATATATATATATATATATATTGACACGTGTACTTATCTTTATCGGGCGACCACGTTTCGCCCCCTAACAAATGTTATCGCACAGCGCGGGACGCGCATGCATGTATCCGAAGTTTCTGGAAAGTTATCGATGCTTCTATCCGCTGTCTGTTGTCGCCGAACCATGTGTTATCTGATTTCATCGCTTGACACGAATGGTGTAGATCTTTGTAGAAGGCATGCGGGTCCCAACGTTTAGTCTGGAACATTCGATGACTGCTCTATAAAAGCCGACGCGCTTGACCCGCTGATCAGATTTTCGACGATCGCCGACTGTGTTCGCCGCTATCGTTGTGCTTTAAGTGTAGCCTGTTTTGTGGGCACAGGTTCGCCCAATAAAAGCTAGTTTTGTCTTTCACAGTACTGCTACTGTGTTCTTTAACGGCACTACCACGTGACAATATATATATGTATATATATATATATATATATATATATATATATATATATAGATCCCTCGACTAATTCTATAAGGAGGAGGCCGAGCTGCAAAGTGAGCCCCCCACGAACGAAATTTCTGGCTACGCCACTGCTCGAATCCGAAATAACTGTTTTTCTTTTGTTCAGTCCAATCATGCATAATTAGACTGTACCCGTTATATGAGATTGGGAGCTATCGCGCTTTGCCTGAGGTCGCGTGACTGGCAGATGAAGTGGGGGTGGCCCAAAAATGTTTTTGACCAATCGCGGAGGGCTGATAGCAGAATTGGAATAGAAAAGTTTGGAATAACATTATGTTATAGCGACCCTGATCACTGTACGTTCTGTACCTACAGAAGGCACGTGTACAGTCCTTCCTCCGTTTCATCTGCTAATGCCGCGATGATAAACGACGAATGAAGTAAAAGTGCCTAAGCAGCTACAGTCACGTTTCTGAACTGTTCGTGTACCGAAGTACGCCACAAGTTTGATCGGATTTGGTTTCAAGTAGTACTTAGGCAACGCAAAACAGAAAAAAAACACGACGGAACATATTAAATCCACATAGCAGGCGGCAACGCCTTCTGAGCCTGGCCCGGACGTCACAATGCCAATACACTCCTGGCACCGCCACATCAAGGCGCCACCGATCCAAAATCATCCGGCGCTCAGTGCCTATTGGATGGTAGAGGACTGCGTCACTCGAAGGTTAGAATATCGCTGAGAGTGATTGTCAGAGAATACGTCCCCACACGGGAAGCCAGATGCTTCTGCTCATGCTATATGACTTGCACTAAATTCAAAAGCAAATCATTCAGTTAGCTTCGTTCAGTTATTTCGTTAGGTGAAAAGCTAACGAAATATGAAGAGGACGGGATCTATCTGTGCTGTTGCTCTTACCAAGCGCGGAACACGGCATCATTTGTGGTTTGTGAGTATAGAAGGAAAAAATATTAGGGCGCACGGCGAATTATTCATGCGAAAGCATTATATGCCTGTTACACGCCAACCGTAACACTACGGCGGATTTTGTCGTTTACATCCAGGGCAATAAGGATGCTCGAAAGACCTTGCTCAACCGAAATGGAGGATGGAATCCTAATTAGCTATGGCTATCTGGAGGGGTTGCCGGTCTGGCGGACGCCCCGCAGTGTTTACAGGCCCCTTTGTGTGTGTGCGTAAAAACCCTTTCCATGAACTGACCGACACTAGGAGAGATCGAGACCCTTTCCGCGAACCAACGTCGCCTAGAAGAAAGGAACAGACGCCCATCCCGGACCCGCGGGTTGCCGCCAGCGGAGGCAAGCACGTGCAACGTCACCTAGGAAAGTGGGAGCAGCCGCAAACAACAACGGGGACGTGCGACCTCACCTAGGAGAGAAGGAGCAGCCGCAAACCAACGATGGGGACTCAGTGCATGCCACGTGACGTTGACGTGAGCAAGATCCCGCCTACGATTTTAGTGCGCCTATTTAAGGGACCCCGCAATGTATGTTTCGCTTCATTCAGTCTCTTGTTTTTATCATTGAGCATCCATTTAATAAACAGTGCATGTTTCGCACTAGAAATCGTCTCGTCCCTGCCTGGTCGCCATGGTCTACCGGACGTCTACAGCCTGCCGACAACGCCACGCTACCAAACAGTAACGCCGGTCGAGCTTCGAGAAAACAGGCGTCGAAACAGTAGTCAGCGGCGTGACCGACTACGACGAGATCGTATCAAAAATGGCCGACGGTGCAAACAGTGAAACACACCAAAAATTCTCGGATTGAGTTCATCTCTCAGGGATGTTCCTGCACACAAAGAAAATTAATACCTTTGAAAAGGAAATTAAGTTAATTTTGGTTTTTGTGAGAATTAAAATCGTGCCTTCGTGATGGGAGATGACCATGCATTCCAGACGCCATGGCGGCGCCACAGTTCACTTTAACTAGAGGTGTGCCTAGTGCGTCCGTAATTTCGCACGTCATGTCGCAGTCATCTGGCTGACTAAGCATGTCACCTACTTGGTTCGTCGTTAGGTACGCGACGCCGCAGCCAATGGGCAGGAGGTGGCGCCATGTGATGACTATATAAAATACAAAGCATTATGTCACATTGAACACCGCTGAGCGGTCCTTCGGGTGATGAACTCCTCGTGGGCAAACGAGCGCAATGAGACCCTAGGCGCGTTAGGTTTGGCCCTAGCGAGACGCATTGTGAACGCAGGTGAGAGCTTGGGCGGACATGAAACACCGGGACAAAGACATCTCGCCGAAGGGACTAAAGTGCTTTTGCATTCCCACCCGTAAGCAGTGTTTAGTGTGTCTGGCGTGTTTTTTTTTTTTTTCGTGCAAGCGTAGAGGAGGTTGTTGTCGGTACCTGTGTAATCGGGATGTAGGGTGGGCAGGCCTGTGGGTATGGGCTGTTACTTATGCACAAGGGTCTTGGCGATGTCATCCGGCGAAGCGGTGCCCTTGGCCTGGTGAAGGACTTTGGTGGACGAGTCGCGAGGGTTCGTGCGGGTGTTGGTGTCGTCCAGCAGGTGTTTGAGGAGGTTCCACGTCTTCCCGTTGCGGACTTGTCCGTCGACCGTGTTACAGACCTCGTCCCCTTGCTGTTTGGATAGGGTGCTGCAGTGTTCTGTTATGGTGTTGTTCAGTTCTGCAATGCGTTTCCGGAGCCTGCGGTTGAGACGCTCTACTGACACGGTGGAAACAAAAGAGAAGACTTCCATAATTCCTTCGGCAGTGAATTCATTTAGTGCGACAGCACAGTTGCTCTGCAGTAAAGGATACCATGTTATTTCCCGTTGCCTGTTTCTTCATCAAATAATTTGGTTCAGGCCCTATGGGGAACTGGACAAGAACACAGTGACTATAAACCATTTTGTAGAGGGGAGGGGTTTAGTCACGTAAATACCTAATATTGTAATGTCGCAAGTTAGAGAAACAAAGAATTGTGCATTATAATGTTGAAACCAATCTATAGAGATATCAATGGCTGCGACTAGACCCCCACGTATAGCACTTCGACATATGCAGGAAGCTTGCGACAACGTTGACAGGCAATTGCTGTGGGACAGCCTAAAGCCCAAGGCCAAAGAAGACAATTTTGCGGAGCTGTTGAAGGAGATCTAATGAGAAACATTGCACGAAATAAATGGCAAAGCCGGAAATCCGAAGAACTAGTGGAAACATACACAGGGCTAAATAAAGGATAACTTATGTCGCCATTGTTATTTACGTTTTACGTTAAGGGCATAGAAAGACTATGGGAAAGCGCTGAATGAGGCGCCGATTGATCATGCATCCGTAATGGATGAAAAGTACAACAGAAGGCTTCTCGGTTGATGTTAGCGGATGACATGCTACTCGCGAACGGTGCAAGAAATTTGCAGATTGACGAATATAGGTTATAATGCAACGGGTGATCTAGACCTTAATATTATTACAGAGAAATCAGGAGTTTTACTCTTTATTGATGATTTCAGTAATTTCGTGGTATCAATTCAAGAGGAAGTTGTACCCTCAGTCAAGGAATATTAAAAAAAAGACATCTGAGGACACCTGAACACTTATGAGTTGTGAATACGAAAGCATCAACGTTCAATTGAACACCACTCAGCGGCCCTTCAATTTATGAACTCCTCGACGGAAGCCAGCGTCTTGAGCCGCTCTGCCAGTTTTGACTTCGCCTTACCGAGGCGCAATCAGAAGACATGCAACATTGTACCCAATGCCGGCGGGTAGCCAGAAATACATAGACTGCAACTGTCATCACCTGCGACAATGGAAGCAAGCAAATTTTGTCAGACAAGGAAAACGAATAAGAATAATCTCCAACGAAGACAACCATTATATCCCCCACCTAAATGACGTTAAAGCTACGCTAGCGGAAACAAACAATTCACAAGTTCTACTCAACACAGCTCATGATCTCGTGTCAACATTGGCGAGGCAGTCGGAATTCGATAACAAACCACCTACACCACAATCTGGCAGAACACCAGCCTTTATAACAAAATATTATAATGCCCTCCCAGACATAAACAACACCCTACGGAGATACCACCTAATATTATCAAGTAAGGAACGTCTAAGGGAAGCGTTCCCAGCGGAACGATGGCTGACCAATGGCCGCAACAATAGAAAACTTAAGGACAGATTAGTGCACGCAAAAGTCATTCAACATCATTTCCCCGTAATAAAAGCATGTTACCCCATGCGGAAGACCTGCAGGCACCTTCAACGTGACATTAAAATCAAAACAACCGCAAATAGTTATACACAGGAGGTGAAAACTAGCTTTACTTGTACTAGTTCCGATGCGACTTATATGTTTCAGTGTTCGTTCCGTAAGAAAAAAATATATTGGTGAAACGCGAGAACCAATGAACGTCAGATTAAACGTACATCGCGTGAATAAAGCTAAAAAACTCCGAAGTGCAACTCCCTAGCTAGAAAGCTTCTGCGGTGGCTATCACACTAGGCAGTCTGAAACGTTTAGCCACAGAGTTAATATAATCAAGTCTAGAGGAAAAGCTCCTCATGACGCCCATGCATTGAAATCGACAATTGCAAGGGCGCCGCCATGTTGCTACTCTGCACAGACGCACTCGCGCAGACGATGAGATGTGATTCAAAGGCGATGCGCAATCAACGCCCTACCGAGCCTGCCCCAGTATGGCGGAGTCAAATTGCCCTGGCGTCTGCAAACGCATGCTTTAACGCACCGTAAACGAATCGAGGCTGAAGAGCACGTGGAATGGCACACTAGCAATTCTGAGACGTTTAGCCACAGAGTTAGTATAATCAACACCACATGAAAAGCTCCTCATGACGCCCATGCATTGAAATCGACAATTGCAAGGGCGCCGCCATGTTGCTACTCTGCACAGACGCACTCGCGCAGACGATGAGATGTGATTCAAAGGCGATGCGCAATCAACGCCCTACCGAGCCTGCCCCAGTATGGCGGCGTCAAATTGCCCTGGCGTCTGCAAACGCATGCTTTAACGCACCGTAAACGAATCGAGGCTGAAGAGCACGTGGAATGGCACACTAGCAATTCTGAGACGTTTAGCCACAGAGTTAGTATAATCAACACCACATGAAAAGCTCCTCATGACGCCCATGCATTGAAATCGACAATTGCAAGGGCGCCGCCATGTTGCTACTCTGCACAGACGCACTCGCGCAGCCGATGAAATGTGATTCAAGGGAGATACCGAGCCTCCCTCAGTACGGCGGCACCAAATTGTACAGGCGTGTGTAAACGTATGACGATGCATCGTTAAGGAATCGAGGCTGAAGAGTACGTGGAATGGGCAGCGACTGCTATCTAGATTGCATGGCACGAACCTGCATCTGCCAGAGCTGAACAACCTCCTTCGGCCCTCACACATAAAAAGGGTTACGGAACCGAGACCAATCCACACGAACACCAAAGGCGAAGGCAGTTTACAAAGCGAACATAAAGCATTATAGAGGCGAGGAAATCTACAATAAAAGAAACTGTACACTGACGCTGCCTCACAATACGATGCAGGTTCCGGTAAAATGTATGCCGCTACCGGTTATTGCACAGAAAACTGGCAAGCACACGCCGTGAGCCACAGCTGCGCTTTTTGATTGGTTAGACAAAAATAACATTTCGGAATAAAGAGATGAGTCGCGGATATTTTGCACCTGGTATTTTGATCTCCGTTAGAATATTCACAGTAGCCTCCTAAATTAAAAAAAAATTTACGTGAGGACGCCAGCGTAGCGTTCCCCAGTTCTCTAGCGGCCCTCCTCATCCCCGGCAGTCCTTTACCGCCACATCTCGCCGCAACCCGTCCGAAAGCCGTACCCCTGATGAGAGGCCGATCTGCTTCTACTGCTGTCGCATCGGCCACGTCGCCCGTCACTGCCGCAACCGACGGCCACCACCTGCTCAGACTTACGCCGCCACTTAGCCCCGCACCTTTGGACCTTCTGTTCTCTATTCCACCCGCCATTAACCCACTGCCGCTCATACCCCTGCTCCCACCCTTCGCTACAGCCGCGCGCCCTCACCTCGACGCCATCAGTCCCGTTCGCCCCAACCCCGCCGCTTCTCTTCGCCGCCTATCGCCTCCCGGACCCAGCCGGAAAACAAGGCATACACTGCAGTTTCTGGAGGTGAAGCTGCGTTGTCGATCGTGCCCGGAAATCCTCTGCACCCGTTACCTACTAACAGAAACCTTCTTGACGTTGACGTTGACGGCTATCCTGGCACGGCACTCATCGATAAAGGAGCCAGGTTTGGGCACGGGCAAGTTGGTATTCCATGGTATCAATCGTCACTTACAGCGCATTAGTTGTTGCTTTGTAGGGAGCGCTTTTGTCTTGGTGTCCCAGGATATATGTGTATGTTTCTCACAATAGAAATAAGTTGGATGTCAGCGCTTGTCTTCGTCGTCCTTTTTTGTCTCTCGTCATTGTATGCGCTGCAAGTGACGATTGATACAGGAGCACATCTTTCTATCATTAGTCCTGCCTTCCGACGTCGACTGAACAAGCTCCTCACCCCAGCGTCGGCACGCGTCGTCCGCGTTGCGGATGGCGGTACTGTGCCTATCATCGGCATTTGTACGGCACGTGTTAGCATCGCCGGCCGCCACAATCCTGTCCTCTTCACCGTAATTGCTCATTGCCCCCCCGACCTCATTCTCGGCCTCGATTTTCTCTCAGCACATTCTGCTCTTATTGACTGCTCTTCCAGTACCCTTCGCCTAGAGTTGCCGATGCTCGCAGAACCTTCTGACGCACCCCGGTGCCGCTTACGCCCCACCAGCTTTCTTCGCCTGCCGCCAAAGTCAATAGCCTAGATTGAACTGTTAAGACCCACCAGTTCCTGATGGCGAGTACCAAGTCGCTTCGCTGCCCGACATTCCAATATAGTATGACGTCACCCTGCCTCACAGTATACTTACTATTACTGCGAACCGCACTCGCATGCCTGCCTGTAACTTTTGATTGGCAAAGCAAATTCTACCGCAAGGTATTTGCCTTGCCACCATTGATTGTCTCGGCGACCAATGCGTGGCAGCGTTGTCGACCGATGGTTCTCGCAAACTTAGCGTGCCCCTCGCGCCAGCCTCGGGCGCCGATCCCAACATAGAGAAAATGGCTGCGACGGACCTGTCCTCTACGCAGGCTGAAGACCTTTGCGAAGTATTATCGTCCTGCCGCGATATTTTCGACTTCGACGATCGTCCTTTAGGCCAGACGCTCGCGCTCAAGCATCGAATTCTTACTGGCGATGCTGCGCCTATTCGCCGAAGACCGTATCGGATTTCTGCGTCGGAACGCCGAGTTATACAAAATGAAGTGAACAAAATGCTAAATAAAGGTGATGGAATAGTTGCGCTCCGAGGGTGAAAGGGGCCTGCTGGCGCACGCGATAACACTGTCGTTGCCACGCTGACGTTGGGCCAGTACTGCGCCGATTCTGTGACCGCTGGCATCAGTACGGACATCGGTAGGTGCACAAAGATCGAAATGAGCCCTAACGGGAGGCGTTGTGAGAAGGTCGATTAGATGTGAGAATGCAGAGGCCTCGTTATCGCCCCACTGGAAAGGGGCGTCTTTTTTCAAAAGCTTGGTTGGTGGTCGTGCTATGGCGGCGAAATTTTTCCCGAAATGGCGGAAGTACGAAATAGACCGCTAAAGCTGCGCACATCCTTGACACACTTCGGAACAGGGAAGTGCGTAACAGCATGGATCTTGCCTGGGTCCGAGTACACTCCGTTCGCGTTCCGTTCAAAAGTGCCAGGAGTGTTACACAGACCAAACAGCATCACTTTCAATTGATAAAGACCGTCTGGTGTTACAAACGCAGTCTTCTCGCGGTCGAGATCGTCCACGGCAACCTGCCAGTAGCCGGAGCAAAGGTCAATAGAGGAGAAGTAGCGAGCACCGTGGAGGCAGTCAAGGGAGTCATCAATCCCAGGTAGGGGATACACGTCCTTTTTGGTAACCCTATTGAGGTGTCGATAATCCACGCAAAAGCGCCATGAGCCGTCCTTCTTTTTACCACTACAACAGGTGACGCCCATGGATTGCATGACGGTTAAATAATGTTCTTGGCAAGCATTTTGCGAACTTCTGCGTGAGTAACTTGACCCTCAGCCAGCGACAGTCGATACAGGCGGCGATAAATAGGAGGGGCATCGCCGGTATTCATGCGATGTTTAACAGCTCTAGTTTGGGCCAAAGGACGATCGTTAAAGTAAAAAATATCGTGGTAGGAAAACAGAACGCGGTAGAGTTCACGAGCGTGCTCGGACGGCATGTCGGGCGCAATCATTTTCTGTAAGTCGGCGATGGTATAACTACGATTTTAATGAAAGGAAAGAAAATTTCCATATAAAGACAAACGTTGCGGATATTTTTTATATAAATTTCTTGACTATCGTTTTCATTTGCTCAGCGTGCTTCGAGATATGGAGAGATATATCGTGTAAAAACGCCGGGGATTTATGGATATTCTGTAACATAGCATAAGTGCGCTTTCCATTGGCTTTCTGGCTCCACTGGCAGGTACCCATCGGAATATGACCACAACATTGATCATATGCAAAAGCTTGTACGGAAAAGTTTAGCAAACAGGGGCGTCATCGCTTTACGCACCAACACTTTTAGTGCGCGCTTTTTGACTGAGCAAAGATGAACTGATTGGCAGTTCGTTGTCGTGACCAACCTCAAATACCACAATTCAAAGAAGCCAGCAGGCAAAGGCGGCAGTATCGTAATCTGGCCTATAGAAGAGTACAAGAATGAGACCTCCAAACAAGTGAGCAGCCACACGCAGACAAGAAAACTTGAATCTGACCCAACTTCGGACTACGGTAATCTTCTGCAAAGTAGGATAGCGGAGCTGGTATTCAGGGACCTAATCACGCAGTCTACATATCACTCCATGAGGCCCAAGAACAAAGAAGCAGGCCGCCTTTAGCTCCTTCCTAAAATACTTTTTACCGTAGCAGAAATGCCAGGTCAGCCTCTCGTGTCAAAAAACAACACACCTACCTATTGAGTATATAAATTCTCTAGTCACCCCCTGTGAAAAATCCCCACCACACTTCTATTTTTTGTTCAAGACGCGCCCCACTTCCTTGATATTATTGAAGACATTCACGCCAGCCAAATCCTTTGTGACCGCGCTATTCTAGTCACTTTAGATGTCCTGCCCTTCACACTCAAATAAACATGAATGTAGGAATTGAAATCGAATCGAAATCCCTCACAGTCCCCAAACGCATGCTCGTGAAGTTTACCTGTCACGCCTTAGGTTACTTCTCTCGCTAAATTATTTCGATTTTGATTCCATTCCCTAGCTGTAAACTTTGCACACCAGCATGGGAACACTATTTGCTCCCACATGTGCCAACATTTTCATGGGACAGCTTTAATCAAATCTTACAAAATCGTAGCCTATAATATTTCAAACCTATCTACGTTACATTGACAACGTATCTATAATTTGAGAACACGTTACAAGCATATTAACAAACCTAAATAGCCATTTCAGCCACTTTCACGTGAGTATTAAATTCACTTCTCACCAGTGTCACAGTCAAATCGAACCCATGGGAACAGCGGTCAACATATGAAATGGAAAACTGAGAAGACACTTTGCGGGAAGCGTAAAGACAGCCAGCAACATTTAGGCTACAACAATCATCACCCGCGACACTGCAAGCAAGGAATTTTTCTCGGACGAGTGAAAGGAATAAGGAGAATCAGTAACGAAAACAAACATCATGTCCACCACCCAAATGACCATGAAGCAACGCAAGCAGAAAGAAACTTTCGAAAACTTCATCTCGACAGAATTTATGACGACGCCACAAGATTGGAGAGGCAGTCGGAATCAGTTAAAGAACAGCCTACACTCTAATTTACGAGACCCCCAGCCTTTAGAACAAAATATTGTGATGCCCGATAAACCATGAACATCCCGCAAAAAAATTACACAATATTATAAAGTAACGAGCGTCTCAGAAAATTGTTCTCGCTAGTATCAAGGGTTATCTATCGGCACAACAGAAATTTTAAAACCACGTTAATGCACACCAAAGTCAGCCAACATCATTACCCCGGAATAGCAGCGTGTTGTCGCCCCAGGTGTAACACCTGCAGGCACCTTCAAAGTGACATTAAAAGTAAAAGCACCGCAACTGGTTACAAACACGAAGTAAAAAGTAGCTTTACTTGCACTAGTTCTGGTATTTCGTATGCCTCACAAGCTCAAAAGAAGCCACACGAACATGGTGCACCGGATTCGCCTTGGTGTCGCATTTGCCAACCGTTATAGACAAATGACAGGTGCTAGTGATACTAGCCCAAACTGTGAATGACCCGCCGTGGTTGCTCAGTGGCTATGGTGTTGGGCTGCTGAGCACGAGGTCGCGGGATCGAATCCCGGCCACGGCGGCCGCATTTCGATGGGGGCGAAATGCGAAAACACCCGTGTACTTAGATTTAGGTGCACGTTAAAGAACCCCAGGAGGTCGAAATTACCGGAGTCCCCCACTACGGCATGCCTCATAATCAGAAAGTGGTTTTGGCACGTAAAACCCCATAATTTTTTTTTTTAACTGTGAATGCTGTGAGGTGCCAGAAACACTTGAATATATATTTTGAGTGTGTCCGGCCTACGCGCAAGAATGACAGCAACTTGTCTCTTCCATCGCAAAGATCTATGAGAGACCGCTATCGGACGAGTTTCTTTCAGATCCTTGGCCTAATGCAAACAGCGCGGCCCTTGTAACAAGACCCGCTATAGCTTTTCTCCAAGCCACTGGGCTGGACGCACGGCTTTAGAGAGGCCACAACTCTGTGAATTTGTATTTACGCATCTCTTCAATATACCATCATCATTCATCAGCCCTTTCCCTCCCCGTCCCTCTTCCCCAGTGTAGAGTAGCAGGCCAGAGTAAGTAATAGCTCAGGCCAACCTCTCTGCCCTTCTCCAAATAAATTTCTCGCTATATATGTTTGTCTGTTCCTTTTGTAAGGAACAATATATTGGTGAAGCTGGACAATCAATGATCGTCCGGTTAAACGGACATCTCGCGGACACAGATAAAAAGGTTCCCAAAGCTGTCGCGACCATTTCTAACAATCAGGTCAAAACTTTGATTAACTCAAACTCTACATCCTACAGTAAAATTTCCGTTCTGCGTGACACAGAAAATACTTAAAATCATACCTAATCCTTAAGTTCAAAATGTTTATCTATTCTTATTTATTTCAATACCGTAATAAAATCATAGAGTACAACATGGTTACAGATAGCAAGGCAAATAACAAATTATAATAGGTACAATATGGAGCATCTATAAAGAAAAGCAGAAGAGCACTTCAGATATCATCTCACGATCAAGAGGCATACCATAAAAAATGTTGATTTCATGCATATTGATGGAATTAGGATTACTGAATGTTGACTCGATGCAGATGCCTCAGCAGTTCGTTCTAAATATATCACACGTCAGTAAGATTAAATGTTTGTTACGGCAGATCATTTCACTCTTCAACTGACATGTCAAATGCCGAGTTATAATGGCTCAAAATTCTTGCGAGAATTGGCTCTACTTTGAGGCGATGATCTCTGCGTGAAGAGATATGATGCACTGTGCTACAGCAATACTGATTTTGCAACAAGGAATATTCTGCCAAAGAGTGACACAATGACAAAATAGATATCCTGCATCGTGTGTCAAGATTCGAGAGTTAAGTCTTCGCTTCAATCCCGTTACACTTCGATAAGATGAATATGCTGATAACTTGAATCTGTGCAGAAAAGCACAGCCAGGTTTATTTTGACTTGAAAGATCACGCTATTTGGATGCTATACTACGGAAGCATATTCTAATTCTGACCTAATTAGTGCTGAGTAGGCATGTACCTTTGTTTCGGCGTTGGTCGCCGGCGAACGACGTTTTAAAAGACCTAATTTTTAAAAGCTTTATCTGTAATATTCTATATGACAACTTTTCACGTTGGATTAGACTAGAGGTGCACACCCTGATACTGAAATGGCTGAGTTTTTGCAAATATTCCGGCATTCTCTGAAGTATTAGTGAACATGGAAAACGTCATCTGCTTTGTCTTCTCGATGTTGATCTCCACTTTCCACAATTTGCACGACACATATAAGCAGGTTATATGAGCCTGCAGGAGCATTACTTCAAGTGGGTTAGTTATTTGTCTGTATATCACACAGCTAGTTATGCCCGTTGCAACCGATATGCATACACGTTTCAAAGGGAGCTTTAGAATATATTCGCTATGCTAAATTTCAAGCTATAGGCAACAGCACAGTCATTTTTCATTGGGTCCGTTGCTTACTGTTCTTTTTTGTTTTCTTTCCTTCCTTTTTCTTTTATTGATATTATTATTCCATTTTAATGTTTTTTCCACGAGCACCATTCTGTGCCATTTCTTTTAATCTCTCTGTTAAAAAGACCATAGCTCACTGGCCTCTGCTCTTCCTGCTCCTACTTGCACCCCCCTGCTCTCCATCCAAGCCCCTTCGACGGAGAAGCACACGGCCGGCTGACACACGGCCGTGTCTCATACACTCTCGGCGGTTGTCTCGCCCACCCGCCTTGCCCTCTCGCCCCTTTTGAAGAACGCTACCTATAGACCGTCTTTTCATGGGCGCCACCATATTGCGTACGCAGTGCCGCCATCTATGGGCATTCGCCATATTGGCTTGGGCGAGCGCTTCGTCTTGTATTTCTGGTGTTTGTTTTAATGCTCGGATAGTCTCTTTAGTATCACGTGGCGTCTTGTGCAAAACGGTTTTGCGAGACGTACTGAAATGGTTTAAGTCGGCATGGCCGGACTTTCTGCTGGCGTTGAGGCGGATGGAGGACGCAGTGCGATGTGGGTGCGTGTGTTTGAGCCTAGAGTCAGCCTCGCAGATCAATGGTGCATTTCTGAATATTTCATTCAATAATGTGACCTTAGAGCAGCATTCTTCTTTAGTTTTGTGATGCGGTTTAGGAGATACGAAACGTATACTATGATCGTAACAGCGTGGGTACCGTGCTGCTAGGGTAGAAGTGGTGCTGTTCTACTTTCAGAAGCGTTCAAATGGTTAGCTGTATAATGCATTGCGTGACTACTTGGTTCCCACTCATGAATAAAATAGTTTTGGTTAGTAATAACAGCATACCTTACAGTGTGGATTAAACTTGTCCATCAAAGCGACCATTTACGAACTGTGCTAGCGTCCGAAGCAGTGGTTGGTGGATTATAGATAACTATGCTCTATATAATGCATGGTCCAAGCATGCGACATCAACATTTATAGATCTGTAAACGCTGTGCGGTGCGACCATGCGAGGTCTTATTGCGGCGTTAGTCCATTTTCTCTCTCGCTCTCTCTTTTGAGAAAGAGGATGATAACCTAATTTTCTTTTCTGTTTTGTTTGTCCCATTCGTTACAACGCACTCACACGGATTACGGCAATGCTGTCCTCACAAACCATGTCGCATTATTTTTATGCGATCCCTGTCGGATATTACAGCTTTACAGGGAAAAGAGGCAATGCCGAAGCACTAAGCTTAAATAATTGTATCATGCTGGTTCACCAACCGCCGTGACTGCTGTGCTGAGCAGCGCCATCAGCCTCATACGGAAGGCTAGCGTAAACATATCATAGTGATTTCAAGTCTACTAGACTTGAAATGCGCGAGAATGATGCCGCTGTATCACAAATATTTGATAGCGTGCACACGAGCATGCGTTTGTTTACCATCGGTAATCCTCATTCTAATTCAGTTACTTTTTTTAGTCATCAAATAAACCTACCTTGTTACATTATCTGACAAACAAGCTTGACAGACCAGGCAGCCGTGAGCAGTTGCATTATGCGGGAACTAAAGCGTATAAAGGGATAAACACGTGCATGTTACCCTATTCTCTGAGTAAGCATCCTGCAGCTTTCCTATCGTTTTATTTAATCTCTTTCTCCCTTCAGGTACTCTTCGATCACCGGAGCCTGGAAGGGTTGCGGATTTGCTTACCTCTCCTGTAAGTCCTGCCTCAGCCTTTCTCATACAATAAATTTCACATTCTTTCTCCTGGACGCGCTTACAAGGGGCCTTCATTTATGCTAAAAGCTGCTACTCAGCTGCTCTATTACGGCAGTCTATGACGACTCTGACATAAAGAGCTAGAGAGACACGCATTTTTTTATATCTTTTTACATATACGGGTAACATAAACGCCTATTTTGGCGATTGTGCCATACAAACAGTATTTAGAGCTTAATATGATGCAGTTTTATAATGAATTACATTGCAGGTTTGCCCGCTCTTTCACGTAACGCGAATGTCTCGTGGCGTCGGCTACAATTAGTCATTTAAGTTTAAATGGGTAAACGGGTAAGGGGAACTGGTACGACGTGCATCAGATGTACCCGGATAAGTTAAAACTTAGCTTCTACATAGCGATGACCACATCCGACGTTAATGCCAGGGAGTCACGCATGGGTAAATTTTCAGTTTCCCTCTGGCCGAATCGGGTCCGCCTTGCCTTACCACCACTAACAATGGAATAATTCGTTTTACAGAAAACCCATATCTGACCATGGCAGGATTGAGTAAGCACAAGCTTGTAAGCAAGGTGCTCGTGTTTTAAAACACAGCCCTTCGCCCCAGCGCGCACATTGAGTGAGTTTTAAGTGTCGCTGCAGATGCCTTCACGGAAAAAACGAGGCAAGGTTCTCGTAGAAAGTTTCACAGAAACTTTAGGATAAAGGTAAACAACATGGCAAGTGTTGCAGAGGCCGCATTTAAAAAGTCGGGCCAGCTGATTCTGCATAGTGAATTTGTGCAATGATGGATAAGAAATGAGGTTATGAACTAACGTTAAAAGATTTTTTTTTAATTTAAAGCAGTTGCTTAATTATTTTCGTGGGGCAGCGATGGAGCATTTGGTAACTGTAATCAAAACGATTTTTTTCAAAGGAAGTCGCACTGATCTGTCGCATTATTGTATTAACGTGTAGAACTCTGGAGACCGGACACCTTCATAAACAGGGAGCAGGAGGCTGTACAAACTGCAGAATATTTTCCCTTTTTCGTACACTTTCAATGCGCTCAGCTCACTCGTTTCACAGAAGACTTTTATTAGGTTAGGACTTTGGGAATATGATCTCTCATTTACGGAACGCATAACATCCCTACAGGAGCGCTCGCCGATACCCAAACTGAAGCCGTTGGCAGCTGAACGAGGTGGTTGTGGGCGCTGCTATCTTGAGGGGGCGACGTCTTGTTGCTCGTTTGGGATAAGGGGCAAAAAAAATGCGTCTCGGAAGTTAAATGATGAGTCAGCTTAAGTGTATGCACGAATAAACACGTATATGTAGCAACAGCTATTAGGGGAAGCACCGGCGAGGACTATTGGCAGTCTTTGAGAACGGTGATGCATCGATGTTTATAGTGCGCCGTGTCGCAGCTTCTCTCTATTTCGTTGTGTTCTCTACGCAATGAAGAATGGTTGATTTCACATGGGCATTATCAAAGCAACTATATGAAAACAATCTTTTTTCACCCAGATGGCTTATTATCCAGGTCAGGTCTGCCAATAGCAGGTGCACAAACTTGACGATTGTGCGAGCCCTAACCTATCCGGATCAATGTGATAAAGATAGGATCAAACTGTGTTTCCGGCTTGGTGAGACTGCGCCTTGTGCATCCAACAATGCAACACCGCTTTTCAACCATCATTCGCCATCAAAGGGAACGTAAGTTATAGTGACAGCAGTGTCTCCCTGTGAACACGTACCTCACGATTTCGCACTTCTCGTCGTTGTCGCCTGCCATTATTTACCAGGATGCTCGGCGTTTGCCCCTATCTACCGCACGACATAATACGCCCCATAACTGAAGAGAGGGCAAGTTAACTTGTTTCAGGGGAGGGATGAAATTAATTTGTAAGAAATCTGCCGGGGGAGGGGGGCAACTCAACCTAGGTGTTTTACAGACATCGCCGACGTGCATGTGAAGAAGAACATCTGCAATGTTGTGATGTCGAACTCGAAAAATTGTCGTAGTTGAAATTTAGAATTATATGGTTAAGTCGAGACGAATAGCGAAGTTCAATATGGAGCATTCATGGCATACATAATATCTAATGGTGCCATCCACAATCTTTAACAAAGCGGCGGAAGTAAGAGCAAAGTGCCACGAAACTTCGGACATCTATTGCGGCCCGTGGATTAGGGAACTCTTTCCCGGCACGAATTTTCTCTGGGTCCGGTCGGATGCCAGTCGCGTTGACGACACGCCCAAGAACAGTAATTTCACGATGGCCGAAGATACATTTCTGGGAGTTGAGCTGTAGACCACCCTTGCGAAAAACGGCAAGTACATCTGAAAGGCGCTCAATCTGTGTGCTGAATGAGGGCGAGAACACAACAACATCTTCTAGATAGCAGAGACAAGTCGACCACTTGAATTCTTGGAGTAATGAGTCTACCATACGTTCAGAGGTAGCCGGAGTGTTGCATAGCCCAAAAGGCTTAACATTGAAGTGGTAAAGACCATGAGGCGTTATAAACGCGGTCTTCTCACGATCTAGGTCATCGACAGCGATTTGCCAATGTCCACACCACAGGTCAATGGACGAAAAATACTGTGTCCCGTCGGCGATCGAGGGCGTCATCGATACGAGGTAGTGGGTAGACGTCCTTCTTCGCGATGCGGTTGAGGTGGCGGTAATCGACGCATAATCCCCATGACCCGTCCTTCTTTTTGACCAGCATAACAGGTGACACCCAGGGACTTGACGATGGCTCTATGATGTATTTCGCTAACATCTTGCCTACATACGCTTTGATGAGGATTTGAAGCTGAGACTCGGTAGGGTCGCCGATGGATGGGGTGGATTACTACCTGTATGTATACGATGCTTGACAAGTGACATCTGGCCTAAGAGTCGGTTGTTCAGGTCGAATGTATCCTTGTAGGCAAGCAATAGACTGCACAGCTGTTCAGTCTCCGCGGGAGTGCGATCGGGTCGATCATTTTCCAAATGTCGTTATCAGTACATTTGGCAGACCAGAAAGGTTCACAGGAAGGGTCGACGGCAAAAGTCTGAAGGCAACTAACTACTAAAGCAGTGATTCTAGCCAGGGTGATATCTTTAGGCAGGATTTGCTTAGCGAGCCCGAAATTCACCACAGGGAGGTATGTGCGATTGTCTAAGACCCTCAGAATTGTATGCGGGATAGTAATGTTGTGGTAGAGAACGATGGCAGTTATGGGAGCGGAGATGTAATCACATTCGGGAACTGGCTCAGAAGGCGACATTTCGATGTATTTCAAGATCTGTGGTGGAACGTGAACAAAATCAGTCGGCCTTAGGCGAATTTCGTGTGGTATTTGAGGAAGTCTAGCAGAGGCAGGTCAAGACCCACAGTAGTTGAGGAAGAATCGATGAGCGCTGAATGTGTGGAGAGGAAGTCTAGGCCTAGCATGAGGTCATGGGGGCATTGGTCAAGCACAGTGAAAAGGACGACACTATGGCGGCCGTAAATGCTCACACGTGCAGTACACATTCCGACCACGGTCACCGTGCTACCGTGGGCGATTCGTACAAACCGAGTAACGGCAGGCGTAACACTTTTCTTTAAATGGCAGCATAGGCGGCTGGTCATAATCAATATGTGTGCTGCGGTATCTATGAAGGCTGTGACAGGTGTGCCATCAACTTTGACATCAAGAAGGTTATGTCTCATAAACAGTGTCAAAGGAGAATTTTGTGGCAAATGCGACATTGCAGCACCACTTAGAGGTGCCCCATTGCCTAGTTTTCCTGCTGGAATGGTCCCGGGTAGGTCGGCGACGGCGAGGGGTGAAGCTGGGGCGGACGTGGCTGGTGACGTTGAGGTGAGGGCGAGCGACATAGCAGCGAGTCGACGTAGTGGCGTCGGAAGCGTCGTAGAAGCGACGGGGTGAGGAACGTCGGGGCGAAATTGAATTCTGGAAGGAGTTTCGAGGAGAGGACGGCCAACGGCTCCGGCAGTGATGGGAAACGTGACCGATTCAGCCGCAGCAGAAACAGATCGGCCTGTCGTCAGGTGTACGCCAGTCCGATGGATTCATTTTTGTGTAGGGATAATAGACACTGTGAGGTGAACTGCGATAGGAATGAGCCATTGGAGCAGAACAGGGGTTAGGGCGACTCAAGGAGCAGGCGCTGGGAAGACCCATATTAGCGATTTCCTGGCGAGCCACGGACTGGGTGAGCGATGTCGTTTCAGCGGTGTTGTTCCTCGACGTCGGTTGAGGCAAGGCAGGAAACACTGCTTCGAGTTCGCAGCGCACAATTCGGGTCACGTATTCGTTTGCTGATAGCGAGCAAGATTGGTCGGTGGGGTCGGTACAGGAAGAGGTCGCTGCAGTATTTTGAAGCCGTGTAAACTGATTGTATATACGACGACTCTTCGTCTGGTCGAAACGGCGGCATTCCTTCATGATGGCGTCGAGAGTCGACAAGTTTCTAAAGACCAGAAGGTTGAATGCGTCGTCCGCGATGCTTTTGATAATGTGCCCAACAATTTCCGCCTCTGGCATGGACGTGTCGAATTAATGACAGAGAGTTAGGACATCCTGAATGTGGGAGACATACGTCTCGGTAGCAGTTTGGGCAGGCGTGGCCAGTTGTTGCTTGGCGGCTAGTTGTCGACTGGTCGGATTGCCAAAAATGTCCAACAGCTTTTCTTTGAACAAGTCTCAGCTGGTTAGCTCTTCCTCGTGTGTGTAAAAACACGTTCGTGGTGTTCCGTCGAGGTAGAACACGACACGGGCCAGCATTATGGTCGGATCACACCTGCTCACTTTGCTGACGTGCTCATATACATCATCAACCATTCTTCTACGTCAACACCATCCAGGCCGGTGAACTTACTGGGGTCTTTTGGCTGAGGTAGAGCGACGTACTGCTTATGCGTAGTCCGCATTGAAGCTGCAGACGCGGTGCCTTCCACTGGAAGCATGGCCCCAGGCTGGGTGAGACGTCCGCTGCGGAGCTCCGGGACGAAGACGCGTACCCCGCACGTCCACCAAAATGTCACGGGTATAAAACTATTTACAAGATGTATTTACGAGGCATATATAAACAGCAGCCGAGAATCCCGGGAGGCTGTTGCCACAACGTCGTCTAGCAAGAAGTAATTTCTGCATATTTGTTATTTGTCTAGCTCATACGAAATGACTAATAGTACATTCCTGCGGCAAAAGGTATTATTCACTTGTGGCAGAAACAGCATATTGATCGCATTGGAAATTTTTTGCAACCGTGGCTAGCGCGAAAACGTAAAAAATTTGCGAAACAGAGTACGTAATCACTTTCGCCTAATGACATTCAGTGCGCGTAAAGTTGTCTGCATGAGCAAAACCGGATGAAGTGATTGTCTGGTTGAGCACTCTTTCACGCGAAGGCAATAGAATTGCGGATACAGATCGTCCCAAAATACGTCCCCAGAACAGAAAGCCAGATGCTTCTGCTTGTACTCTTTCGCTTGCACTACTCACAAAAGGAATTCATTAATTTACAGAGTGGGTGCCGCAAAGCTATTGATAAATTAAAAGTAAGTGAAATATCTGTGCTCTGGTTGTCTCCTCGCACCCAATCGGCCCTCATTTGTAGTTTATGTTATAAGGAAAAAGCGTTAGGTGGCACAGCGCGTAATTTTTTCACACACGTCGTGGACGAAAGGAAAGCTTGCGCAAAGATATTCATGAATGTACACGCACTCAAAATGACCTACACGAACATATTTTTGGGTTTTCTAGTAACGAGATTTCGCAAAGCACATCGTAGCAACACCAATGTAGTGAGGTCTGTTCTTTCACTCTGCACTTTACCCCATGTTCCTCCTTCCCAAACAAGAATCTCTCTCTCTTTCACTCTCGCAGTGAATGACACCCTGACCTGCCACTGCGAATGGAGCCGGTAGTCTAATGACAAGCGCACTCTCGCTATGGGTCATAGACTCTATGGGTGCCCTGGGAACATTACATCAGTTTTTCTTCATATCCTGAAAGGTACGACGACGGAAGTGCAAAGGATGATCTAATAATACTAACTTCAAATAGGCGCAACGTTTACCTTTATATTAAACATTTTCTTTTCCTCTATTAATAACACTACTGGTCGTCTCTTTTTCTTTGCAAAGCATATTTCCCTATCTACTATTTCCAGCTATATTCCGCACTAAGCTATGAGATCTTAAATATTTGACAGCTTAATGCATTAGAGTAAATCTGGGCCAAAAACGGCAGCTCTAAAGCCACCGCTATATTTCTGACTCAATTTTGGAACACTATATATTCTCAGGTGTCCTTAGCTGTCCTCTAAAAGAACCGAAGGCAAAATCCTTGTAAACCCTATTCTCATAAGCATTAATCTACCTCAATCCTCCTTCGTCCACTTTAATCATCCTGAATCCACATTAATCTTCATTAATACACCCTGATTCACCTTAATTCATCCTAATCCACGTCAATCCTCCTTCATCCACCTTGATCCCCTTTAATGCACCATAATAGACCCGAATCCGCCTTAATCTGCTTTAAACCATCGTAATCAAGCTCAATACATTCACTAATCGATCCTTAATTAACATTGATAATCATAATATCTACACCGCTGGATTAATCTGGATTCAAGATGATTGAGGTGGACGAAGGAGGATTGAGCGCTTCTGAACTTTCTTAAGTCAAGTGATACTTTCTGTACCTCACAACACGACCTTGAAAGAAATCTAAGGATTTGTCTTTAAAAATATGATTCAAAAACAGTCATTTACCGCTACCACTTACGTATGGCCAATGTGCAAATCTCATTGCCTGCATTAACGCGATATTGGTAGGGCCCCATGTCGCGCAAAATCCGGCTTCACCGGCCCGCGTCCCGCGTCCACCATCGTTTCGACAAAAAGCATTCCGCACCGTGCAAACCAAACCACGCATACCCAACCACGCAGGCCCTGCGTCTAGCACAAGGTTACTGAAATAATTGAATTTCTCAGAGTAAAATACGACAGAAAAATTGTAAAGTGCGGCCTACACGCTACCTACAGTTGTGATTTGAATGTACGAGAAAACATAATTTTGCTCTGCAACCCTCTCTTCTACGATTCCTACTAATCATAATTGGGCCACGGCATCCGAAATTTCCGTGCGCCGTGGGCGCATATCTCGGAGGCGACGGAATGGCACGCATGCTTTTTAGCAACACCTCCAGATGGCGCTCGACTCCACTGCATCGCAAAGAAACAGGTTCTGATAACTCAAAGGATAACTCATTATTTTTCGAAGCGAGATCAGGATGCCTTACAACACGCACCTATAAAGTGAGATGTAAGAAGGAAGAAGAAGCATAAGCTTGCTGCGGTAAAGTTAGGGAAACAATGGAGCATGTTTTATTAGAACGTGAAGACATCTGCCCAGTGGTCGATTTAGGCACCACTGGCCTCTCTGAAACCCTTGGGTTCAGCGAGAGCAGGGGAAAAGTAAACATGTCCGCAATAGAGATTAGTAAGAGGCGATTGGAAGATTGCTAAAAGAAAAGTAAGGAAACGACAAAACACGGAGACGTACAAAAGCAAAGTTCGCGATAGGGGGTCAGTAGATGTGGTTGTGGGAATTCATAGTGATGTTTTTTTCTGTTTTTCTTTTTAACTTGGGTACGACATTTGGCAGTATAACAGCAAGAGCTCGGTTTCGCAGCCCACCGCCCGTTCCAAAGGGGACGCTCCTAACGTCCATTCATCGAACCATCCATTGCGGCCCACGCAAGAGGCCGCGTTTCTACAGAAAACTCGCCTGCATGCATAGAATGCGCCGTCAGCGTTTCCCGGTAAAGGTCACGGTCGCTAAAGCAGCAGCTGCCGGAAAGCGTGAGAAGCAGGCGGGGGTGTTTGAATGCTATCGCGCTCCACTCTTAAAAGCGAAGCTTAAGCGCTCACCGATTTTTTTAGGATGGTCGGATGGCCTTTATATAGAATTTTCAGATATGTATTATAGTGCGTTTAAGGATGCGATTGCGGGCGCCTGAACTAGATGGCGCCATCGTACTGACGGAAACACCCTGTCACGTTGATTGCTCGCCTCGTCTGACTTGTGTCTCGTCGTCGGCGCCTGCGCGCCGGTGCAACCTGGCAATATGGCGCAGCGTTTGCAGCTGCCCATTTCAATGCATGGGCGATATAAGAAGCTCTTTTCCTCTTGAGTTGGTCATATTAAATCTATGGCTAATTGCTGCAGCAAAGTATGAAGCGTGATACCCACCACAACAGCTTAGTGCCTAAGGCGTTCCTTTGCTGAGCTCAAGATCAGCCATTAAATCGTGGCCACGGCGGGCAATTTTGGATAGAATCGAAATACAAAAAAGGAACACTCGTGTACTTCGGTTTACGTGCGAATTAAACAATCCGAATTTTTTAGAGCTACTTCAGATTGCGCCATTATAGCGTGCCGAGTATTCAAAGGGGGTTTTCGGCGCCCAAATTCAATTTCTAGCCTGATGACCGAGCAACGTTTCAAAACCGTCAGCCTCAGTCACTGTAAACCAGGCGGGAGCAAGTGTTCTAATTTCTTATGCGGCGTTTATCACCCACCTTTCCCTGTATCCTGAGAAACGTCTACGTCCCTCCGAGTTTACCTGAGGCGACAATGGGTCCACTGTTATTCTAATGCAATGCGAAAATTTTGTCTTTTTAGGCCTGAATACATCGGCAATAAAAAGGTGTCAGCCTACACATTGTTTCTACCTTTAGTTTTTACGCAAGGTTTTTACCATCACCCATAATAACTGGTGAACTCAACAAGGCAATTTGATTATCTTGCTTCGAAATATGGGGTATGTTGTGCATAATGCGTAGACGAAGTCAATGACGCCTTATTTAACCAAAGCCTTCGCAGAAAATTGCGTATTCTAGAAGCGCAAGAACATTTTAAGTGTGCTTCACGAACATTAACACTGCTATAACAAGAACATGAACTGCTACAAGAACATGATTCTTATAGCAGTTCTTTCGCGGGATCATTCACTGTACGCGGGTTCATTGACTGTACAACGTGGGTCGTCTATAAAATCCCACTCGGTTGTAAACTTTGCCACTCGGGCAAACGGGGAGGGGCACTAATGATAGTCTGCGCGATCATGGCGCTTCGCTAAACGGATACCCGTACAGACATCTAACTATGCCCACTCTAACACGTGCTGTTGCACCCCGATCTTTGAGAAGTGCGAAATGATTGGAAGCTACAGAGTACATCCCGCGCAGAAATACTTTGAGGCCTTTTGCACATTCACAACTGGCGACCCATGCGTCAGTTCTTCATTCCTCGCGCTGTGAACAAAAGAACCGGGTTATCTCCGTCGCTAACGCCTGTCCTTCTGTTTCTTTCTTTTATGTCACCTTCAATGATGTTTTTATCTGCTTCTGCAAATAAAGCATTTCGTTGCTAGTCGGCGCTGTCATGTGCTCTTGACTCGTTCCTCCTGGGTCGCGCTGTTTCTGTTTTATTTCAATGATTAACCAACCAGCCCCTTTGAACCCACTGCTAAATATTGGGGAGCACTTATATAATCAAATTGCTCGCAGAATATTATCACGCAACTGTGCAGACGTTTCTCCGGTATTCGGGTTAAACTTTCGTTATTTAAATTAGAATTTCTTCATTTTGTTCTTTTATACTACGTTTCTTAAAAAAACGTTGGCTCAATTATGGAGATGTTGAACCCTTCGGCAGTTTGGCTCTTTGGAAACATACATTCAACATAAACAAGAACACATTTTCCAGATTAAAGAAATTGTGCTTCCCGTCTCGCCCTCTAGTTACGTGATAACTGCAGGTTACCTGAATGGAATTGCCTAAATCAACATCCACTGTTCACTTGCAATTATAGATGATAGAACAGAGGAGTTTTGAATCGTATAACCCATTTAATGTAAACACAGCTTCTCATAACACTGCTATTTTGGTTGCGTTAATGTTTTTTCAAAGGTATAATAAATAAGTTTGCATTTCCAAATGACTCTGCGGACACAAATGTGCTCAGCAATCTATCATCTAGGGTTTTACGTTCAACCTTTGTAGGCAAATCTTTCTGAAAGTCCGAGGTCTTTCTTATGTTACTGCAAGTGTGAAAATCTAACAGCGTAGTATCGCCAATTACATATCGGAAACTGTGCCATGACTTTCTACCTTCGGTTTTATATTTTTCTTGCAGATCTAGATTTGTCGGGCAACTTTTCGGAAACCCTCATAACAACACCCTTGAAAAGATAGCTGTAAAACAGATGCAATCATCGTTTTCTGTATGGGATGTTTACGTTTCGATTGCACTTCTTAAACTGATTTACCAATTCATTTCATTTGGTCTAATGTGTTGTAGTATTTCATTTTCCTCCGGTCACAGTTTCTAATTAACCTTTCTACTATTCTGTAGTCTATGAAGTATCCCGCATAATTCATGTCATCTTCAGGAGACATAACATCTGTCATTGATAAGACTGTGAAATAATTATGTGGAGCTTTTTTTTTCTGTGCGCAAATGCAGCATTCCTTTCGAAACGTGATCATCTCAACGCTATTTGATCAATACACGACCTCTTGAATAGAGTAGTTACAAGTTCTACATTGGTTAATTCGTCTGTTACATGAACAAAATCATGAGCGCCAACTTAATCTACACAATCAGCAACTTCCCGTTTTATTGGTTTCTAAATATCGCTAGTTATGCCTGAAGCTATAATTACATTATGACGAGCATATTTGGCGAAGAATATAGACCATAAAGATAAAAACATTTTTAGATATGAATTAGGACCCCTCTACCCTGCGAATAAGACAGTGGCTCTAGGCTTGAGTACTGTAAAGGCAAGTACTTCCGCGGCGCTGAACTCAGTATATATTACTTCTAATTTGCATTCGTTCTGAACAAATATACAAATGCAACTGCCCTTCACTGCACTTGGAATGTCTCTGAACACGTTCAAGAACATACATTACAGATTAAGCTTGCGTTATATTTATCTGCGTCATGATCGAGGACAGCTAATTATTTCAATACATCGCTAAAATACCCAGTGCTTGTGATACTTATGGTGTTTTAGTGCTCAAGGTTTATAAATGGTGCGGCACATGTGTCATTTAAGCGTAACCTTCTTTCTACCCCTTTCATGAATGAATTCAGCACAGTGGACTCGCCAAAGTTATTCTTACCAGATCAGCTTTGATAAAAATTTCCTTCATGCCAGATTGTTCGGAGTTCATCACGAAGACCATTGCATTATAGCTCCATAAGAACTTTAATGCCTTAGCATCAGCTACTTCCTTTGTTTGCCAAAGTAGTCTCCTCATTTCAGTCTTCAAAATCTCATTGACGAAAATGTTTTCAGTGATAAAGAATTTTAGATAGCTAAACCATGTGCATAGTTGTGTTCTGGAAGTAAATTTGATAATTTCGGGTGGTATCTTTCCTTCCCTAGCTGGGAGCCTATTAGCTGCATCAATACAATCAGCAGTCAGCGATGGAGTATCGAGTTTTCCTGCCAGCGGTCTCAGAACTAACGTTAACGTCTTCATTCGCACTTGCTTTCCCATTATGAGTATTGATATCGTTCCTTCTCGCAGTCCAGAAAACCATGGCCTTCCTTAATAAGACCCCAAATCAACTATGCACGGGATGTGAATGGGACGATGTGCAGTAACTGGTTCAGATTCTCCTTTATTTAAATGCCAGTTTAGCTTACAAATTGCATTTGTGTCGCGCCGTTGAACGTACGTGGACTTGTCGCCCACATAGGCATTGCCATGGTCAAAGTTTTGTTCAAAATAATATTGACGTTTTGGCCGTTCAAGGACATAGAACAAATGGTTAAAGGCATACTGCAGCGAAACTTCACTTGGGCCAAGTTGCCTATAATTGGTTACCATACACTACCGTGGAATCTTTCCAAAGTTGTAGGGCTGGTAATTTTCTCATTTTCTTATTAGTAGCCTTTAATTAGCGCTTAAGCAGTCGACCTTCGCCCGTGGTGATGAGCGGTGGCAATGCGGATACGGTGAAAGTTTCAGAAGCGTACATGACTGCTGATCTCCGAGTTGGGCCTAGGCGACCAGGCGGGTCGCTCGATCAAACTGAGCAATTTGAAGGCTGTTTCTCTTAGCGTGCTTTCTCATTGCACACATGATTTCAGGTGTTGCAATGCCGCGGGGCGCTCGAGCGTGCACATGAGCACGAGCGATGGCGGTGCAGTAGACAAGACTGCATAGAGGAAGGGCGAACACAGCTTTCCTGTGCCCTTTCTCAATGCGCAAAGGTGAAACACGCTGCAACAGGCAAGCACGAAGCACACCGGCTAGCGTGCACAAAGCGTGTAAACTGCACTTGACGAAGAAGCACAAGCAACGTTTTACGAGTACAGTCACTTGCCCATGCAAAGTCTATTTGCCAAGCGCTTTCTCGGAATGCCTATACCTACTAAGGCCGTGGTGGGGCACATAAAATAAAGGTAAATTGTGTGCAGGGGCCATATTTCCGCGTATTTCCAAAGTCTACTGGCGGGCCTTAGTCTTAGGACCCTGCGTATCACCACCCTGTCCATTCATTGGCGAGATGTGTTTGCTGCACTGCTGTGCGATTAAATCCTACTACACATTCTAATCCGAAGTTAATGTCAGGTGACCGAAGTAAAAACACGGGCCGTGACTTCAGCATTTTAGCCGTTTCAATATTTCGGCTCTAAAGTTCCCGAAATTCGAAAAAAAAATTGTTTATTTCCCTAAACAAAGCCTAAAATCCCTAGTTGTAGATAAGTTTCCCTAGAATTGGTAGCGCTGCGTATCCCACTTCTCCGACCGCTGCCTCCCACACTGGAAACGCCGGACCTATCAAACGATCAGATCACTGCCACCGACTGTAGTGAAGTGTGATGACTTACTGAAGCTCGGCTCGGCAGGGCTACAGGAAATAATGTGTACTAGAATACGTTCCATAGTAGTCTAGTACACTGTACAGGGGCCTAGAACGCTTTCTATGATACTTTAGTAAGCTGTGCAGGGGTCTAGACCGGCGCAGTTTGCCTGTGGACTTCCTGTAAAGTGCAAGTAAACTCACAGCCAGACAGACCGGACTCCGGCCGTGGTAAAGTTTCACCGATTTCGCTCTGGTGGTATCGCATTCCTGCATGGCTTACCGCCGGATTTACACTGTGGCCTCCGCGTCGTGTTCTCCTTCCTGACAAAAGCAGCATGCGCTTCCCGCTGAAAGCATTTGAGACGCTGTGTGAGGATGGCTTTCGTTCGTCTGCTTCGACGCGACAGATGTAGAGACGCACGAAATCCCTCGAAGGTTATGCAGCGCCGGAAATAACTGCTCGAGAATATCGCCCATGAATGCAGCCTACCCTTGCTTCAAGAGCTCCATTGCGTATTTAGCTGGTATAGGGATTCTGAGAAAGCATTTCGCATGCAGATCTTGCATGGGTAAATCATTGTGGCCGTCAAAGGTAGCTTAAGCAACTACGTCAAGTATAGTTTGCGCACGTAGCGCGGGTTGGCTGGATTGCGTCACACTTGCCTGCTGCGGCGCCTTGCACGTATGCGATCTGACAGCTGGGACAGGAAAGATGCGTTCGTGCTTCCTCTACGCAGCGTTGTGAACTGCACCGTCATCTCTCGGGTTCGAGTACGCGTTCGAGCACACGCCGGCCATGGAACGCGTCGACATTTTTACACCTTAAATCACGTGCGGAACGAAAAACAAGCCAAGAGAGACACCTTTTACCTTCCAACTGATGAGCTAGCGAGATATCAGCACTGAGATTGCTACTCAGAGTTCATCAGCCGTGTACGGTACTGAAACTTTCGCTATTCCCGCCGCAGTGGCCGTATTTAGACCCAGCCGAAATGCAAAAAGGGCACATGATCGGGTACATTGCTGACACGTTAATGAACTCCAAGTTATTCAACATTATTCAAGAATCCCCCAATGCGGCGTGCGTATTAATGAGATCGCGGTGTTGGCAGGCTAATTCCAGAATTTATTTTGTTTACCTTCTTGTCATATGCTCATCGTTACCACTTACGGCCAAGTACAGAAGAAATATGATCAGTCACTATTTAAAGGATTCTAATAAGAACAAGAGACAATTACTAACTCCATATCTTTGCAAAGATTACATTCATAGTATGTACTAAGCATTGATAGGCAATATAGTCAAAGTGAAATTGTCTTGCAGTTCACCTTGAGCCATTTCCTCTGTTTATTCATAGCTGCAAATTTCTGTTCCATGAGCGGTCAATACGTCAACATTATTTTAAAGAAGAACACAATTAATCTGGCAATGCCTTATACGCGTGCCTGGTTCACGCACGTTCAACGTCGGCTCACAATCACCACTTGTGAGATTAGCTGTCATTTAAAGAAAAGAGAGAGACAGAGTGAGAACGGAGGAAGGAAAGGCAGGGAGGCTAACCAGACTGAGCCAAGTTTGGGGAGGGGATGTGAAAGACAGAGAGAGAGAGAAACAAGATGAGTCTATATCGCACTATCACATGCCCTAAGTTAAGTGCAGGATGTCTACAGTCGGGCACTCAAGTCTGTTGTCTTCAGGTAGTGAAGAAGCACTGGAATCGCTTTATGGGCTAATGAACTCTGAGGCTGGGCTCCCAAGATCTTTACCTCTGTGATTGTCCAATGGTCCATTCTAGTCAAGGCACACTGAGAGTCTGACGTTGGTTATCAAAGCGAGAAGAATGGCATAGGAAAGATAACCTAAACCAGTTACCACACATCGTCCCATTCACATCTGCTTAGTGGACTTGGTGGCTTAGACTGGTAGACTATGGTTTACTGGACATAGAGAAGGAATAACATCAATATTCATGGTGGGAAAGCAAGTTGCAATGAAGACATTAACATCATTTTGCGATCACTAGCAGGAACACTCGATATCACATCGCTGACTACTGACTGTTTTGATGCAGCTCATAGGCTTCCAGCTAGGGAAGGAAAGTCACTTGAACTATCTCATCCATATTAGTAATGATATTGCCGGCTTTGTCTCTTAACGCATACATCTGATTCTTGCCAATTCCTAGTTTCTTCTTCACTGCTTTTAGGTTTCCTCCGTTCCTGAGAGCATGTTCTATTCGATCCATATTATACTTCCTTATGTCGGCTGTCTTACGCTTGCTGATTAACTTCGAAAGTTCTGCCAGTTCGATTCTAGCTGTAGGGTTAAAGGCTTTCATACATTGGCGTTTCTTGATCAGATCTTTCGTCTCCTGTGATAGCTTACTGGTATCCTGTCTAACGGAGTTACCACCGACTTCTATTCCACACTCCTTAATGATGCCCACAAGATTGTCGTTCATTGCTTCAACACTAAGGTCCTCTTCTTGAGTTAAGGCCGAATACCTGTTCTGTAGCTTGATCTGGAATGCCTCTATTTTCCCTCTTACCGCTAACTCATTGATCGGCTTCTTATGTACCAGTTTCTTCCGTTCCCTCCTCAGGTCTAGGCTAATTCGAGTTCTTACCATCCTATGGTCACTGCAGCGCACCTTGCTGAGCACGTCCACATCTTGTATGATGCCAGGGTTAGCGCTGAGTATGAAGTCTATTTCATGTCTAGTCTCGCCGTTCGGGCTCCTCCACGTCCTCTTTCGTCTATCCCGCTTGCGGAAGAAGGTATTCATTATCCGCATACTATTCTGTTCCGCAAACTTTACTAATAACTCTCCCCTGCTATTCCTAGTGTCTATGCCATATTCCACTACTGCCCTGTCTCCAGCCTGCTGCTTGCCTACCTTGGCATTGAAGTCGCCCATCAGTATAATGTGTTTTGTTTTGACTTTACCCATCACCGATTCCACGCCTTCATAGAAGCTTTCGACTTCCTGGTCATCATGACTGGATGTAGGGGCGTAGACCTGTACAACCTTCATTTTGTACCTCTTATTAAGTTTCACAAGACCTGCCACCCTCTTGTTAATGCTATAGAATTCATGTGTGTTACCAGCTATATTCTTATTAATCAGGAATCTGACTCCTAGTTCTCGTCCCTCCGCTAAGCCCCGGTAGCACAGGACGCGCCTGCTTTTCAACACTGTATATGCTTCTTTTGGCCTCCTAACTTCACTGAGCCCTATTATATCCCATTTACTGCCGTCTAATTCCTCCAATAGCATTGCTAGACTCGCCTCACTGGATGACATTCTAGCGTTAAACGTTGCCAGGTTCATATTCCAATGGCGGCCCGTCCGGAGCCAGGGATTCTTAGCACCCTAAACCTACTACTAAACCCTAAGCCTAAGCCTACCTCCTAGTATTTGCAACGTGCAAGGTTCTTCATTCATATTTAAATTGTTTCTATTTGAATTGTCTCTATTCCTCACCAGTCATGCGCGTCACAACATGATTACCGCGGCAGTCATAAACATTATTATTGCTGGAAAACCTGCGCGTAAAAGTGCACATGATAGCTTGCTGAAGACATTTGCGTCTAAGGTTATTACACACTGCTAACTACTTTACATACATCGTTGAACAAGCACCAATAAACGTAAAGCAGCAGTCTTCTGGAACGCTGAGTTCACGTAACATAGGTTACACGATTCACAACTTCTCTACTCCACCACCCGGTATTGCAAGGGAGCTGCGGGTGTTCATTAATGCGATTCCATTTAACCCGTGCGTTATGACATAATAAGAGCCCAACACAAGAGTCACATTTTCTTTATCCTGCAAAAAGTCCTTTTTTAACCAATCGAAGTTCCCAAACAACTATAATTGCGAAGGGTGGAATGATCTAAGTAATTAGGTCAATCAGCTAAGATTGAGTTAGGAAACTAGAAAAAATAAGGATAAACCAATTACATAATGAACGTTCTAGTGCAAATCGTGGGGAAATTTCTTGACACTTGCATGATATTCTTCTGCGGGAAATTTGATACCATCAGACCTTCCCAATAAGGTTTTCAACGTGAAGTACAATAGATCCACATGAAGAATTTAACTATTACGTATGTAGATAAACTGATAAATATATTATTGTAATTGGGCCTTTTTCAGAATTGATTAGATCTTTGTAAACGGCAGAAGACATAATGTTGCGGAAACTAGAAAATATCGCTATGCGAGGTCCTTAATCGAATTTTGAATACAAATATTTTCCATGCCATCTTGAAGTAGTCCGCATAGGAGATGCATACAGTGCTTCTACGTCATCTAGGTATCATGTACTTCAAAGATCGTTTCTGGGATCTCTTTATTTGACATTTACGTCAATGGCATTGCCAACATTCAATTGAATGCTGCAATATTTGAATATGCTGTTTACGCTGCACTGCTTATGTTCGACGAATCATATTCCATAGCCGAAAAATGCCTTCAAAAAGAAGCGAAACGAGTGGTTGCTTGGAGAAATGCTAACCAAAATATTCAAACAAATAAAAAAAAATCCCGTGATGTTTTTTTTTTTTTTTGAAATCCACATAAGACTGTTCATCTAGAAGTGGCCATTAAATTATATGGTTGTCGGTGCTTAGTGTGATCTTGCATATCTCTACCGTTAACGCCTTCGGTTATGTAACTTAGACATCATTTTGACAACCATATCACGCTGAATGTCCACACTGACTGTGTAAGGGAAACGCTGACGAACGGCAGCAGTGCAATTACGTAGGCTTCAACTTATTACGCTGCGTAAGTTCCGAAGGTTAGTATTTAAGACTCTATGCCAATCTGTGCTTGGATATGACATTTCAGTTCGCAATTATTGGCGCACAAACGAAAACAGATCTAATTTATAATCTATTCAATATAGTATATGTGAGCTTACTGTAAGGTACAGCTTATGACTGCTGAGATTATAACGCAAGAAATAAGACTGCAGTTTTTTTATTTTTTTTTAGAATCTTCTTATGCGAGTCACACTTCGCAAATTGTTCTCGAATCGCCGCAACACAGCACAGAGCTAAACTAAAGCGTTAAGAAATCACTGTATAGACTACTATACAAATACACATTGGCATCCCAGTCAGCGTTAGCCATCTTGTTCAACGAAAGAAAATATAGGTTAGAATGTACGGTGAAAGTTACGATTTCGAGACGCATGGTGTTTAGTCTTATGAAATCTGGCTACCGTATACCGTACGTTTTGTAACTATATCTGGAACACTCTTTTTTAAATGTTATTTATTTAATGAAATCCACCCCAAAATTAAAGCTAAATGCGGACAAAACTTACATCCGTCCAATCCTCGAGTACTCTTCCTTGGTTTGGGATCCGCATAGCCAAGAAAATGTTAAAAAGCTTGAAATGATTCAAAGGAAAGCAATTAGATTTGTTTACAATCGCTACAGTTCCTTTACATCCCCCACCACATTTCTAAAGAACGCTAACCTGGATACATTGCAGGCAATAAGACAACATGATCGTTTGAAATGCGTGTCTTTACTTTATCATGACAAGCTGCGCATAAACAAGGACACGTACATAAATCCGTTAATCGGCGATCCACGCGATCCGAGCGCCCAAAGAAACTGAGTGAGTATTCTTGCAAGACACGAGCTTTTAAAGATTCTTTTCTTCCGCGCGCCGTTGCTGAATGGAAGGCTCTTTCTCCTGATACAGTAAATTGTACTACTATTGAGTCGTTCATGGCAAAGCTGCGGCAACAATCCACTTGGGCTTATCTCATCGTACACGCCCCCACTTCCCCTATCTGGTCTCGTTAAACGCATGCGCACTACGCTTCAATTTACGTTTTCCAGTACTTTTTCAGTGTGCTAAAAATATTTGCTCGGCGTCATGTGTATCTTTCGGTGTTCGCAAGGCGTAATGTTTTACAAAGTTATCTTGCTCTGATTATCGTATGTTCACTCCTTGCAGAGATGTTTGTCAAGAGATGTCTGCTGCCGTCATTCTGCCCTTGAATTGTATAATTTCTAGTGTTTGATTTTCTAGCGTTTGTTTCTTGTACAGTCGCGGACAGAATATTACGGACCAAGAAATCTAAGAAAAAGCTGAATATCTCCGCAACCTCACAACGCAATCTGGTATTTGCATTTTGGACCTCGACTAGAATATGCTAACAACGTTGTCGTGGGCTTTTTTACTGGTTACTGCTACAGGCTGCTCGGGAATTAAACGTTTTCGGAGATCCCGTGGTCCATTTTATTCTGTCCGCGACTGTACCTGTGTATGAATCACGTTCTCCCTGGTACCTGCATTGGACGTGCTTTGGCAACTTTTTCTGTGGCACTTCGAGATTTGTTTCTCTTTGTTTTCAAATGTTTTTGTGTTATAACCTTCACTCCTGCCTAAGGCCCCATATGAGAGGTCGGCAGTACTCCTGAAATAAATAAATAAATAAATAAATAAATAAATAAATAAATAAATAAATGCTCGGCTGACCGTTCGCTACGGCACATGGTGTATAAACGATGTTAAGAAGTGTTGTAAATATTATGGTTCTTTTTATTTCAAGCAGTCGCCAAAAGAACTAATTGAACAATATTCCCAAAATGAAGCCTAACAGCACATCACAGGGTGGGTGCGTTCTCATTGCCGTAATCCTTATGACTAGCGTTGTTTTCTAACTTTTGGCACGATTATTTTTTCACTCTTGTCCTGTAAAAAAATATGGATCGTTTTTATATATATATTTTTATTTTTATAGTTTTATGAGTTCCTTGTAGAAATAACGAGGCAGCGTTCGAGCGAGAAGACAAACCAAGATTGTTCTTTTTCCGTCACTAATGCAGTGAAATATTTTTGTGCAGGGTTCATTTGAAGCTGTTGCTATATGCATATTATATATTGTACTCCTGTCTTGTGAGTAATCAACTAGGACCTCATGTCTGCCGCCCGTAGTCGTCATGTGCTTATGCGGGCACGAATGGGGTAATATCTTGTGAGCCGCTCGAATATGTATGTATGTATGTATATATATATGTATGTATGTATGTATGTATGTGTGTGTGTGTGTGTGTGTATGTATGTATGTATGTATGTATGTATGTATGTATGTATGTATGTATGTATGTATGTATGTATGTATGTATGTATGTATTGTAATGCGTTTTATTGAGCAGTCAGGAACGCGACCGTCTCAGTCGAGCGTCAGACACCGAGAGCGCGAGCCCCTCTTCGTCGGCGGGCCGATGATGATAGTGTGTCCATAGGGCGCGTCAGTTTTCTTCGCTACAACTGCCTCCTGGAGAAGAAGGAGCCATCCTGGTGACTCAAGGAGAAGCGAGGACAAGGGGTCGTAGTAGGGTTAAGCCTCTGGACGTGCACTGTCCCGCGTCCGCGACGCATCAAGTCAGTAGATGGCGTTAGCGGCTCGACGACGCAGTTCACTGGCGTCGTCTGTTCAACGACGCTGTAGGGACGGTGGTATTGAGCGAGGAGTTTAGAGGATAGACCAGGGTGCTTGAAATTATCCAAAGCCAGACTAGTGAGTCCGGCTGGTAGGTGCAGGGAGGTCGATCATCAACGCGACGTAATTTTTGGAGACTCTGGTCTTCCGCCGTGAACGAACGGGCCAGCTGACGGCATTCCTCGGCATACTTGGAGGCTTCAGACAGAGGCGTGCACTCTGATGGGTCAGGCCGGTAGGGGAGAATGGTGTCGAGCATACAGGTAGGTTCACGGCCATATACGAGAAAGAATGGCGAAAATCCCGTTGTGGCCCGTGAAGCGGTGTTATAGGCGTACGTAACATATGACAAAACAAAGTCCCAGTTGGTATGATCCGATGTAATGTACATGGATAGCATGTCGCCCAAAGTACGATTGAACCGTTCTGTTATGCCGTTCGTTTGCGGATGATAAGCTGTAGTGGTGCGATGGACGGTATGGCACGCGGTCAGAAGGGCGTTAAGAACTTCGGAAAGAAACGCACACCCTCTGTCACTCAGAAGTTCCCGTGGTGCCCCATGACGCAGTATGAAGTGACGCAGGAAGAAGGACGCAATGTCGAGGGCTGTCGCTGTTTTCAGTGCCGCAGTTTCTGCATAGCGGGTGAGGTGGTCGACAGCGGCAATAATCCAGCGAATGCCAGCTGATGTGCAGGGAAGAGGACCGTAGAGATCGATGCCGATGCGGTCGAATGGTCGGGACGGACAAGGAATGCGCTGCAAAGGACCAGAAAGACGAGGGGCAGGAAGCTTGCGTCGTTGGCACACTGTGCACGAGCGAATGTACTTTCGCACAAAAGTATACATGCCACGCCAATAAGAGCGGGAGCGAAGCCTGGCGTGAGTCTTGAAAAGGGCGGCATGGGCGCATTGCGAGTCTGAATGGAGAGCGGAGCATACATCTGTTGCGCATATGGCAGGGGACGACTAATAACCATTTGCGGCCATCGGAAGCGTAATTTCGACGATAGAGAACACCATCCCGTAACTCAAAATGAGAAGCTTGGCGGCGGATAGCGCGTGAAGGGCGTGTTGTTGAACTGTCAGAAATGGAATCCGTAGGTGCCGCAATGCAGGGATCGTTGCATTGCTCCACTGCCATGTTGACGTGCACAGGCGACGAAAACGCCGATTCGATGACTGAAATGCAAGTCATGTCACTTGGCGTGGGCGACCGAGGGAGGGCATCTGCGTCGGTGTGTTTACGACCAGACCGGTAAATGACGCATATGTCGAAGTCTTGTAACCGTAGAGCCCATCGCGCAAGGCGGCCAGATGGATCTTTTAACGTCGATAACCAGCATAGAGCACGGTGGTCTGTAACGACGTCGACGGGGCGGCCGTACAGGTAGGGCCGGAGTTTTCCAAGGGCCCAGATGATAGCCAGGCAGTCCTTTTCGGTGACGGAGGAGTTCGATTCCGCTTTCGTTAGTGTTCGGCTTGCGCAGGCTACTACGTATTCATCATGCCCACTTTTTCGCTGTGCAAGCACGGCACCAAGCCCTACGCCGCTGGTGTCGGTGTGGACTTCCGTGGGGTTGTGGGGTCGAAATGACGCAGTACGGGAGGCGATGTGAGCAACTGCCGCATTGTTTCAAAAGCATCGTCGCAAGCTGTGGCCCAAGTAGAAAGTCGTGTGTCACCGCGAAGCAGCTGAGTCAAGGGAACAATGATAGAAGCGAAAATCCGGATAAAACGACGAAAGTAGGAGCAGAGCCCGATAAAGCTCCGTAGTTCTTTCAGGGACGTGGACTTCGGGAATTCGGTGACGGCTCGAAGTTTGGAAGCATCGGGTAGTACGCCATCTTTCGATACGACGTGTCCAAGTATTGCAAGCTGCTTGGCTCCAAAGTGACATTTCTTGAAGTTCAGCTGGAGGCCTGCCTCGGTGATGCACTGCAGGACGTTTTCGAGACGGTGCAGATGTGTGGGAAAATCTGGGGGAAACACGACGACATCGTCAAGGTAACATCATAGGCCTGTCTTACATTTGAGTCCACGAAGGAGATTGTCCATCATTCGTTCGAATGTAGCAGGGGCGTTGCAAAGCCCAAACGGCATAACGTTGAATTCATATAGGCCATCTGGGGTCACGAAGGCTGTCTTCGGGCGATTGGCAGGATTCGTAGGCACTTGCCAATAACCTGAGCGTAAATCGAGCGAAAAAAAAATACTGTGCGCCTTGCAAACAATCCAGAGCATCGTCGATCCGCGGTAGAGGGTAGACGTCTCTGCGAGTTATGTAATTAAGACGGCGGTAGTCGACGCAAAGTCGAGTTGAACCATCTTTTTTCTTAACCAGGACTACAGGTGACGCCCAGGGACTATTAGAGGGTTGAACCACTCCAGGCTCAAGCATTTCGCTTACTTGATTTTCAATAACACGGCGCTCCACGGGTGATACACGATAAGGCCTCTGGCGCAGTGGTGCGCGGTTGCCGGTGTCGATCTCGTGACGTAGAGTCGATGTGCGGCCTAGTGGGGCTTGCTGAGAGTCGAACGTAGGTTGGTGTTTCCGTAGAAGGCTGTGAAGCTGCGAACGCGGCGTTAGGCTCGGGAGGGCATCTACTCGGCTATGGAAGACGGCTTGCGTAGGCTGGGAACAAGGCAAGCTATAAGTCAACGAGTTCACGTCTGAACAGGTGTTGTCAAGAGGTGCGTCAAAGATGGTCACTGAGTCGGCAGGCTGAAGGCGCCCAAGGCACTCGCCACGACGTAAGACGAGGGGCGTGGCCTTAGTGCTGGAAACGAGCAGTAGCGTGCAGCCACCACTGACAGTTAGGACAGCAAAGGGAAGGGAACACCATCGGCGAACAAAAATGTCCGATGGGACAAACAGGGCAGTAGTGTCAGTGGCGAAAGCAGAGCAGGCATTCGCAATCACAGAAGAGTGCGGAGGGATCGTGGTGTCTACCGTAACGGCCAGTTTGTCCCCAAAATCGTCAGACTCGTGTAAACGGGTATCTGGAAGCGGAGAAAATTCAACTTCGGCGCGAGAACAATCAATGATGGCCTGATGATCGGAAAAGAAGTCCTACCCCAAGATGACGTCGTATGAACATGATGAGAGGACAATGAAGTAGACTGTATACGTGTATCCTTGAATAACGATGCGGGCGGTACATGCGGCAACACGAGTAATTCACAGGGAACTTGCTGTCCGGAGTGACAGCGCAGATAAGGGCGTCATTACTTTTCGACGCTTGCGGCAAAGTTCTTCCGTAATTGCCGAAACGGCGGCGCCCGTGTCAACTAATGCCAGTGTGACGACTCCTTCTACAAATACTTCGGTTACGTTCGTCGGAAGAGGGCGAGGCTTTGTGTCGTTCGACTGGAACGCAGTTCTCGCCTCTTGAACTGCGGCAGCTAGTTTTCGTGCTCCGGTGGGGCCGGACGCCGCCGCATGAGGGAAAGTGAGCGGCGACGAGGGGATTGCGAGGGCGATTGCGGGCAGAAGGAACGACGTTGCTCGTAGACGGCAAGTGCGAATCATTTGGTGGCGAGAAGGACGAAGTTGGCGAAGCGTAGGACCGGACAGGTTGGTCATTAACTTGAAGCCATAAGCGACGGTGACAGTGCCGTGCCACGTGACGAGGGATTCCACAGAAGAAGCACACGGGGCGATTGTCGCGTGTACGCCAGGGTCCCGTGCTAGCTGGTGATCTGGTGGTGTACACTGGAATGATTGGACGTGGCGGTGCAGCAAACGGTGGTGCTGAAAATGTCGATGGAGGCGGTCGTGCTGCAACCTTGGCATAGCTTAGAGGTACAGGCAATGGTGGCGCTGCACGAGGGGACTGAATAGCTTCGGACACTTGTTCCTGGAGCCTCTGACGCAACGTAGGAGCCAAGGACGGCGTAGGCCCTGGGACGGCGGTGAGTAGCGATAGCTGGCGGGCGACTTCGGAGCGTATAAATTCCTTGATTTCGTCGAGCAGATGGTCGTTGTTAGTCACAGCGGCTAAACTTGCAATGGAAGTATCGGGGACCGAAGAACGTCGAGTGAGTAGACGTTGCCTTCTGAGTTCGTCGTAACTTTGACAAAGTTCAGCGACTTCGTCCACGGTCCGTGGGCTTCTCGAGAGGAGCATCTGGAATGCGTCGTCTTCGATGCCCTTCATTACGTGACGGATCTTGTCAGACTCAATCATCCATGGATCGACGCGCTTGCAAAGGTCCACAGCGTCTTCTAGGTACTTGGTGAAGTTTTCACCGGGTTGCTGGGAACGGCTGCGCAAGCGCTCTTCGGCACGGAGCTTCCGCACTTCATGGCGACCGAAGACTTGCGTAATGCGCGCCTTGAAATCTGGCCAGGTGCTAAGGTCGGATTCGTGGTTGTGGTACCACACGCTAGCGACACCCGTGAGATAGAAGTTCACGTAACTGAGCTTCGAAGCATCGTGCCATTTGTTCTGGGCACTCGCCCGCTCATACGCCGAGAGCCAATCTTCTACGTCGTATTCGTTTATTTTCCTTCAAAGATGAAAGAGGGAACTGCGACAAAAGGCGGTAAGCCTGACGAAGTCACTGTTCCCCAAAACAGTCGATACAGCAGTGAGCAACACAGAAATAAATATTAACATAGAATGATAGTGAACAAATTACATTGCATTAAACGACAGTATTACTATGAGAAATATTACTTTCGATACAATGACAGTGCTCCATAAATCAAAGGCAGTGTATAAACATGGCATGAGGTCGCTAAAGAAAACACGCACACAAACAACTTGACACAAAAACAAGAGATGCTTCGCTAAGTAAAAAACAAATTGAATATAGTCAGTGTTGATTAGTAGCTTTTTGATGTCTTCTTTAAATTTGTTCTTAGGGAGATCAAACATGACACTTAAAGATGGGTTCTAGAGAACGACTGGAATCTGGTAATCTGGGTTACGCAGAGAGCCAGGACAAATCAATGTTGGCGATGCCGATGGTGTTGTTTGGCTGGCGTCGTCAGGCATGATGGCCGGCAGTGTCCGATTAAGTAGTTCCAGGGTGGTTGGAGGAGTACTACCTGGCACAGCTCCACAAATTATGTATAGCGGTTTATTGAGCAGTCAGGAACGGGACCGTCTCACTCAATCGAGCGTCAGACAACGAGAGCGCGAGCCCCTCTTAGTCGGCGGGCCGATGATGATAGTGCGTCCATGGAGCGTGTCAGTCTTCTTCGCTACAGTATGTATGTACGTATGTACGTATGTATGTATGTATGTATATATGTATGTATGTATGTATGTATGTATGTATGTATGTATGTATGTATGTATGTATGTATGTATGGGAGGAGAAGGTATGGATGAGATAGGAGAGGAGCATGGGGGAGGGCGGCCATGGCTACGCGTGCTTGTTTGCGTGCTTGAGCGCATACGCTGGCCGTGCCACGTATCTTGGTTGTATACTGCGGCGGCAGTGGCGTAGCCAGAAATTTCGTTCGGGGGGGGGGGGGGGGGGGGGGGGCTCACGTTGCAGGTGGGCCTCCTCCTTAAGAGGAAACATTAGGTCGGATGCTCCTATCCAAATACATGTAGAAGAAGAATTCGTTTTTCTCGGCAACCACTGCACCAAATTTGACGAGGTTTGTTGCATTTAGAAGAAAAACCTAAATTCTAGTGATGTTTGTTGGCAATTTTCGATTTTGGTCGTCAATATTCTATTGAAAAGCGGCAAAAATCGAAAAGTTTCAGAAAACGAAGCAATTAAGTTTACAACTCTGTAAATCAGCAATGAAAATTGATATCACAATGCTGTGAATTGCACATAATAGTACATCTACAGCGGGCAAAATTGATATGTTACACATGAGACTCAAAAAATTAAGTGTTATGGTAAAACGGCTTTTGCAGAATCCTTGTACAGAACATAACCAATTCACGTAAGATACAAATTTGACATATAAAATTTGTCCGCTTTGAATGGTGTAATGGATGCCGTTTACAGAACCGCGATATCTGTTCTTGATGAAGAGCTATTAATTTGTAAACTTCGTGCTCGTATTTTTTTTTTTTTTTTTTTGGGAACGTTGGAATTTTTAAAAATATTTTAAACAGAGTTCAGGCCCTAAATCGAAATTCCGCTTCCAACAGACACTAGAATTTAACTTACTCTCTGAAATGCAACAAATTTCATTAAAAGCGATTCAGGAGTTATCTCAGAAAATCGTTTCTGCGTTTTACATGTATCTGTATAGGCCGCGTCGGAGTTGGGGCCCGACCTAAAGCTTCCTCTTAAACAATTAGCCTAGGGATCAAATACACGAATAATAACTGCATTGCCATTGCCAAAGATGCTGCAAACGAATTGTTGAACGCTAAGCACTGTCAATACAAGTAAACTATGTATTTTTTCATAAAAGAATAAGCTCGTATGTGCCAAACATTGTGCCCAACATAACTGATGTCAATGCTTCCATGTATTTTGTCTATTTAATAAGTACAGAATATATAACACGAACTTTAGAACTACATCAGTTCGAAGCCAGCAAAGCAGTGCATGCCGCTGATGTGAAAAATGTAAAGGCGACAGGTCTGAGCTGTGTGGCGGATGCTGCAGCGTTTCCCGCTTGAACTTTACCGGTTTTGTATTAACCACATCAGCGACGTGGGAACGGGCATTGTCGTGGAACAGGATGACCCCATTCGTCAATTTTCCACGTAGTTTGTTCTTGATTGCGGCACGCAGCCGATCCGGCGTTTCACAATATCGGAATCAATTGATAGTCTCTCAAGATTTAGCAAATTCTATCAGTAATGGCCCCTGACGATCGAAAAATAAAAGTCAACAGCACCTTTCTGGCGGAAATGACTGCCTTTGCTTTCTTTGGGGGAGGTAAATTGGAATGTTTCCATTGTAAGCTTTGCGGTCGTGTTTCAGGCTCGTAGTAGTGACATGATGGTTCGTCTCCGATCACAATTGCAGACGAGAAATCGTCACCTTTATTGTGATACCGGATCAGATGAGTAAAGGCAGCGCCGATCTTCTCCTTATTCTGGCGGTGGTTCAAAATCTTGCGCATCTATTGCGCACACAAGAGCCGATAACCGAGATGTTCATGAATTATGGCGTGAACCAAACCGTGACTGATGTTCACACACTCTGCCAGTTCATCGATGCTTATCCTCCGTTCTTGTCTCATCAGCTCATCAACCTTTGCAATATTGTTAGGGGTGCACGATGGCTTTGGTCCGGTCTGGGATCGCTTTTGCAACTTTCACGTCCTTCTTTGAACCGTTTGTTCCAACGCTGCACAGTGGCCAATGAAATGCAATGTTCCATGTACACGGCAGCCATACGGCGACTAATTTCTTTTTGAGAAACACCTTCAGCTGTCAAAAACCTGACGGCACCACGCTGCTTAACCTTTCGAGAGTCCATTACGGCACGCAACCATGTTCAACCTAGTGTATGAGAGCATTAAAGAACATTTATTCTCACACATGCGTGTCACTGTTGTAAATGAGAGATGCCCGTGTGCTACGCGCAGGCCTTGCAGATAATGAACAGAACCATAATTGCGCGGGGTGGGTAGGCTCACTTTAATTTGACTCGCCTTCGTACATTAGAATTGCGAATATACAATGGAATATACAAATGCGAAGATGCAGCTTGATAAAGGGCAAAAAAGTGCCACTGGAAACGAAGGTCACTGCACGTATACACAAAATCTCGCAACAAGACATTTAAACATACCGATAAGTAAGTGTACAATAAATCTACGTATCTAAGAAAAAGTCATGGTATATAATGCGTCAAACAAGGCAAATAAACATGTTGCGCAATCACAGATTCACAGAATCCTAGATCCTGCCCCATTCCATCCACTCCCCCCGATGTATCGCGCGCGACGGAAGGCGACGCGCTTGCTCCTCACTTTTCTCCCTTGCGCACACAAGATTGAGCCACTATCGTCGGCCCCCCCACCCCCCACACGCTTTCACTCGCACATACAGCATGCGGCGCGGGGTCACGATGTTATCGCACTTGGACTTTATGCGGAATATGAGGGCGACGGCGACGGCAGGAATGCGCATAGAGTGTGCATATAATTGCGGTCGCAATAATATAACAAGAGTATCCGGCAGCTGAAGCGTCCCATGGCCCATTACTTTTCACAAAAGAAGTAACAAAATACCACTTTCACCATGCGACAATTCGCTGCACTACCACAACGCTTCTTTTTTCCTTTTGTGGAGCGGGGGCACCGCAATGAACAAAAAAAACGCAAGGTATGTTGGTCACAATCGAATGCCTACATTGGGCAACTAATATGGATATTAAAGGAATATCGAAGAAAACACGAGACGCTTGGTCCACCAAGAACCATGCGTATACTGCTCGGTATCCTACACCGGCGAGACAAGACTTTCTGGAGAGGTTGCGCTCAAGCGAACGCGCTGCAATCCGTCGAGCCCCCACAGTGATGGCGGCTAGTGGCCATTGTTTCTTTTTCTCGTCGGCTAGCTAGATAGCGTCCAAAGCTCTGCCAGGCGAAAATGCACTCGGCCAGAGAAAACCGAACGCGCACCGAAGTGCGCCGCGCGGTGGTCGGGGCAACGCGAGAAAAACGCATGCGCTCTGGCTGGCTCTGGCAGCGCGCGGGTAGGGGAGCGAGAACAAAAAAAATTCAAGAGGCTGAATGTGTCCTCGCGATTAAAAGTCAAAGTAGAAAAAACAAATAAGAACGTGGTTGCCTTGGCTGGCTTTAGTGTCATCACTGGATGCTTTGGCGCAGGTGAAAAAAAAATGTTTATATTTTTTTTATGTGACATGACGGCACGAATGAACCACCACAACGCTTCGTCTCATCGGGCCTCGTTGCGGGCTCTGTCAACTTGTCTGATAGCGTGTTGATTTGGCTTGTCTCGTTGTATGGCCCGATGTGCGACTTTGGAAAAGTCAATGCATCTTTGGCGTCATTTGCATCTTTGCCGCAATTGAAAACCTAAAGCACACGTTTGGAAATGTCAATGCACCTTTCACACCAAAAGTTTATGAGAACTTTATACACATAAAGTTTCGGAATTGATATCCACGCGCTCCGTAAATTCCATGATAGAGTGTAGATTCCGCGGCCTCCGCGAGATGCCGCGGCGAGCCCGTTCGCCATGAAAACATCCTTGAAACTTTGTGCTCGGGTGGGGCTGCTTGCGTTATGTGACTCCCGGTGCATGGGTGTTGCCACGAAATTCAGCCCGAGTTCGCAATTTTCGCGGTGAAATGGCTTTTCGAGCGTGAAAAAGACGCTCTAGACAAAATCCAGAATGATTTCCGGCGCCGGGGGTTGCTTTTGTCGGCGATGCATGGACAGCAAGAAAAAATTTCGGGGGGGGGGGGCTGAAGCCCCATATGCCCCCCCCCCCCCCCTCCCTGGCTACGCCCCTGTGCGGCGGGTACATCTGTAGGCGAGCCCCAATGGCTTCTGGCTTCACGCGCACTGTTTTCCCACATACATATTGTTGAATATCGCTTAATGTCACGAGTGCGACAAGTGCTGAAGGGAGAGGCAGCCCCAAGTGTTTCACTCCTGATGCTGACGTTCTTCATCATGGCAGCGTTGTTCATGTTTGCATTTGCGGGTGTGACATCTTGCTTGATAGTTGTAGTAAAAAGGGAGTGTTTACTTCGGCTTATGCTGCCGATATAACTACGAGTGTTACTATCTGTAGTTGTCTAGTACTTTGATATCACAATGAAATTGTTCGCCCTTTCGGTGAAAATGCGACGTTGCTTTTTTTTTCTACAAAAAGAACTGTCATTTAGGAAGCCTACTTAAGTTAGCCTGTAGAAGGACTACGCTATTCCCCATTTTTGAGGAAAATTCGTGTTACTAAACGTACTAAAATCTGCAGAGTCCCGTGTAGTACATAATATACTACAAAGGCTGCGTTTACCTCAGATTCTTTTTACTTCTTTTACGCTTTACCCACAACATTCGCCGTAATTTCAGGCAATCTAATCAAAGTGCCTTGTTTAGTTCAGCAATTATTATGGGTCATGGTACGGACCGTGCGTCATAAATATGGGGGAAATGCCTTGGCCCCGTTTTATTTGCAAATTTAATCATAGCTATACACGTTATAATTTTCGAGATGCAATAAAATTATGTGCCCCATTTTGCTTACGTGCACACTCGGAATGACGTTGAAATTTCTCTGTACATAGAGACATGTGGCTGAGAAATGCCCTGCAACGAGTCCGAGAACTTTCTCAAGCGATTTTTATCGTAATTGAAACTGATGCTTCGGAAAATTCACTCGCCCATCACGCTAGAAATTTAATTGTGGCGATTTACATGCCGATAGACCACTTTGAATATTAGGTACGATGCAATGGGGGATTCTAAAGTAACATTATCAACATAAATCCTAGTACACGAGCGGTTCTTCTTTTTATATTTTTGTAATTTTGCTTCCAGCTAAATTCGGCCGACGTGGCAGCGATTGATTGGACGACCTTGAGTTCAGCAACGGCACGCCGTAGGCACTAAGCTACCTCGGCGGGTATCACACTAGAAGGTCTCCGAGGTTTAGCCATTCAGGGAACATAACCAATTATATTGGGAAAAATCTCCCCATCGCGCCATTGTAGTGAAATCGGCAACTGCAAGGACGCCGCCATGTTCCTTCTTTGCGCCAGCGAGCAGGCGCAATTCAGACAAGCAGATGCAATTCAGACGAGAAGCGCAGTATACGCCATAGGGAGTCTTCTCCAGTTGGCGGTGCTATTCAGTTGAGGTGGCTCCAAACGCATCCTTTAAGGATGCGCTTAGAGATTAGCTAAAAATTAGCTAAAGCTTCTATAAATGGCCATCCGATCATTCCTAAAAAGATACGGAACGCCCTTTACACATTTTTCATACGCATATGCTACTTGTAAATGCTAGTTTTCCATCGTTTTTTGAATTTTTTTAGCCTGACAGAAATTAGAAGTTGGAACTTGGCGGCGCGTTAGCGGTTGCCACTTTGTTTCGTACAGATTTACTGTGATTCGTTTAGCGGCAAAATCATTACGATGTTGTACCTTAGTGTCATATCAAGCTACTTAGTGGATAGGGAAGTATACGTTGCAAAAAAAAAAGAGAGGATTATAATTTTTTTCATTAGGAGAAAACAAGATGTCTCTATAAAGGCATACGTTCTGGATATATTAGGTAAATATTATTTGATCTTCGTGTTCATTTGGTGAGTGCCTTAAGGGAACTGCACTGAAACTGATGTAAACATGGCAGGGATTAAACGGCGTTTCTGTAATGTAGCAAGAGTTCACTTTTCCTTGGCATTCTGGCTCCATTGCCATTGACAGGCCCTTCCTCAGGTCAAAACCTGTACGAAAATTTGTGGGAACAGCGTCGTAATCACTTCATGGAATATGACTTTGAGGGCTCACATTGATTGAGCAAAATTGAATTAACCATCTGGCTCGGTTAATCCTGCTTGACGCAACCGTGATAGTATCGTGTAAAGTGATTGTCTGTGAATGCATGCCCGGGACGGTTATCAACGAGATGAACTCATTGGCTGGTTTAGCACTGCTTGACACAAACGTGATAGTTGTGCCGTGAGTGATCGTGCCAGAATATGTCCCTAGTACGGGAAGCCGGATGCGTATGCTTAAACAATTCGACTTGCACTACTTACAAAAGCACATCATAAATTACAGAGTGGGTGGCGGCAAAGCTATCGCTTCATGAACGGAACGTGAACTAGCTATGGTACGGTTGTCTCCTAGCAATGAACCCAGCCTGATTTCTAATTTGTTTAAGGCGGAAAATGCGATAGGGCGCAAAAATCATTGTGACGAAATGAGGAGCCAAGTTGCCATGACATAAGTTGATTTTAAAAAATATTTCGATAGAGTTGTCCACGATGTCATATTGTTGCTAATAGAACATGTTGACGCCGGTGGAGTGATAACAGATGGAGTACGAATGTTGTACAAAGATTACACTGCGGACATAATAATTATTAGGAGATTAAGCGCGAGTATAGAAGTGAAGACAGCAGTAAAACTAAGATAGTCCCTGCCATCTCTTTTGTTTGCACTGTATCTTCAGCCAGTTCGAATGCAGTCAAAAGTCAGTCATATCGTGGATTTATACATTTAGGAATAGAGACTAGTGTCCTGGCTTAGGCGCATGACATGGTAATTTTTTTCAGAGATGCAGAGACTGGGCATAAACCAATGAAAGGGGTTGTTTGTTTTCTTGCCGCAAATAGAAGTGCAGCCAGCTTTAATAACTGCCTCGGATTTGGGCAATGCAGCTGGCCACGGGAACCCGAGTATTTCTGTAGCATCAGCAGGAGCGCTATGCCTAGAAAATATCTTGGGATGCCAGTACAACATTGTAGTGATAGTGCAAAGTATTGAATCAAAGAAACAAAAGATAGTTAGAGTTTAGACAGAAAAGTCGGGCGGATATAATTTTTCGACGTATTTAAAAGTTTGTTTTAACTATTAGCTCTTTGTTACGAAAGTCTATCATATACTACAAGTGGTGTACTAGTGACGAGAAGAAAGGGGATTATTAATCATATAAAAAGTCGACAAACAAAGACACCAAGTAAAACACAGGGGAAAGTACAAGTAATTTCCCCTATGTTGTCCTTGGTATCTTTGTTTGCTGGCTTCTTATGAAGTGTTATACCAGAAGTGTTATGCATGGCATACATTTCGGTCCACGAATTTCATACATTCTTTGTGATACACATGGGGGTATCCAATTGGAAGAGAACTGACCTTTTTAACTTGTTTTATTCGGTGAATAATGGGGGGGGGGAGGGCTGGGACTAACACATTACTTTTTGAGACTGACTGCTAGTACGATCTTTTTTTACGGGATCTTAGTGATGTATTTTGGCGTGCTATTATTCTAGTAAGATTATGTTCTTTCTTGCCAGAGTGGGTGGTCTCTTCAAGAACTGAACGAACGGCCATACCAACTGGTTTATTATGGCAAGTTATGTCCTTTTGTTTGCTTAAACCATATTTTCCGTTGGGATTGTCTTCGACGAGAAAGAAACTACCTGTATCTCGCACGACTTATAACTTAAGGCTTTAAGGCCTAGCGACAAAGCACGAGTTTCTTTGTTCCGTGGTGTGTTAACTGCACCATATGTAACAAAGCTTAACCTAATAAGCACATCTTAGATTGCCACAAACCGTGTTTTTCTTGAACTTTCTCAAACGAGCTCAAAAATAAGTACTGCTAATAATCCTTTCGGTATTCGTTTCTCACCATGCGCAGCCGCATGGGGAGTGCCTGCTGACCTGCTAATGCTTTTTGCGTACGAGTCGTGTGAGAAAAACGCGCATGGATATCTCAAATGCCCGCGTAGATGCAAGATGTCTGAGGCAACACATACTTGAAGGTCGTACGTACACACGCGATGCCCTAAAGTACATGTTTGAGCCACCTGAGTGGTTTCAGGAGCTTGGCGGTTTGGTGTCGTTAATGACCTATTTTAAGGCTTTTACATCAGTACAGTCTAGCCAAATGATTCACTGATATTATTTACCACCAATTCATTCATTCATTCATTCATTCATTCATTCATTCATTCATTCATTCATTCATTTATTTATTTGGTTATTTATTTATTTATCCAAAGTTCTTTCTACAGGATGAATTTGCTGGTCAATCTAAGCACGCGGTGCTTGTAAAATGACCAGGCAGTTGGTGAATCAACATACTAAATTCATATTACCCCAATTAATACATCTCTCGCATATATGCACTGAACACCGCCCAGTGCATGAAAAAAGAAATAACAAGCATTTTGAGTTTCTGTTTTTTCATTACACAGTGTTGTCAAGAAAAACATCAAAGTCAAAACACCAAAGCAATACCTAAATACACCAGTCACTTACAGGACTACAACTCAATTCCTCAAACTGCTCACTTCAAAATTGTACACAGGTATCGAAGCATGATCATAAACAAAAGTTGAAAACAATGCCGGTAAACAATTACATATGAGTCAACTGGCTTTACCTACTAAGTGTTTATTGAGCTTGCACACCATTTTCTGATCGCTTTATTCATTTTTCGTTTTGTGTTTATCTTATATAATTCATCACTCAATTGATTAAATACTGCAGGGACATAGTAGTTCCGGGCTCTTTTTCCATAGTGAGTGCAAACACGTGGTTTCACGTACCTCTCAGTTTGTCGCAATGTCACATTCTTTCTTACGGCAACCCTGAATGCTTTGCTGAAGTAGTGATTCTTCAAAACTACATAATTAAATAGTTCATTCACTGGTAGTGTACCCAGGGCTTGATATTTTTCCCTTGTACCTGCGCTATCTAACGCTGTACCGTAGGTTATGCTTTTGACCATTTCGCGAATTACACGATTAATTTCTTGTTTTTTTGTTTTCAGAGAAAGTGCCGTGTAATGTAATGCCATACATAAGTAATGATTCACTAGTGATTGACCTGCATTGTACGTGCGTAGATATTGTTGCTAAAAAGTTAATAAAGAAATGAAGGGATACATGTAGCTAAACGTACGCGAAGTCCCACGGCGATGCCGATGCCGACAGTGACGAAGGAGGTTTGCTGGAAGCGCCCATGTAATTGATGTAGCAACAATTGTGTAAATCGCTCGCACTGTGTGAATCAGTGTTATACGAATCACTTTGCAAGCAGCTAGCTACGCAGCATAGTTTGGGTTGTCCCTCAAAGCATTACAAAGTGGACGAACGTATTTGTCTATATCAATTTAGTATGTGCGGCGCTAGCGCAGCTGCTGCCTGTGTGATGACAGCAGCAAGAAGATTAGCATGTGGACGAACACCATATGATAGCGTGCGTGAGTGAGTGAGTGAGTGAGTCAGTGAGTGAGTGAGTGAGTGAGTGAGTGAGTGAGTGAGTGAGTGAGTGAGTGAGTGAGTGAGTGAGTGAGTGAGTGAGTGAGTGAGTGAGTGAGTGAGTGAGTGAGTGAGTGAGTGAGTGAGTGAGTGAGTGAGTGAGTGAATAAGCTTTATTGCAGGTCCGGCGAGGACGCGAACTCGTCGCGCACCCGGCTAGTCCCACGTCGGGACCGGCAGGTCTAGCCCACCGGCCCGGTCGCGGGCAAGCTGGACGGCCGGGATTTGCTTTTCTAGAGCGGGGCTACGCAGAAGCGAGTCCCACTCCTCCTTGATAAACTTGGGGTATGTCGACCCGCCCTCCCAGAGCATGTGAGGTAGAGTGGAGGTCTGCCCGCAGGACGGGCAGGCGTCGTCGCGATACACGTCAGGGTAAGCCTCGTGGAGAGCGGACAGGCACGGATATGTGCTGCTATGTAGAAGCCTAAGCGAAACGGCTTGCGCCCTATTCAACTTGGGGTGAGAGGGTAGAAAGATCCTTCCGGACATGTAGTAATATTTAATAATCTCGTTGTGAGTAGCGGGAGCGTCCCTGTGACCGTAGAGAGGAGGGGAGTGAGTGCTCCTTATAGAGGAAGCGCGGTCGGTGAGGTCACGCGCAGCCTCGTGAGCAGAGTCATTGTGGTTCGAGGGAGCACCCTCGACCGATCCTATGTGAGCGGGAAACCAGAGAATTAAATGGTTTGTGAGAGCATGTGGCCTCGAGCCGCTAAGAAGACGAACAGCTTCCTTGGCGATGCAACCCTTCTGGAAAGCCCTGATTGCCGTTTTCGAATCACTATAGATTTCGGACCCACGACCGTCTAGCAGGGCGAGGGCGATAGCGACTTGCTCGGCGACTCCGGGGTCTTAAGTGCGAATCGAGGTGCTATTGGAAATCATTCCGCTCGTGTTGACCACAACGGCGGCAAAGGTCTTCCCGTCACTGTACTCCGCGGCGTCGATGAAGCTTGCTCTAATGTCGTGTTGCTTGATCTGTTTGAAGATGCCTGCTGATCTGGCCTTGCGTCTGCCCTCGTTGTGGACGGGATGGACGTTTCGGGGCACAGGGGCCACTACGACCTTGTCTCGAATGCACCTAGGGATCGGGGTACTGACCATCGGGAATTCCGCAGGGTGGTAACCCAGCTCTTCGAGGATGCGTTTACCTGCTGCTGTGGTGGTCAGGCGACTGAGCTGCGCGCGTTCTTGGGCTTGGGCAATCTCCTGGGCGGTGTTATGTACGCCCATAACACCGCCATATTATACCAATGGAATAACTTCTACTGTGGCCATTGACCATATATGTTGTGTGTGTGTGTGTGTGTGTGTGTGTGTGTGTGTGTGTGTGTGTGTGTGTGTGTGTGTGTGTGTGTGTGTGTGTGTGTGTGTGTGTGTGTGTGTGTGTGTGTGTGTGTGTGTGTGTGTGTGTGTGTGTGTGTGTGTGTGTGTGTGTGTGTGCGTGTGTGTGTGTGTGTGTGTGCGTGTGTGTGCGTGTTGTGCGCGTGTGTGTGTGTGTGTGTGTGTGTGTGTGCGTGTGTGCGTGTGTGCGTGTGTGTGTGTGTGTGTGTGTGTGTGTGTGTGCGTGCGTGTGTGTGGAATTGTTTTGTTCACGATGCCTATGTAGTGAGCTTAAGCCATACACGCACGATTTGCGACCTTATCTGCGAGTAAGTGCCGTACAAGGATACGTACCATATCTCTGCCAAGCGGTGTATGGTAAGCGATGATGGCATTTCTACTGCGGTGAAGAAATGTTAAAACGTGATCAACCTAGGTGTATCAGGAAGGGGGTAAAACGTGGCTTACTTTTTACTCAATATCCACTACAACAAGTAAAGTGCTAGGGAAGGTCGGCCGATCTTGAATACATTACATTCTAACAGAACGCCCCAAATGAAGAATGAGGAATGAAGACGACAAACTGGTGAGGCAAGTATGCGCGATATGTTTAGAAGAAAGGAAGGTATGCGTGCGATGGTGAGCTAATGGTTAGGGCATCGGACTGCACGGCCCGACGGCACAGGTTTCACTCCACCATTGGTAACACACTTTCGTATCACAGTGAAGCTGTCGCAAAAATGTTGGAAAATCCCGAAGACCGTGCAAAGAAGCGAGAAGCGCATGTGCTGGTTCTCCAAGAGGCAGCACACGCCGTAATCAGCTGACATTGTCACTTGGTGATAACGTCTTCGCGTGACGTCACGCTTGACGTGATGACGTCGTCAGGCGATATCATCACATGACGATGTCGTTATCACGCTGCGTAATGTTTCACTTGATGATCTCATCGCGCAACCTTTGGTGTGATGACGTCGCCTGCGACATTTGAGATAATTGCGTAATCACGTTAGTTCATCATGGGTCGATCCTGGAGACAGGGCAAAGAAGCGAGAAGGATGCATTGCGCTCCTTCTCCAAGAGCCATCACATGACGTCATAAGGTTACATCGTCACCTGAAGATGACGTCATCGCGTGACGTCATGTTTGATGTGATGATGTCATCACATGGACTTATCAGGCAAGAATGTGTCGTTACGATGCCGTTATCAGCTGACGTAAAGCTTGGCGTGATTATGTCATCACGCGACCTTTGATATGACGACGTCTTCACGCCCCGCTGTAGTTGATGAAGTAATCACGCTTCACCATCATTTCAAATGTGACGTCTCCACCTGGTCACATCGCTTTGGTACCGTCGGATGTTAACGCCAGATTTTTCGCTTTATCAGCCATATGCTGGGTGTCCTCCATATTTTGAGCCAAGCATCAAATATATGCAAATGCCACGTAGCTGGACAGAACCAAGGTAATGTTGTTTGCCGTCGCTTGGAAATACTAAGATTTTTTTTAATGCCGCCTAACTAGATAATTTGTCCTTATTATAATTATTGTCAATCATAAAATTGTAGAGCAACATGAAAAACCCCCGATACAGCTTTCTGTTTCTCGATACTTGCTATATAAACATCTTTTCCACCCGAGCGTGAAAGAAGCTCGCGAATACACGCAAGGTGGCGCGAGCGGCCAGTCGAGCGGCAATTTTGCGTGCATTTGCGGGCTGCATTCACGCTCGGAAAAATACTTATCTAGCACGCATTGAGCAACAGAACACTGTATCGGGAGTTTTTCATGCTGCTTTGCAATTTTCTCATGAACAATTTTCCCCCAATCATAATATTTTAGAAGTTGATTAATTATTTAGACTAATTATCTCATTATATGGAGTGAAAAAAATAATGTATTTCCGAGCGACGGCAAAAATTACCGTGGTTCTGTCCAGTTTGGTGGCAATTGTATATTTTTAATATTTCGCTCAACTTACGTGGGACACTCCGTATAATGCTTTCGTATTCATAAAGCGCTGTAGAGGCGATTTTCCACAGCTTCGCTGCGTATGGACATTTTTGTTGTCAAAGCTGCTTTCATTCTGTAGGCATTCTTTCGCAGTCCGTCATCGGCTTTCATTCAGACTAGCGGCCAGGCTGTCCAACATACAGTGGACACGTCCGCTGCCTGGAATATATGATGTCAACGCTTGATTGCAGCAGTCCATATGTCTATGCATGTGTTCCTGGCTGCAACTGTGTAGGTGGCCATGTTCGCGTTTCTGCAGAGGACGTTACGGGTGGTAGAAAGTACGGTTATGCCCTCTTGTTTTTGATAACAGTGTTTTACCCTTTTCACGGCAATCCCTTTGGCGCTGTTAGGTTTCGTCACGTGGCGACGCGCCCATTGCTTGCCTCAGCTGCCTTCGTTGCCTCTGTGTTTACAATGAATGTGTGTGACCTCCGGTGTGGCTCTGCAAACCTCAGTTTCGGCAGATATAGTGGACGTTGACTGGGTGGACGCACGCGGAGGTTTAGCTACAGCTTCAAAGAACATGTAAGCGCTTTCTGAGCTCATTACGGTTTGTCTAAATGGCTCGAGCAGCGTATACGGTGCTTGTAATCAAAGCGGGCCTAAATATGTATTCCAATTAAGCTATCCCATCTTTCCACTTGCGAATTGAATCAGCGTCAGTGTGTTCAGCTCTGCGTTTTTATTTAGCGAATACATTTAAGCCGCGGCTCGTCACGTTTCTGACGCAGTAAAATTGACAGTGGGGCAACTGTCTGATTGTTTATTTTCTGCTTATCGCTCCAGGGTGGGCTCAGTTGAGATAGACTTGCTCTTCCTAGGCACAAGGCTTGTAAGGTAGATATTCTGTACGCTGTCATAGCGTGTGGCAAATACGTATTATCGCTAGTCAATCGCTCACTGTGCGGACCAACATTAGCGAGCGCTATCGGTGTTCTCGTCGTCACCCAATGCTTCGGCGCATTTATTCAAGTGTGCGCCCGTTCACTCATTATTCATACGTTCGCGATAAAGTGGGCGTAACCTTACGTGTGAGTTGGGGCGGGTGTGTGAAACTAGAGAGTTTTAGCAGAGCGTTTACGGTCCGCTCCGCTCAGACCGGAATATCACAACAATTGGCACGCAGCGGCTCAGCAAAACGCTACTGGGAACACTGACGCGCGTGCGCACAGCACACATAGCGGCAGCGGAACGTGGGACGCTGACCACGTTCTGCTAGGAAACTGATTTAGGAGTGCGTCAGGGAGCGTGTAGTTGCTTTCGTAATCGTTTTACCGCCAAGCTGAGAGCACGCCAGTGGCATCTCTGGAAGACGCTCTTGTTAGATAAGCGAAATCGATGCATTCTGTGCAGCCACCGGTGCGCGTGAAACGTGTGCGGAGCGGAGCGCAAGCAAACGCTCTGCTAAAACTGTCTACTTACTATATGCCAAGAAGAGGCGCTACTTCCTTTGTCACTGCACAACGAGAGGTATTCGCGGAGGTGTGGCGGGTTTGAAGTCTTTTCTTGGTCAGTGCTACAACCTTGGCGGACGAGTGATTTTTTTTTTATCTTTGAGGGACGCCGTGGACCGCTAAGAGTCGACAGCACAGGCAGTCCTTACGTAGCAGTGATCCGTGAACTTGGACGCACAGATTCATTCCAGTCCTTAATATGTCAGCCACCATCTTTTGCAGCCAACTACTGCGCGCGTCATAACTACCCCGCTCAATATTTTGCAGCATGAATGGAACACAGTTTATTAGCAAAAAACCCAGTTGCATTTCCGACAGCTGATCGCACAGAAGCAGGGCAGTAGAGGTAACGGTTTTGTATTCGTGCGCCTTCGCTGAGGCAACGTGCGGCATGCCGCCAAAAGCGCCATCTGATTTCTCTAGAGCAAACTGCTTCGTGAAAAGGGTCAGTGTAAGCATTGGAGGCGTGTTTGCTTCGTCGACGGTGTCGTTGCCGTGACGTCGCCGTATCAAGGCACGTGCGGGGTGCACGAGTAGACTGCTGGGCAGTGGGTGGACGGTGAGGCTGCAGTTTTCGTATTGGCAATAAATCGTCCCCATGACTGTCGCAGCCAAAAGAAAATTCAATAGATTTCGCATATGTGGCTTTTCTTTTTAACCTGCGTGTCAGTGAAGTGAAGTGATGGAACTATGTAAGGAAATGAAATGTACTTTTGGCTATTTCCTTTTTCGCTTTATTTATTTCGCCAATGGGCGACGCATTCACTCTTATCGCTTCGACTGCCATTCTCTTCGTCTGCTCCAGCCGCTTTGTACGCCGGTGCATGTTTTTTTTTTTCGTATGCTCTGTGGTTACAAAATTTCTGTAACTCCGAATGTTCCGGCAATGTGAGAAAAACTGAGGAAAGGATGCAATGCTTACTGCGCTGCTGTGTCGTGTCGCAACTCGGGGAAGAACAAAAGGGCGCAACTGTTCCATTTTCCTGCGAGCTAGTGGTAAGCGTACTTTCTGCTGTCGTTATGAAGAAACAAGCGCAATGCATATCAAAACAGCTATAGGAGGAAACGAAAGATCTTCCGCGGTTGTTTCCAAGTGGTATATGTATATATATATATATATATATATATATATATATATATATATTTTTTTTTTTTTTTTTTTTTTCGGGGGGGCGCATTTTTCCGCGGTATTGTCAGAAGCTGAAGCGACCTGTTGAAGGTTGCACAAGGGCCGTTTTATGCTAGCTGACGCGCAGACAGAAATTTCGTGACGGTATATGTTAGCGGTTGCTCTTCATTTTCCATTTTCTCCATGAGTATAAAACTTGCAATTTATGTCTGACGAAGGTATTTGAATGGTTGCTGCGCAAGCCGGCTACGCTGGAGAGAATTGCGGTGAACAGCTTTACGTTCGATGTTACCATCTTTGAAGGTTCATGAACATTGCAGAAGCCCCCCAGAAAATCAATTTCTTAACACTCACATTTGTACCTTTTTAATTACATCAACAACTTCCAGCTACCTATGGGACGATATAGGTTCGCTTCACTTTTCAGCCAGTGCCTAGAAAGACAAAACCTTTCATCACTTCTTCGTACTTTCAACTTTGGCTTCCCTTTTAGGTGTTCTTTCATCACGAACACGTGGTATTTGGCCCATTCTTCACACGTGGTATGAGGCCAAATTGCGCTAAACGGGGAGTCCTGGCGGGGCTGACATGGGAGCAGGCGTACACTGGTTACGGTTTCAGCTCGGTCCACTTCGGAGGAAGGGACTGCGCCGACCCTGTCGTGGTCGGCTGCGCGAAATGTTGGAGTGAAAGGGCGGTTCCCCGTCTATGAAGGTAATGAAAACACGTTATTAGCGGTTGCGAATCTGTCCGTGTGTGGTCCATCATTTTCGTACTGGAACCACTTGACAGCGCATGACGCAAGCGCCATGAGCACGGCGAGCGCTCTGCTTGCGGCGCCGGGCGCCCTCTGCCGTTACGCAGCGAAATTTGCTCCGCGCGCGCCACGACACCGCGTGTTTGTCAACTTCCCTTTATCGCTTGCTCGTCTGAGCATCGCGATGTTCCCGATTATAGGCTGAACTAAAAAGCCGAACAGTTTTCACTCACAATGAGCGAATTCACGTTCGTAGAAAGCCGGGAAACGTTTGACGCTTCACATCATACGATACGGTTCTTGCCAGACAATTCTTAAGACAGTTCTTGCCGCCCGCAGCTGCGTCATCCTTAAGCTCGGTGTGTTCAATTATAGCAGAAATTCTCCCGGAGCAGCAATTCGAACGCTCAGTTGCTCCGCAGCTTTGAACTATTCCAAGTTGGTTTGGCTTTAATGGGTATTTTGCACAAGAATGAAGCCAAAGCAAATAAAACGCTCAATTACATAATCCTTAACAACATGAATTCAGAAAAGCTTTCATCGATCAAGAAACCTAGCATTAAAGATTTGTTTCCCAGTATTCTCAGCCAGCTGTCGAGAAACCAGCCATGCTTAACATGTTGCATGAATAGCTCTAAAACGAGGAACTGTGATTACCAAATTTGCAGGCATATTTCTGCTTGAAATCCTGCAATCAAATGTAATCAGAACTGGTCGGCAAAGTCACGAATATTCCTAATGAGGATAGACGGCATGGTGTGCCAGAAACGAATGTGCTAGTAGGTTGTGAAAGTCCGACCGCCAACCACCGACCACGAAAACGGGTGAAAAAGCAGAAAGCCAATCACCATCGTGATATTATCATCATTCACATCAAGATCATCACCACTTTATTTCCTTAAAGACCCCGTCGTAGCACTATTACATAAGGAATGGGTATGCAACATATACAAATTTTCGCTTTAATAACAGTTGAGAAGAAGTTTATGCCAGAAGCCGCACCCTCCTCTCATGTTCATAAGTATTGAAACACGAGGCCCCTGTTTTGGCGCACCGATTCGTTCTAGTAAAAGAGAGCCGACTGCGACCCTACTTGTTGATTCGTATTCATTTTCTTTACTCCTTTGACTTGAGAAAGTTTTGTTGAAGCTCAGAAGACGCCCAACCGACATTTGAAGCCACTGCATCTCGTAATCTAAGCAATGGGAGCATAAGAAAAGGGTTACTGTTGCTAGCTTTAAAGCGAAGCTTTCTTTGCCTCTTCCTTCGACTTTCCCACTGCTGCTGCCGCTGCTGTGGCTGCTGCTGACAGGCACACTGCGTCTCGGGGGTCACAGCGTGTGCATACATAACAGGAACTTGTTTTCACTTCACGGTGTCGAATGTGTACAGTGCCCTCTGGAGCTCCCTGGCCGTCGCCACATTAGCCTCTTGACAGCTGTAATTATCCGTGACTCTCCTCTGAAGCATTGTAGACAGTGCAGCGCTTCCCTTTATACTAAGGTGCGAGTCCAGAGGAGACGTAGATAGAACTTTAGAGAGAAGGAAAAGGAAGAGGTAGTTCCCATACAAGGGAGGGGGGGGGGGGGGGGGGGTTGACGTCACAAGGGAAGGAAACTCTACTACTATGCGACGCAATGCGAGGAACGTGGATAAGCTTAAGTTCAAGGTTCGATACAGTACGTTTGTTGCTATTTCTGACAAATAAACACCATGTAAATATGTCAAGCGGGCAAACTACGCAGGGTGGGCAGAAGCAGAGTCGCATTAAAGCGCACCGCAGGGTCCAGACGACACTACGGAAGCGGTCGACCGTCAAATCAACACTTCTGTGCGTGCCGCGCTAGCTTTGGGGCTATGGCATTGCGAGAGGACGTGAATTAGATCCTCACCGCGGCACTCGCGTTTCGACGGGGGCTAAATAGCAACCGCACTTGCACTTAGATTTGGGGACACGTTAAAGAACATCACGGGGTCAAAATTAATCCGGAGTTCTCCACTACTGCGCGCCTAATAATCCGATTGTTGCTTTGGTACGTACAGCCCCATAATCCAATTCAAGTTTAATACTTCTGCCACAATGCGATGTGCCATGTGAGGCAAGGACTGTGCTCAACCCTCTCGCAGGTTATGAAATATGGCGCACAACAACGTCTCAAGCAAACACCTCTCCCTGTTTGTTCTGTGTACTAAGCAGACAAACAGCAATGGTGCCCGCAAGGTAACGTTTAACGTGAATTCACCACTCTCGTGTTAGACAAAACGTTCAAGAAATTAGGCTTTACCCGTCAGCATTGCCGCTAATTATCGTCAATCAAAGCATCCAGCATGGAATGCTTCGCTTACATCGATTCCCACAGTACGCGGGATCTGCATAATTTTTCCAAGCCGTAATTCCCTCCTGCGGCTGCACTTGCCGGCTGAAGCGATCTAACATTATGTTCAAATACAGAGCACACCGAGACGGAAAAAAAGATAATGCCAGAAGACCATAGGTACACTCCAAGCAAAGTAGAATTTTTTTTAATATTGTCGGTAAAAAGCATTAAAGTTTTTTACTTGTTTCCGAACATTGATGGAGCGAGCTTTATTTAAATATGTCTGGATGCCTTTCAGCCCAGCTTAAAATGGTGTCCTCACGCAGAGGACACCATTTCGTGTATACTGCTATAACGATTGTGTGGTTTCATTTTCGTCTATTTCGTTCTAGTTTACGGACCCGTTTATCTTCACATTCCGCCTCCCACTGTAGAAATGAATGAAGGCTTATTAATGCCGACAGTGATCGCTGCGTTTACTGAGAAAACTGTGACCTGTATTTTTTTACTTCTTTTAGGCTGCCAGAAGAAGCACGTCCGTCCTTTTAACACACATGCGCTTATTAGTGCAACTAATTCTGCCCAGCAGTGCTGACAGATGTCATCCCATCATAAAATTGTACCGTTTCTTGCTCGTCCCAGCTAATAACAAAAGTTGTAAAAGCTCGCAAATCTGTCGCGACTGCATCTGCGTGCACGTGTACGTCTGCACGTATCACGTGCTGTAATAGTAGCAGTGCTGTTGCGTTTGCGCGTGAGCGTGTGTGTCACCGAAGACACTGTTATTAGGCATAAACGAGCTATATTATTGAAACGCGACGGACGCCTCGAGTGCTGCAGCTGCCTCGTCCTCATTGTCCTAAACAAGGCGGGTGCTGTTCTTGTCGCACCTCATGGTGGTTTCGTCGCACTTCAAACCCTGCTTGCAGTCGGGCCACTTTCGCGAACCCAACTTTACGAAAGAAAAGCACGGGTCACCTTCGTCTGAAAGAAACAAGAAAATAATACTGGGAGAAGGCGATGCAGACGCATAGTTGTCAAGAAAGAGAGAAGACGGAGACACAGAGAAAAAAAACTTTATTAAGTGACCTTGCTGGAGTCAAGGGTGGCGGGGTACGGGAGACTAGGCACGACGGAGCTCCCATTGCTCTGGCCGCGGCCAGGGTTCGAGTCTTTGCGGCGTCGTCGGCCCGCCGGACTGCCCAGATTTGGTTCTCCAGGCATGCGCCGAGCAGCACAGCCTCCCACTGCTCATGCGTGGGGGTTTTAAATGTAGGGTTGGCGCTGTGTTTAGTGGTGTGTGTCGCTGCGGGACATGTCCAGTTTATGTGGTTGAGGTTGATGCGACACCTACTGCACGCTTTGCATTGTGGTGTGTAAACATCCGTATAAATGTGACTGTACAGCGAGGGTGTGGGGAATGTGCGTGTCTGTATTAATCGCCATGTTGTCGACTGGTGCTTATTGAGCGTGGCTTGTCAGGAGGTAGGTACTTCATTCTTGCCTTACGGTAATGCAAGATGATTCCACCATGCGTAACCATTCTGTCTTGGAGGAATGGGAGATCGCTGCTTTGATGATGAGTGAATCAAAGTCACTTTTGCACTGCGACGGCGGTGCAGTGCAGTAGACTGTCCGCGACGAACTCGAAAAGACGGTGAAAACTCAGCTGTGTCATACACAAATATGCTTCTGGTGCCTCCAGTGCTGCGTCCTTATGCGAGAACCTGTCGTCAGGACCACACTGTGAGCCTCCACAGGTATACCCCTGTATCAGCAGATACAATAATTGAGGAGGTCCAACGTATCGCGAGTGCATAATCATAAAAAGCAAATTCGGTCAAATAATTTCTTATTCACCTAGCTGTTTTTCACTATGCTCCCTGATTCTCTTCTAGTGTGCTCGATAAACACATGATCTGCTTATACTTCCGAACGGATACTTGTGGCATAAAATGCTCTTTCTCTGATGTGTTTCTATGGAAACGCGACAGGGCACACAGAGACGTTTCTTTGGTACCCTAGCTACCGAGTTGAATAGGACGCGCTTGATAATCTATTGTAGATGACTTAAGCGTGTGTTTACGCAATACTTTGTGCTTCCTGAAGCTCGCAAAGTTTCTTCACGTCTTCTATTTCGATTCCTAACGGATATGACTGGATGTGTGGTGAGATACCACTACTGATATCGCAAGAGGCGCTCAGGCGTAGGAGTTGCGGACCTCAACATCTGATTACTCAAGTTGCAATCAACCACCACCACCCAACAATTTGACGAAATATACATGTTCACTTGGCAGAAAAAGCTATGGGGCACGGGCTTAACGACAAACGTGAATATATGCTGTGTTAAAACGTTGTACAGTTTTATTCGAATTTGGTAGATCAATGTGAAAGTCGTCATGGCTGCGTCATAATGAAGGTCTGACTTCGAGGGTATCTTAAAAAGGTTGGCAGGAATTCAGATTTCTTTACGCGATTCCGTTTCCCTTAAAAATATGCGACCAACTCTGCGTTCATTTCTTCTTCTCGAGAAAGAAAAGATGAAAGCAAGCAAGATGAAAATCATTAAAACAAGCGATTGAAAATAAATTTACCGAACACAAGGCGCCCACAAGGAGCCAAAATTTGTTTATCAGGGAGAACGACGAAGACAAAGTGATCTGAGCAAGCTTAGCTTCTTGGGGCCTCTTCTGCGATAATTCTTCAAAATCCTTCTATAGTTCCCAAAATTCACAAACATATCTAGAAAAGTGAATATTCATACCCGTAACAGTAGACGCTCTTAATCCCATTTGTAAGATACTTATTTCATTTTACCCTAATTTATTCAAAAATGGTAACAGTTCCTTCACCACCCGATTTATGGCGGATCCCGCAGAGTGGGTTGCACCATTTCACAAAGGAACAAGAGAACAAGAACAAGTGTCATAGTGGAGGCTTAATTGTGCTTCTCGGACGAGAAGCCGTCCGAGGCGATGACAGAGCACGCCTCTTCGCACTGCGTCAAGCAGGGTTATAGTGTAAAGCTCACCACGTAGACATGGAGATGTCCGGTTCCTGTTTCTCAAACAGCGAAGCAGTGGATTCCGACGACTACACCGTCTTGGAGGGCAAACGACTGAAGCCAAAATACAACACGATAACCAAGGACGTAAGTGAGCAGGGCCCCAACGGACCGCCTACTACGACTTACAGGATTGCCTTTGTGCCTCTCGACCTCTCTAAGAAAATAAATTCTGTGCACAGAGAGATTTTTAATACCTACCTTGGTAATGCGGCTTCGAAAGGCATTAACGAAGTGTGTTTCAACATTTATAAAAGCGCAGTCACAGTGGTAGTAACGACGCAGGCCACCCTAGAAGAATTGAAAACTGTGCACATACTACGACAAATAGAAGCCTGGTCGTTCATTGTGCACAGTCGTCGCACTAGGACAGGTGTTATTTCCGATGTCGTGATGGACATCAATAACGTAGAGCTACAAAGTCTTCTGTCTTCAACAGCGAAGGCCATCGTTTTTTCACCGCTCCGGTCGACCAGCGTAAATCTTCTTTTCGAGGGAGACATGTTACCTGATCATGTCAAGGTGGAATACTTGAGACACCCGGTGCGTCCTTATGTGCCCTGACCTCTGCACTGCCACAAGTGCATCAAGCTAGGCCATGTCAGCGCCGTCCGCACAGGCCAGATGGCATGCCTCCGCTGTGCCTGTAGCCATGATATATCTTCATACGTAGCAAAAGAAATGAAGTACTAGAACTGTGATGGACCCGACGAGGCCAATGCCAACGACTGTCCTAAACAGAAAAAGGAGATAAAAATACTGAACCAAATGAGCGAGGCAAGTATGCCCCACAGGGAGGCGGCAACGTGAGCGCAGTAGTGGAGGAGACGAACGCGTCGTCGGCGTGGACAAGCTGTAGGTCCAAACGAGACCTCCCGGGCCTCAGTTCCGCCGGTCCAGCAGACAGACCTCTCCAAGCCATTGCTTCAAGCCAGCCGCGCAATTCTGGAATGGAACGTATGGCCGTGCCTGCCGCCGCGCACACGGGCGCTGTCAGCGAGAGCAAAGACAGTGCAATCAGACATAACCATCGGACTCTCGTCAAACCAATGCTGCGATAAATAACCGACGTCCCGCAGCTGCTACTCTGTGGTTTAAATAGGCCAGTGACGCTAACAGTGGCATAAATTATGAAAGCTATAGGCAGTCTTCTAGCCACACTTCAGTATATTTCTACCTATATCCGCGAAGATGACTGTGCTTTGCAGTGAAGTGTACACGTACGCATTGCACAGAAAGAGTGTTCTGTGCAGCCCTCATTATATACGCCATACCACCACACCCTCTTTTCTCTTCGCATCATATCTCTGTTATTCACCCAAGCACCTTCCCCAGCGTGGAGTAGCAGGCTAGAGGCACTCCACTCAGGCTGACTTCTCCACCTTTCTGTCATTAAATATTCTCTCTCTCTCTCTCTCTCCCTTGCCTATCAGAAGCGGTCGCTCACATGCCAGCTCGCTGCTTACAGTTGGCCGCTTTATAAACAGGGAATGCAACTATAGGACACCTAATCGGCAATCCGTGCAAGAAAGCCAAAGCCGAGTCTGGCTTTTAAAATTTGGTAAATCTTTTGGATATGCCATTTGTAGAACTCTATAGTGGTTTTGCCCTGACGTCATCGAGGCCAATATACTGTTGAGTAGTCAACACGTTAAGCTGCCATTATCACCATTTGCTCATCTTGAGCAACGCAGTTCAAGCTGTAACTTGGACAACAATACAGCATTCTTGACTTCACGTCAGTACTCCTTGTTAGGTGCTAGAATTATTGGTCTGCAAGTGCGTAATGCTGAGCTTGGTGGTTCCATATACAAAGTGCCAGTTTTTAGCGGCATCACAGAATTGATAAAACTGAAATGTGTTCTGGCCATCAGTTCACGTTTCTAATGACAATGCTTCACATTAGAGTTGTTTGTTAGTTATAGCTATCGTTAGTTACTTCATTCTCCAAAACCTTAAAGCAGTTATCGTTAGGTATTGCTTCCTTGTGCAAAACACCAAAGGCGTATTCACAGTGCGAAAGAGTGACGCAGAAAAGGACACCTGATTAAGGCATAATCGTTCCGAAGACTCGAACCATCAACATTTCCTAAGTGTAAGCTGTCTGCATCATTTTATGTATTCGGTTCTCACGCCGATAGCACTGAGAAATAGCATTAGGAACTCGAGTCCCCACTCACCGAGTGGCTTGACGCATTGTTCGCAGCAGCCGCAGTCAGTGGCGTGGGGCTCCACCCCCCCCCCGTCGCACTCGCTGGCCTCGATCGGCTTGCACGTCACGCTCGAGCAGAAGTTCGGAGTGCACAGACTACCTGCAGCACGAGGAGGTGGTGCGAGCATCGAGGCGGCATGTACAAGAACGACGAGCAGGTTGGACTAGCCCATGATCTGCAATGTGCAACACGTCCTGTGCATCAGGAGAAAAAAATAAGGTCACCGAAGGTTCTACAATTTTTGTTAATGTATGAATCATGCAGACCCCAAGCTCTGGGGGAATCAACAGGTCTCTTCGATGTGGACGCACTTTCGGCACTATTTCTGTTGGCATACAGTGCAAGTGCAGCAGAGTGTCTTGCGACGGACACCAAGTTCAAGTGCAGTAGCAGCACTTGCGCTTCACTGCAGTAAAACATGTTGTTGGGCTAGTTGGTGCATAGCGTTCAAAAGATGAAGCGTTAACAGTGAGAGCACACTAAGAAGGAACAAAGACAGGACAAGGCGCTTTTTAAATTCTGTCGACACAAGTCCCTTCCTAATGCAGCATCCTAGGGTTCTCGCTCGGCACGTCGCAAGGGCGATATGGCATACCACCTCCGAAGGATTCGGTGCACTGGAGTGCACACATGAAAGCCGCCCACTGTAGAATAAAGGTATTCCAGTAAAACACGTTGTAGGTCTAGTTGGTGCATATCTTTCAAAAGATGAAGCGCCAACCGTGTCCATGTTTCAAGTGGTGCCGTAAAAAGATTAAGAATGAAGGGTAATTTCTTTTAGTTATCACAATAATCACCATCGGTATGGTACTACGTTGTCAGAACGGAATGGTGTGCATGAATGCCGTTTTTAATGTGAAACTTTCTCTGCAAACCCCCATGCGTCTGTCTTAGCGACCGCGGCTTCCGCGTCCTGCAGCTACTACTCATGTGTTCTCGCCGAATAGCTCTCAATCGGCTGCGGTAGGATCGCTGCGGCTGCAGATCACAATCGCTGCGGCTGCAGTGCCATCAAGGATCGATGGCTCCCACTAGTTTCCCCAGAGCAGTGAAAGGTAGATAGGAGTAGCCAACACGCGAATGCGGATAATTGGCCATTGGGGGAGAGGGTGAAGGGGCCGTGACGCGGAGAGCCGCGATGAGACGGGAGAGAGGGCAACGGAAGAGATGGCCTCATTTCATGCATACCTTGCGCCGCCCGGCAGCTAAGCGGACGGTCGCATTCGCGCCTCTAAGGGGAGGTCGGGTACCCCAAAAAAGATGGCCAAGAAAGCCAGTTTGCCTCTTTCAATCTCTACAGCGCTGGTTGCTTGCAAACGTGTCTTGCATTGCAGTGCTCCTCATTCGCGGCATCCACGAGTCAGGTGAGTAGGTCCGCGCGAACCATGCCTGGTATACTTCGCTGTATATAAACTATAACAAGACAGGTCAGATCTGCTGCATTTTTTCCCTCATAAAACGTGTTCCTTGCAATTTACCGATCGAAACTGGCCTCACTACCATTCAGGTATCCAACTTGTACCTCAACTTGTACCTTATGCCAGCCATGTTAACTGTCATAACCAAAATGATAGTTATGTGCGCCCGTGCGCCATTATCGTAAGCTGGCGCTGCGTCGTGTCGTCTGCTACCGCGAGCATGCACAATGTCTGTTCTGCAAGGTGTCGCGAGTGCAGGCTGACTGAGAACTCGTGTAGAACTTGCGTTGCAAAATACACAAATCGGAGAGCACAGTGCACACTGCACCAGTTGTACCCTATAATTAAGGACAGAAGTGCTACATTCCATGAAATAACGCAGAAAAATGCAGTAAAATCGAAGAGACCAATTGTTACGCGAAGCATTTCGCGTACAGCTAGCCACTCAGCAGCGCTAGGAGTTCTGCACAGCTTCTACCAGAAGGAACATCGTTTTTGAAGCAAAAATTTATTTGCGAACCCTTTCTGACTTTGCTGACACTGGCGGTTGCTGCTTTGCCAATCAATATAATATAGATACAATCCAGCCCTTCTGCAACGAGCTCTTATACAACAAAATTAACTGTATAACGAATTAACACTGTCCCGGTTATACTGTGATCAGCGCAGCTGATGACCTTTACAACGCATGATTTCGCCGGCCCCAAGCACTTCGTTATGAAGACGTTCGACTGTACGCCTAGAGTTTTTTGTTGTCGTTGCTGTTGTTATTGTTGTTTGTCGTAATTTTTGGTTTCAGAACTTGCCTCGCATTATATTCGTGTTCGTGATACGAATCTTACGCGGATTTTTATCTATAACTTTTCGCGTGCTGAACCTAGCTAGGCTGGCCAGATCGCGCCCCCTGCTATCTGCGCCCCCTGCCACATCGCCTCACGCCAGGGCGGCGAGCTGGAATTTGCGCCGTGTTTCTACACCTCATTTAAAACGGTGTTGAATATGTGCTTGTGGCCTTTAAATTGCAATCGTGTGCAACTCAATGGGCGCTATTGTTCCGGTCGTGTCAAGCAAGCAGTATTCGAAGTCGCGCAGTAGATAAGAGTGCCGTCCGTGAAAGGTCAACCGCGTTCGATTATGCAGCGTACATTTCAGAATTGCTGCCTGTCCAATAACCTTGGCTGGTATCCCGCACAGTGATTAAAACTTCGGCACTTGCCCTTTTTGTCTATGTTGCGATGGCCATGTCGCTGTAAAATTAAATAAAGCTCTGAGGCCATCCAATCTTATTCATCGTTTTCGGGTTCTTTGCGGGAGCACTTCGCCTTATAGTAATATTACAGTTTACTCTTCTTTTCTGTTACTGAAAGTCCCCCTTCGTGCTATATTCGTGGTTGGATAACTACGTGCAAATATGGCATATCGCAATCGCTATAATGCACAGTTTAGCCGATAGTAGTGGGTCACGTATTATGGATGCTGGCAGTGGCTGTGCCTGTGACTTAAACCAAGGTTTCTTCATATGTTCTAATGATGTTAAGAAGAGCCTCGATGAAGCGCATTTCTGGAAATAGGAACAAAGAATTGCATGAATATGCGACTGCAGATGGAGCAAAGAGTTGTCTAAGCTAAATTTTGAAACGATTCATTGTGATGAGGTACATCACTGGCAATCAGCTTCTTGAGGAAAATATGTAAACTCATATTGACCGGAACTCTGGGGATAGGCTCCTACTTGATGCACCGTGAATACAACGACGATAAAGTGGCTTGGCTTCTTGCTCAATGTCAAATAGTTAAAGGAACAATGCAAGAGCTGAAAGTACCTGCAGCTGCCGAGCTATATTTCTGCACACGTCATTACTTAAAACGATTTCCGGCAATTTTACGACTGCATTGATGGCCAGCTTGCAAGATTTTCCTCTTGAATAGAACATGTGGTCTGTCACATAAAGCTTCGGTATTGTATTGTTCTTTTTTGCCTTGGAGGATTCTTGGGATAAAATTTCGTGTCATGGGTTTGTAAGCTTTTCTTCATCGTTTATTTTGCTCGATTTGAGCAAACGTACTAGCTGTAGTACGTTTGGGAGCGGGGAAGGCGCGATACAAATGTACAAAACCGACGACACGATGCACGAAAATTGTTATTGTATGTTTCTCTTTGCCTGCATGCCCAAAGAATTTCCGCAAAAAATGCAGTGGCCGTCCACTCTGTGAAGTAGGAGAACCAGCGATGCTGTGTATTTGGGCCCTTTAATGGCGAACTGTCCCTTGCCATGCGTCAAACACGGTATGCGCATAAATGGAATACGAGGCGCTACTAGTCGCTCCTCCACGACGTTGAACCTCGGAAGATGATGAGGCACCGGGAGTTACACATACCAACGTATCGGCATGCACCTCACCGCACTCCGAAGGCATGCACTGCTTCACCGTAGCCAAGGGGATCGTGCGTTGTTCGATGTCCTGCAGTGCAGTAATGGCCGTGAGGTCACTCGAAAACCAGAAGCGGTCGCACACAGCACAGGCCACACAGAGGTGGTTCCCCACAAACTCCCTCTGGAACCTGGCCGTTGCTCCGGTGAAACGTTCCAAGTTTGCGGGATCGGGGGCCACATGAGCAGTTCGCATTTCTTTCCGCCTCATGGCCCTGGCGGGCAGCACGCTTACGTGACCGACACTGCGGGAGAGCGCAAGGAAAGGAAAGGAGATATGCGAGCCCTTGGAACGCCGACAATGAGAGAGCGGTGCGAACGTAGACATGGCCGACGTGGGCCAAAGCGTAGTGTCTGTTCTTATCGACCTAATATCTGATACGGGTTGTATTTGGATGTAAGATGTTAAACTTACTTTTGCAAGTTGGCGTAGTGCTTAAAGCCTTCGTAACCTCCCCAGCGGGTCGGCCCGGTATTCCACTATCTTCGGGGGCGGCCAACGTATGCGGAGAAACTGCCGATCCGCACTGCTTTTTTGATCTACACGACATTCTTTCATCAGAATTTTATCAACCTACAGGACATTTTTCATCAGAACTTAGCTATATATAGCTTCGCTGTAAAAATCACAATTGCTTTCTCGCCTTTGAGAAACCACACTTTAAATATGGTCACGCCCTTAAGTGTATTTTCTTATCGCATTGGTAAAGCCTTAACCGTTATGGCTTTACAAAACTTTATAGAGGCCGACAATGGAATTGTAACTAGACGCGCGATGACAAAAGACGTAGTTCTAAAGTATGTAATCATTCTGACAGCCTTGGGCACTTAGAAATATCTGAGAGGAAAATTTTACAGGGAGAGATATGAAACTCTCCTGTCAGATATTTCTGTGCGCCCAAGGGTGTAAGAATGATTGCATATTTCTCAACAACGTCTTTTGTAATCGCAAGTCTAGTTAGAGCTCCGTTGTCATCCTCTATAAATTTTTGCAAGGCTCTGACGGTAAGGGGTCCCAGTGCGACAAGAAGACTCCCTTAAGGGCTTAAACATTTTTACAGCGCATCGCAAATGTTCTGTGCACGCAGGTTTAATGTTCAGTCCGCGGGAGACAATCTCACGATTCTCCGAAAGTTCTGTCAGGCGCCGAACATTCCGGGTTCTAGGTCGGACCTACCCTTCCACTTCCATGTGCAGTGCTTTCCTCAGCTGCACGAGTCCGACACATCTGTAGATACCGGCCGTATTCTGGCACTCAGCTAGAAAGCCTGTTAAGGTAGTAGAATCAACAAATGTTCAATTGGCATGAAGCATCTCAAAAAAAAATGTGGCCCTAAAACGATGGCCACAGCAAAAGTGACGCCGGCACAGATGCTTAACAAACGTGACAATTTTATTCCACTGCGACTTTTCTCTCTGACAGGGAGCGGCACTCGATGGTATCGCATACGTGATCGTTGTTCTGGCACATCTCTAGATGGCACCAACTGACGAGAGCATGTGCGCAGAATGCTGCGCTTTAAATCAGGGGTACAATCAGGACTCGATGTTGAACAAAGGTCAGTGGATCGCCTCGCATTGGGCGCTCATGGGGTGACTACAAATGAAGCTGTGCAGGGTGATATGGGCTGGACTAGTTTTGAAGTGAGGGAAGCTCGCAGTAAAATTGAGTATGAAGAACGACTGAGGAATATGGTAGAAAGTAAATGGGCTGGGACAGTGTTGAGGTATCTGTACAGGAAAAACATTGATTCACAGTGGAGGAAGAGAACTAGGAAGCTTACCAGGAAGCTTATGCAAGTTGGTGAGAATGTGCTGCGTGAGGATCTAGAATAGCTCGGGAGGACGTCAGTTTGGATCGGTTGGTCTTGGTCCTCTACGATGCGCTTGTCGAATTTTACTTTGGATTTAACACAACACAAGAAACAAGGAAGCCTTGCTATTTCATTCATATGTCGTGGTGCGTATACGGTAGGTTTAATCACTTTGGTCGTTTTGGGGCTACACCTTTTCTGCGACCAACTGCTGTCCAGCATCTACTGAATACAAGCATTTGCTATCATTACGGAGTGCGATATTTTCCAAAGCTTGTCACTCTGAAATAATACTGTCCTATTACGCTATCCTATTATCTAGTCCTAAATGCAACTTTTAGATTCAAAGATATGGTCCGACTGTCTCTACATTTGTTTTGTTTTTTTTCGCAATGAAACAAAATCGGCGCAACGGTTCTAATTCTACAGTCGCTGTTTTAGCTCCCCGAGGAAGAATTCCTTGTAAATGCCAAATCTGCAGCTTGGCGTACCCTTGTACGCTACCGTTTTCCTTTTCTTTTTCTAGGCATGCGCGCAGCCTCACACCCACTTCATTATATACATTACCGCAAAGATTATTCTCGGCGGATACTGTCACCAAGCTGTTGACCTGAAAGTCCATGGCGCATGTCCGTAAAATAGGATGAATCAAGAATCGGTAAAAGTTACCGGCGTGGTTTGGTTGGCCTGTAACGATGTCATATATCCAGTGTAAGGGGCTATCAATAAATCAGGAAGGAAGCAGAGAAATACATTACGTAGTGACAAACCTTATTGCTCAATCGGAGGTTGGCCTTTTCTTACCTAGATTTATTTAACTGTTTTTATTAATCTATTCAGTAACATTAGGCGTAAGTTAGACCCGTCTGATAGCTTAATCACTAGATACATTTACTCTGTGGAGGGGACGAGGTGCTTTGGACCATCTACGATTTGTTGAGGGTTTCCGAAGCTGGGAGTGGCGTCCGAGTACAAATAAACGAGGATGTGCCTGGTTGCGGTGGAAACGTACCGGAGCTAGTTTGGTTTTCTCCCTGAGTGCACCACGGGCTTTTCGCTCTTGTGTCAGGTGGTCTGTCACGTGACTCCCCTACCAAGCACGGACTTCAAGGCGCGCGAGGGAAGGCGAACCTGCATGAACAAGAATTAAATAAAATAGGGCAGAAAGTAGGGAAAAGTAAACGCAGCACAAGTGGGCGGCGCAAAACATAGTCCTGACGAGAGCTTCTACGTACAGTGTTTCTGACATACGGTATATTTACAGCGTAAGCGCCATGAGTATTTATATTTTATGTACAGGCTACTTACATTGTCTAGTGTGGCTATGAACGAAGAGAGCTGATGTTACAAGGAGCGTTCCTATACATTCCTATCTAGAGCATTCCATTTTATACCTATCAAATTATTAAGTATGTCCACCTGTACTACTTCTGCTGCTTATTTTCTATCTTTTGTTCTCATGTCATACATGTAATACGCCCTATAACTCACTCCACTCTGCAAGGACTTGAATGACCGTAAGGGTATTGTAAGTAAGTATATAGGTAAATAAATAACTAATATGGCACAATGTCTTATAGTATCGTCAGCTTTACCACCTCTTCGGAGCTGTCAAACGGCGACAGCTACGATTGAGACGAATTCGATAGCGATGAATGGCCGTTCACCGTGCAACATGAAGATCAAGAGTACACAGCTGTGACCACTGATTTGATACGTGCTGCTTGCTATTTGAGACGTCTTACCCTTTCTCGAGGAAGCATTTCGCATACTCACTACATGATGTTGCAGTGTGGTGCATTTGAAATCTCTATGTGTATATATAGAGGGCACAATTTCCAGGTATGAACATCTCTGACTGTCCATAACACTGATCACCGCATTTGCTTACATCGCCAGGGTATAGCGTCCGCTCGTCGCTCACTTTAAATTTTACGCAATCAGCCCGTCAGTGGCATCAGATATCACCAGAACATAGATAAAGACGCGGATTTTGTGCGTGGACGCACTGCCGTATCACTCTTTGTGCCACTGATATGAGCGACCGAATACCTGTGAGAAGAGCGAGCGGGAAACCGTAGTATGGGAGCGTTTGTTATGCCGCCTACTTATCATTCGTCATACTCGTCCCATGCACGCAATTAATGTGTTCTATATAGCAGATATAGATTAATACTTTCGGTGTATGATTGCTCATTTAGAGAACGCGTAATTTTCGCTCGCGAACTCCGGTCCCCGTAGTGAAACCATCTGCAGCTGAATGAATCCTTTGGTTTCACGTGCGCAAACATCGAAAAGCAGGCGAACGAGGCGGTTGCTTAAGCTGCTGTATGCAAGGGGCTGCCCCTTGTTGCCCATTTGGAATAAGAGGTAAAAACTACACCGCGTAAGCTACAAAATGAGTAAGCATAACAATATGTAAGAAATACACCCGCGTGCACAGTCACATTTCACACACTGAAGTGCTGGCGAGTGCGTCTGGCACCCTTCGCGATCGCCATCCTACTGATGCTGATAGTGCGCTGTGTCGTCGCTTCTCGCTTTCTGTCTGTGCAGGCTACGAAGTCAACAGTTTGTTTTACATCCGCGTGGTCAAAACTTAACTACAAAAGCAGTTTTCTTCATCCGGCTGGCTTAACCTCTTCTAGCCTGAATTTAGCATACTGCATAAAAAAATTATTTTTGCTGTGGCTTTTTATGTTCTGGTTATGAGGAAGTTACACAGCAACTTTTATGCGTGTCGGGGTTTTAGGAAGAAAGTTACAGCTATGTCGCGAAAACGCGACAACAGGTCGTAATGGATCAAAAAATGTTTATTTTCAAACACACTTGAGAGCTCATTTCTTTGAGTTTAGCACATTTGTATCTCAGTTCTTATGAAAAGAAATGAAACAATTTGAACTTTTTTTTATACACAGATGAACTTTGCACTTTGTGCAGAAGGAAACAGGTTGGCCTTTGCAGCCAGGCATCTTGCATCGTTGTCGTTGCTGCGACACTTCAGGCCAGTGGCCAACATTGTCTTGACGGACTTCAGCATTAGGTGTTGGAGCTGCTGGTCCTCTTCTTTTCTTCTTCTCAAGCTCTCCTTCCACGGAAAGAGACGGCCGGCCCCTCTTCTTCATCACGTCCTTGTTTTGATTGCACAGGCAGCTGGCTAGAGAAGCCTTGAACGCTACAAGATCCAGTTGATGTTTCTTTGGGATTCCTAGAGCATCACAATCCCTCCGGTAGAGCAGCCAGCTGCTCACAACAGCCATGTCCACAAAATGAAAAAAAAATCGCAGGTAGAATTTCTTCGACTTCAGAAAAATTCTGTAGTACGCCATGAGCCCATCGAGAAGGTCGACTCCACCCATAAAAGTGTTGTAAGCCTTCACAATGGCTGGCTGCTCAACTTCACATCTTTCTTTCTTTTTGCGGTCATACCGCTGGCAGCTTCCTAGAGGCTGGGCACTCCCGAATGTGCTAGCAATATTCACTCCCCGGCTGTCGTACCACTTCACTACTCGGACTTCGACCCCTTCAATAGTAGCCTGCCTCTCCACGTGGCTTCCTCTACCGTTCTTCTTCATTTCTGCATCGCTGGGCAGTCGGCATCCAGAAATTCTGTTTGCGCGTGCAGTTCCCATTGCTGGAATACCACGCTGATGCAAATTTACCAGCAGTTTTATGGATGTGAACCAGTTGTCAAAAAAGAGCAAGTAGCTCTTGTTCTCTGGGATGGAGCGCGAAAGCTCGAGCACAACATTAGAGCTTGCTCCAAGGTCAGGTAATCCAGGAACAGGGCGGATGTCCCCTGTGTATATAGAGAAGTCAGAGACAAGTCCGTGGGTGTCGCAAAGTACAAAAATCTTGTAGCCCCACTTGTGAGGCTTGCTAGGGACGTACTGCTTGAGTGAGGAGCGGCCTTTGAACGGCACAATTTGCTCGTCGACCACCAGCATCTGTGACTTTGGAAGGATTTGAAATTTGAGCAGCAGATTGTCAATGAGTGGTCGAATTTTGAAGAGCCTGTCTTTGCCAGCATTTGCTTGTAGGAGATTGTTGTCGTTGAAATGAAGGCTGTTCTTTATCGCTTGCCACCTGTCACGTGACATAACTTCTGCCACTTTTTCTACTCGCATCTCGCGGTTCCAGTACATGCGCGATCGCGGAAGCCTGTATATGGACATATACATTGTGGCCCCAAGAAACTGCTCCAGTTCAGCGCGTGTTAGGCACAATGCTTTGTTGGCATTCTTCTGCACTGCATAGAGATTGGACTGGTCTGTAATCTCCTCAAGAAGCTTGTCGTCAAAAAAATACCGGAAGTACGCAATGGGAGCTTTCGGCTCATCTGGAGGGTCTGGAAGACCGTCTTCCCATTGAGGGTGGCATGTCCGCGGATGGTTCACTTGCTTCCAGAGGAAACTTCTTGCGCTTGACGTTGACGGCTCTTCCGTTTCACCTTCTTCATCTGCAAACAAAAAAAGAAAAAGAAATCACTGCGAGGTCGCAAACCACATTTGAGAAGCCACAAAAACCTTGGCTTGAAAAAATTGGCTGGGGCTTAGCTAAGGGCCTGGATATCTCGAAGCGAAAAGCTGCGGTGATCCGCGATAAACACGCGCTTGCGGCGAACGTCAAACGATGACGCATAGCGCGCGGCAGCGTGCGCCTGTTCTATGGGCAAGCGCGCCTTATATACCCCTCCTTTCAAATGCGCACGGCTGCGGCGAAAGGTCAAACGGTGGCGCGGAGAAGCGACGGCGCACATGGGCAGTAGCCTGCGCAGTGCGTGACGTCACTCGTGCTCCGACAAACGCGGTGTTGACTATCGTAGTGAAGCTTTTGGCTTCAAAAGAAAAAGACGCGCCACTGCAATACAACACGAAAGAACGCTGACGGCGTTTCACATTGCAGCCGAATGCAACTCGCCCAACAAACAAAAAATTGCGCACCTGTGTCGCTCCCAGACTGCCCAGATTGATCTGATGGGGCAGCATGTACTGTGTCAGGGCTGTATTCCGAATCGCTGTCGCTGAGGCAGCTATCTTCGCTTTCTTCAACGGGTGGAACCCTGATCCCGTAGAACCTTCTGGTGTCCATCACGAACAAAAAGCACCGAATAACTGCAAAAAACAAAAATTACTAGTTTTTTGACCACATGCCGAGGAAGACGAAGTTGTGCACAAATCGGGACGCTACAGCCTGTTGATGCGAAAACGCGACAAAGCGACACACGCTTGAAAAAACAACTAATCTTCAAAAACAAATTATTTACGTGATCTGCGTGCATTATTCAACCAAGTGCCTATCATGCAAAATTTTTTTATATTCAAAAAACTTACATACCTTGAATGGAGACGGATGTCAATGGATGGATAGTGAGAAATGTTCTTCGTCGGCATCAACTGGAGAAATGGCAGCCGTCAGCTCTTTACTGAATCGACGATAGATGGCGCTGCCTTTTCCACGTGTTGCCAGACATCTGTGGATTCCCTCTGAGCGCAGGGGTAGCGGCTACAGATGTTTTCTTCTGGCGGTGCGGCTTAAAACCGGTATGATGCGAAATCGCGACAACAGGTCATAAGAGGTTAATTAGCTTCAGGTCAGTCGCTCAGATCCGCCGGTGCTACAGATCGACGGAGGAGTTCGGCGACTGTGATAAGCCTAACCTCGGCTTAACGCGATCGATGTCGATTTAAACTTTGTGCGGGGCTGAAGAGGGCTGAAATCTGTGCCGCCAACAACGCTACTTGCCCGCGCATCACTTGGCGTCCATACAAAATGAAAACTTATCGCGTCCGCAAATTCTGACGCCAACCACTAGCTCACAATCGCCAGCTCCTCGACGCTGTCGTCTGCCATTCATTGCCGGCATGCTCTGCACGTGCCACCGTTTACGTCATAAGACAATGCGGCCGGTAGCTGATGGACAGGCTAGGCAGGTAGGTGGTTCGAAGGAATTAACAAAATTAATTTATACAATGTCTGCACAACTCTCAAGTCGTTTTTTTTTTATGACATTACGGAAAAGTGCAGAGGAACCTACCCAGTGACATTCGTTGACTTCCGCTGACCTCGAAGAATTGCCAGAGTTGCCCTTCAAGTAATAATGCGCCCGAAGGGATATACTTGTTACAGTTGGGGTATTTAGGTTGCGCTTGTTTGATCGCCTACTTTTCTAGAGGATTAGACCCGTTACAGTACATTTACAGTACATTAGTAGAGTAAAGCCGTCTTCTTCAGCCGCCACAGCGGGAGAGGGGGGCGGCAGAAAGTGAGGGCGATCCTTTCCAAGCGCTTACACCAAATCTCTCGGGCCGACAGCGCGACAGCAAGTGTAGGGAGTGCCGCCTGTTCGCTTGTACGTGCAGCAATATTATACGAAACAATGTTCACCAACTTGTGCCTTGACATTGTCACTCCGTTGTCCATCTTCACTACCAACGTAATAGCCCGGTCTCCTTACAGAAATTGGACGAAGTACTACGTATGCAGCGAAGATTTTTAATTGATACATTTACTGTACGCGAAGGACCTGACCCGACATTCGGTTGTACGAGAGCACGTGACCTTTTGCATCGATGGTGGAAGTCCAACCGCCAACCACCGACCACGACAACGGGCGAAAATGTCAAAGAAAGGTGTTCATCATCGTCCCTATCATATTCCTCCTCATCGTCTTCGTTTTATATTTTTTTTAATGTTCCTGTATTAGCGGTAATACATAAGCGATGGGTTTACAACGTTTACAAACATTTTTTTTGCTTGAAAAGCAGTTCAGAAAAAGTTCGTACGAATAGCTACTCCACCCCACTTCACGTTCACGACTATTCAAAAACAGGACCCTGTTTTGCCAACCGATACTTTCTGGTAAAGGACAGCCGACTGTGACCCTACCTGCTGATTCGTATTCAGTTTCTTTACTCGCTTGACTTGAACGTATTGTTGAGGCTCAGAGGGCGCCCACCCGACACGTGGACCCGCTGAGTCACCAAATCTAAGTAAAGGGAGCATATGGAAACAATTACTGTCGCAAGTTTTTCGAGCATTAAATCCTTCCTGGGGCCGCACTTGCCAGTGGAAGCAATTGAACATTTTGTTCGATAACAGAGCACACCGACAAGGAAAGAATTAATGCCAGCAGACTATAGATACACTCGATGCATAGTACCTTTTTTTAATATTGGTGGTAAAACGCATTACATTTTTGCTGGTTTGTGAACTTCGATGGAGTGAGCTTTATTTGTTAAGTCCTGAATGCCCTTCAGCCCTGCTCGAAATGGTTTCCTTATGCACACACAGTGGTGGAACGATAGGTTTATATTGCGAAATTGATTTTGTTGCTTCAGGTTCATCTCTTTTATCCTAATTTACGTTACTTCTTCCCTCCCCTCTCCGCCTCATACTGCATAAATCAATTAAGAATAATTAATTCTTACCTGTATTTAATGAATTAATTATGGGGTTTTACGTGCCAAAACCACTTTCTGATTATGAGGCACGCCGTAGTGGGCGACTCCGGAAATTTCGACCACCTGGGGTTCTTTAACGTTCACCTAAATCTAAGTACACGGGTGTTTTCGCATTTCGCCCCCATCGAAATGCGGCCGCCGTGGCCGGGATTCGATCCCGCGACCTCGTGCTCAGCAGCCTAACACCATAGCCACTGAGCAACCATGGCCGGTTTACCTGTATTGCTGCCTTTAGTAAGAAAACTGTGCCCTGTATTTTGTATTTCTTTTAGGCTGCCAGAAGAAGCACCTCGGTTCTTCTAACACATATGGGCAACAATTTCTGGCGAGTGATCTGACAGCTTTCAGCCCATCATAAATCTGCATTGTTTCTCGCACGTCTCACTTGATCAAAATGCTGGATAGGCTGGCAAATGTGTCACCTGTGCGTCTGTATGTATAACGTGTTTAACATGCAAGAGCACCAGTGTTGTTACGTTTTCTAAGCAAGTGCGCATGCCCCAGATGACGCCGTTATTGCACTTGAACGAGCTAAATTAATGGAAGGCGATGACCTCATCCATTTCTGCGGCTGCTTTGTCCTTGGTGCCCCAAAAGTGGCGGGCGTGGACCTTGTCGCACCTGAAGGTGGTTTCGTTGCACTTCAAGCCATTCCTGCACTCGCCATATTTTTTTGGATGGAATTTTTTTGAAGGTAAGCACCCGTCACCTTCATCTGAGAGAAACAAAGCAGAAATAATATTGAGGAGAGGAGACGCAGACGCTTCGTTGCATCGAAGCCACGTCACCGCTGAACTGTGACGTGCGAAGGCGGTGCAGTACAGTAGACTTTCCGCGACAAACATGAAAGAACGGTGAAACTTTGCTCGAGTCATCAGAAGTTTATTTGTTCTTATCAGTTTCAAAATTCCTATAAAACTAAAACTAGATACTCACATATTTAAGGAGTTAATGAAAAAGAAGCATAAGTTCGCAAATAATTATTTAACTAGAACTCTTGGTATTCTTGTGTCAGAGCTCTGTAGTAGGGGAAAGGCCGAGGCCCATTAGTGAATGGAAGATCGTATTACGTCACTGTGCGAATTGGCCCTCATATCATTAACATTGATGAAACTTCTGGAACTAAAGGCGATTTCAAGCGTGCTCTGTATTCGTTATCTGGACACACTGCGTCTTAGAAAGGAAATTATACGTTTCGTTTCTTCTTAAATGTATCTTAATACTGTGCGATATTTCCTTTCACAGCTATCTATGCAGTTTACGTAGAAGCTCTTCTATTTGTTAAGCCTATCACTTGTTCCCACTGCTCTGCGCTCGATCATTTCTTGTTGCTCGTACTTTTTCGTTTTTTGTTGCTCGTACTTTTTCGTACTACAATAACCAAAACGGTTATTGTAGTAGCATGCGGCAATCGAGAAGCCGTAGTCCAGACAACGACAGTCGCCGGTGCAGAACAAGGAATCGGCGTTTATTCTTTTGGACGCGCTTTTTATAGGCAGCGGTTGCTTATCCGCTGTTGATATCAGTGCCCGTGATGACGAAGTGGCACGGCATGCACTTGATCTTACGTCATCACATTCCTTCCCCCCAGGATCGTCATTGTCATTATCACTGGCGGAAATCGTGAGACCCCATATTGGTCTGGTGGTTTTCTGGCGCGCTGACTTCTGCACAGCACTGGTGGAGGATCGGACGGCGCTTCGGCTTGCGTCTGAGGATGGTCATTGTGGGTAGTAGGCAGTGGCAATTGCTGCCCGACTGGTGGTGGCGGGTCCGGTGTTATTGCATCCTCTGGGAGTAGTGCTGCCGTGTTCGCTTCATGATACGCCTGCTGGGGCATGGTTGGGGCATCCCGATGACGCACAACGTCCTCGGTCCCGTGTCTTCTCGGAGCCTCCGCACCAACGTTTGATCCTGCATGCTGGAAACTGCGCGAGCGTAAATGGTCAACATGAACGTGCCGGACTGTGTTGTGCGTTTTTACGAGATAGATCACAGGGCTAACTGGGCCGCACCACACACCCTTCTGTCCACGACACCTTCTCTTGCCTGACAGTGTTCACGTACACGCAGTCCCCTGCCCTGAATGAGCGAAAAATCGATCTGCATGCTCTGCATGTCGTCTCGAAATGAGGGCCTGAGCAAGGACAGTCTCGTGCGCGGCATTCGTTTCAGAAGCAGTTCGGCTCGACACTTGCCTGTTACTGTGCTAGGTGTTGTCCGATATGACAGCAAGAAGTCGTCCAGCTTCTCCCGCAGCGGCCTGCTGTTTCCTTCCTTGTTGTCGTGCAACAGCTGCTTGCGGAGGCTCCTCTTAATAGTTTGCACCGTCCTCTCGGCAGCGCCATTGGATTTCGGATGGTATGGTGGGCTGTACGTGCGCCCGATGCCACAGGCATCGAGGAAGTCCTGGAACTCCTGCGATGAAAACTGTGGACCATTATCAGAAATGATTTGTTCGGGGGATCCGTAAGAAGAAAATAGACTCCGCAAGCGCTCGATAGTCTTCGCGGGTGCAGTTGAGCTCATAGGGAACACCTCAATCCATTTTGAAAACGAGTCAACACACAAAAGGAATGTCGTTATTTCAAATTCAAAAAAGTCCAGATGCACTCGCTGCCAGCATCGGGTGGGAAATGGCCACTGTTTTGCATCGCTTAGCAGATGCTGCACCTTTTTACCACTCCTTCTATGTCTGCATCTAGCCCTGGCCACCATAGCAGGCTACGACCGAGCATCTTCATGCTTGATGACCCGAGATGTTCCGCGTGCAATAGTCCCAGCACGGCGTCTTGCAACGGTGTTGGCACAATAACACGACTTCCCCACGGGACGCGTCCCGATTCTAACGATAGCTCCTCGTGTCTGCTATAGTACGGTACCAGTTCAGCGTCTTTGACTTGCTCTGGCCATCCGTCCAGTGTATATCGGCAAACCTTGCTTAGCGTGCCGTCATACTTGGTCGCTTTAGCAACATCCATAGCCGTCAGTGGCGTAGTTTCAGAAACAGCGAGGGTATCTGTCTCCTTTATACCGGTTCCACTTAAAACAGGCAGTCTGGACAGTGCATCTGCAACTTGCATTTGAGATCCCTTTCTATATTTCAAGTCGTAGCGATAAGAAGCCAAGGTTAAAGCCCATAGTTGCATGCGAGCGGCTGCCAAAGATGGAACCTGCTTCCGTGGCCCTAAGAAGCCTATCAGCGGTTGATGGTCCGTGAACAACGTGAATGACCGCCCATACAGATAGCGATGAAATTTCTTGAGAGCAAAGATTATCGCCAACGCTTCTCGCTCGATCTGGGCTCAGCTTGCGATAGGGTCCTGGACGCAAAAGCAAGGGGTTTTTCTATACCATTTGGAAGTATATGAAAAAGAACCGCGCCGAGCCCATACTGCGACGCATCACAGCTTAGCGCCAAGGGTTGCTTTGGATCATAGTAAGTGCCGGACTGGTCGTGAGCAAGTTCTTCGCTTCTCGAAACGAGAGAGCGCATTTACTTGTCCAATTCCAACGCTTGCCCTTGTTCAACAGCTCGTAGAGCGGCGCAGCTACGGTTGCCAAGTCCGATAGGAACTTAGCGTAGTGTTACCATTCCAAGAAAAGACTTCAGTTCTCTACCATTCATGGGCTCGGGTGCATCCTTTATCGCCCTTACTTTCGATTCCAATGGCTTGATTCCCTCTGCTGAAATTCTGTGGCCCAGGTAGTGAACTTCGCTGCAAAAGAGCTTGCCTTTTTCCATGCGCAGCGTCACATTGTGATCCTGTAATCGTGTTAACATCTCTTCCAGCTTTTCTTCCAGCTTGGATAGGCCATTTGTAGAACTCTATATGTGGTATACACTAATGTCGTCAAGGCCAATATGTTGATGACTAGCCAACACGTTAAAAAGCTAGCATTATGCCGATTTGCTTATCTTCAGCAACACCGTCGAGGCTGTAGATTTGACAGTGTGGTATCGGTGACTCCACGTCTGCACTCCTTGTAAGGTGTTAGACTTTTGAGTCCGCAAGTACATGCTGTTGGGCTTGGTGGTTCGACATACATAGCGCCATTTTCGGGCGTGACCGCAGAAATGATAAAACAAAAATAAGGTTATGGCTATTAGTCGATGTTTGTAATGTCATTGCGGGACATTAGAGTTATATATTATTTATTATCTCTAACATCTAAGGCATATTCACAAGGGGAACGACTCAGGCGCGATAGCATACCTGATTAAGGCCTAATTATTAGAAGTGATAAAAAAATAAACACTATTTGATACAAAGGTCCCTTCCTTATTTTATGTAATCGGTTGTCCCAATCAATAGAAAATTGTCGCGAAATCATCAGAAACAACACTAGGATCTCGAGTCCCCGCTCACATAGAGGCATGACGCATTGTTCGCAGCAGCCGCAGTAGCTGGCGTTGGGTACCACTTTCCCGTCGCATTGGCTGGCCTCGACCGGCTTGCACGTCACCTTCGAGCAGAAGTTCGGCGTGCACGGACTACCTGCAGCTGGAGGAGCTGCCACGAGCACCGAGACGGCATGTACAAAAACGACGAGCAGCAGGTGGGACCAGCCCATGATCTGCGAAGTGCAACACGCACAGGGCATACGGAAGAAAAGTAAGGTCTCTGAAGATTCTAAAATTTGGAAAAATGTTTGAATTATGCAGATTCCACGCTCTGTGGGAAATCAATAGGTCCATTCGATTTGGCTGCACTTTCGCCACTGGTCCTGTCGGTATGCAGTGCGAGTGCAGCAGAGTGTCGTGCGAGCTCACAAAGCTCAAGTAAAGTGTCTGCACCGGCCTTTGACGTTGATTTCAACAGTGAATAGTGCAAAGCGGGCCTTGTCGTCTGCTCCGCCTATTTCGCGCATTTAGCTCATTGTTTCATAGCGTTTGCTCTTCTCGCGAGCCACAGGGTGTTGCGCGATGTGCCCTAGCGTCTCCTGTTGTCACCAGATAATTTGACGGGCATCTTTTCAGTTGGTGCGGCTCCTCGCAGTTGCAGATAAGTTTCGGCTTCAAATACGCCGTTCTCAAAGTTTTAATCCAGTGCGGTCATGCTTCTGCAATCTGGCAGCCCTCCAGTCAACTTAGAGCAAGCCTGTCGTGAACCGTTTAGACAGCTTTTTCATGTAACAAAAAAGGGCCTGTTGTAAGTTTGTAAATTGGGTGAGCTGATACCGATCCGTCTTTTTACAACACCACTTCTAAACAAAGAGAGGCGAAACAACGCAGGACAAGTGCTGGCTATGGAATGAACGTAAACGCAAACGTAAACAGTAGCCTTATATACACCGCGACATCACTTCTTGCAAAACGCACCAGCACACGCATACCCTACAAACAAAATCTGGTGCCCAGAGTTCCCGAGTATTTCGAGGCCCTTAAATGCCGGCAAAATTTAGGCGCGCAGAGGATTAAAAATAAAAGCTTGATTTCTCGGAAATCTTCCATAAAGGCAAACTGCTACTTACGGGGAATCTTTTTCTTGTTTCCACAGTCAATTGCATTTTCGTATGAAATTCGATAAACCGTACCGAATTCCAGCCTGCTTATTTGTTCCTCTGTATGAGGTACAGCCAAGCGCCTCTACAACGAACACTTATGAAACGAAAACACCTGTATTAGGAATTGCTAATTCTGTCTCCGTTTTATTGCGAGCAGCAATGTGCGCGACTTCTACAGAGAAGTGACCTTTTTAACAAATGATTGCGGCGGCCCCAAGCACTTAGTAACAAAGGATTTTGACTGTACAAAACGGGATTTTTTTGGGTCGTAATTTTCGGCTTGAGAACGTGCCTCGTGTTATATTCGGGTTCGTGAGGCGAATAAAACACGGCTTTTTAACTACGACCTTAGGGAAGCTGAGCCTCACTCGGCTGGCCACGTTGCTGGGATCCCATTTTATGCGTCGTTCCGCTTTCTTTGTTTGAATATAGTTCGTTGTTTTTTCTGATACCTACAACCCCTCTTCGCGTTATTACTATGGTCGCGTTATTTAGGTCAAAATGCGGTATATTGCGCTCGGTGCAATCAACAGTTCAGCTGATAGCAGTGCGTCACATATTAAGGATGATTACGTCTAAATTGGCAGTGCCTATGATTCAAACCTGCCTTTCCGCATATGTTCTAATGACCTTAAGAAGAGCCTCGGTAAAGCAAATTGCGTGCAATAGGAACAACGTATTGCCCGAATAAGTGACTTCGTGTGGAACAGAGAGTTGGATAAGCTAAAGTTTTATAGAATTCATTGTCATGGAAGTTGAAAGTGGCAAGCTGCTTAAAACTGTACATCACTCACTTATGGAAAATATATAAAGTCATAATGAGGGGAACTCTGGGGATAGGCACCTACTTCATGCACCGCGTACACAACGACGTTAAAATGGCTTGATTTGTTGCTCACTGCCGAAGAGTTATAGGAACAATGCAACAACTGAAAGCACCTGCAGCTGCGAAGCTTGATTTCTGCACACGCCACAACTGCATACGATATACGGAAATTTTACACACGCATTTATGGCCAGCCTGCACGATTTTCGTCTTGAAGAGAACACGCGGTCTCTCACGGAAAGCTTCGGCGGTGGATTATCCTTGTTTTCCCGCTTGGACAAATCCCGCGACGAAATTTCGTGTCAAGACGTCCTAAGCTTTCCTTCGTCGTTTAATTTCGCTCAATTTGAGCAAGAATACTTGTAAATTGATGCTGAACCCGAAAAAGAAGTGCGTTTGGGAAGTGAGGAGGAGGTATGTTTGACGCCTGTTCTCTATGTGCAGAACAGGCTGCAACATGCACGAAAATAGCAAACGTCTAGTTCGCTTTCACTGCATGCGCGAAAAATTTCAAAAAATTGCAAGTCATTCCTAAGCATCTCTTGCATTAGAGACCTGCGTAAATGTTCTGCGCATGCTGCACGAAACAACTGAACGCTTCTCCTCCGGTGATTCTTCGCTGAATATTAGCTGGCCTTGGTCCCACCTACGCATTAACTGCCAAGCGCCGTGCTTTCCTCAGTTACACTCGTCCGACACATCCGTAGATATCGGCCACGTTCTGGTACTGAGCAAGCGAGGCGGTTCACGTTGTAGAATTAACAAATGTTGCGCGAGTTGGCGTGAAAACGTGTTGAAAAATCTAGCCCCAAAACGCGGGCCGCAGCAAAAAGAGACACAGGCTCAGACGCTTACTAAAAATTGCAATTTTATGCCACTGCAAATTTTCTGTGCGATAGGGAGTTACACTGGACAGTGTCGCATACGTGATCGTTGTTCTGGCACAGAGCTAGGTAGTTTCCTGCAAAAATTACTAAGGGCACTCTGCCGCTAGTGTCTCTGGCAGCTGCACGTATGGCGCATGGTTGAGTCAACGATGGCTATGATGTGTTGTAGAACACTGATTTGCCTAAGCTTTGTCCTTGTGGCTACAACCCGCTACATGACGTGGCGCACTGATGAATCGCAACAATATTATTGGACGCATCTCACGCATTTGTAGGAATCGGTATTAAACGAAGCTTTCGTTAGTTTTTTGCCTTAGGCTAAGCGAAACAAACGTTAATGTTGCGAATATTTATACAAATGAAAGCAACTGTGATACGTTGTTTACACAGATGTAAAATCGATTACATTAGCACGACATAATGTTTGTACAAGTGTAAGGTAATCGCGCAAATGTTCCAGTGCAAGTGCGCCGTCTGTTACAATGAGACACAAATGCACATTTACCTTATCAGATGCAACACGCGTGTCCGTTGGTCTTCTGTACTGAGCCTAACAATCATCGCTCGCAACAGAGTTCTTCGCGTTACACATCGTCAGAAACGTCGACGTTCTTAAAGACCTGAGTTCACGAATAGCACGATTTCACACCTTCGCACGGACGTCGTGTTACGACTTGGCGATGCATCGGATGAACGCATGCTTCGTGTATTCTTGGCTCTCTTCTTGTTGTTCGTGTTGTTTTTCACTTGGTACGATGGTGAGAAGTGACCGGTGCGTCGAAAAAACACAGGGCGTAACGAGGAACTTTTGACGTGCTCATACCTCTCGCTGACACGTGCTGTAAGCGCACAATCAGTTGTCTTCGTGCACCGTGATGACTTGCTAAAATGACAAATGACGAGGCGCATAGCGAAATTTTTATGTAAAGGTCAGTAATTAGTAGCTTTACGGTTTTTTGTAAGCTGACCCCAATGTCTCCGGTAGAGATCGATGACGTCGCCTTGTTGTGAATACTGTCGTAGCAAGAGATCACTTTTCTCGGTGTTTGCTGAACGACACAGAGGGGGAAGAAGTCTTTAACTCTCCTTTCCGCAGCTTAACGACTGATGTGGAGGGCCGGCAACCCAACAACCCATTTCTGAAGGCGAATGCCTTACGTGGTTCTTTGCAATGGCTCCAACCTAAAAATACGTTGCGTCAAGGCGAGTGATGCACCAATTATTATCGTCAGCAACTGACACCCCCCCCCCCCCCCGTTAGCAAGCAAAGATGTACTGACTCATACCCCCCTTAAGACGATGGCTACAAGCGCTGAGCAAAGCGAAGCAAACAGTGCATACATTCATTGAAATCACCCATACAACACACAGAACCGCATGCGGTTTAATAAAGAACAAGCCCAAAACAAGCATCCACACCATCGGTAAAGCAGTGCATACCTTTCCCGGAAATAGCCCATGGCCGAGAATGCTCGCCAAGCGAGAAACGAGGCGTGACGTGCAAAGCGGCTGGAGCAAGGCGTTGGACCACGGGTGCTGCTTTCCCTTGCTGAGAGGATGTAACGTAAAGCCGAAGAGAAACGTAGTTGGCGTGATTCTGGCCCCGCTATACGAGTGCGCGAAGCCTCAGCTTAGCGTCGAAAAACGAGCCGAATAAGCCGACCTGCGAAAGCAGCAATGCGACGACGCGAGACCGCAACGCAGAGAGGAGGCCGAAGCTCGCAGACAACGGCTTGCCACACGTGTATTTCACACTGCTGCTCGCTGTACCTTGCAAGAAGTCTGACCCCTCCGATCGTATTAATCAATGCGTTACCACGTGTGCGGCAGGCTTTCTTTCACCTTCGCGTTTTACAAAAGTTTAACACGCTGTCGACTTTTTTTTAATTCATTCCTTTAAAAGATTGCCAATGGAATATTTCGTTTGAAAGCTCCAAATCTGCTATTCATTTGAATATCAAATGTTATAAAAGAACTCTCTAAAATTATTGTTTTCCAAAGTTTACAAGTGCCGCATACTCGTGCTCTATTTTCACTTCCAAGTTCCGTTTTCACGGCTCGTCAACACAATTGGCTCTGATGCCAATCTCACATAGTGGGTCAGAGCAATAATGTAGGAAGCAACAAAGAAACCAAGCAGCGCTTCAGGTACTGGTCTAGATCATCATCATCATCATCATCGTATGACCACCCGGCATTCGTGGTCTATCCGCCTCAGTGAGTCCACCAACGACAACGTGACGCGTCGATTCTTCGGGGAATCCCTGCGAGGCCAACGCTTCGTCGTAGCTACAGGGAGCGACGTAGGCAAGCAGGTGGCCTACACTACTTTCTGCACGGAATCATGCGGAACGGATGCCTGTAAGGGAAGACCACGGTTCTTAGAAGACTGGTCGCCGCGGCAAGGAGGTCATTGCACTCGAATCTGCAAGGGCACAAGGCCAGACGTATAACGGATCGGTGTCGGTGACGTCGTCACGGAGCAGTGGTCCTTCTTCCCAGCCCGTTGACACCCGCTTGAAACCACAGTTGGTGCCGAACCTACAGCGTCCAACTGCCTCTTCCGAGGCGGAATAACAACCCGCCTTGCAGAAATCCTAAACGGTGTAAGTTTCGTATCGTTCTTCGGAACGACAGCTCAAGTTGTTACCGGAAAAAGGATAGCGCAGGGAGCTCCCGATCCTCGAAATGCTGGAAGGAGCTGGAACAGCTGGAACAAACGCAGACGTACAGTAACGAGCGGCTCTGACCTACCTTGGGCATTCCACCTATGGGCACCCAGGGCGGCTACCTTCATTTGCCAGCCGGCCGAACAGACAGCTGCTGCTTAGACTCACCACGAAGTTGGTCGTTTGGAAACCATCCTAGAATGCCAGGAAGACGGCGATGAAGAGGTTCGTCACAGTGAAGATGACACCATGAAAGCACATCAGTTGACACTCCAGGGTTTTGTGGCCTCCCAGACCACGATCTAGCCGCACGCAGCAAGGCCCGCACACAGCTTGAACGCGGAAAGAACGGGCAGAGAATCACGCTAACGAAGGAAGCTCGTTTCAATCTCGCATCCGAGAAGCTGATTACTGTCGATGTGGGGGTTCCGCGTTACCTCCCCTTAAGGCAGGATTTTAAATGCCTCCCATGATGCGCTTTACAGACAGGTCGTCTACAACTTCGACGTAAGTTGCCGGCCACTGTTTTTAAGCGTCAAACTGACTAATATATGGAAAGGACTCTCATATCTCTTCAGGACTTTATACCTATATAAGAAACCCCCACAGGCATTGTAAAGATGTTCTGTTAAAATGTCACTGATATCATGACCAATGCGAGCTCGTGAGAATGTGCTGCGTCAGTTTCTAGAATGGCTTCGGAGTGCGTCAGTTTGGGTCGGTTGGTCTTTGTCCTTTATGGTGCGCTTGTTCAAGTTTACTTTGGATGAACGCAACACGAGAAACTAGAAATCGTTCTTATTATTCGCGTTCCTCTGTGTTTGTAGAGTGCCTTGGAGAACTTTGGTCATGTTTTACGGCGAAGCTGTTTATGGCTAAGGTTCCGTGCATTTTTTCTTCTCCGTCAACAAACACTCAGGACCCGCGTCAACGCGCTCGTGCCACTACTCGCGCATTCGCCGTCGTCTTTTTCCACAGCTGGCTCGTCGGCATTCCTCGGATATGTATTTTGAGTTTATTAGTTATCAATAAGCACCATTTTAAATATCACTAAAATCCCAGGTTGATAATAAAGGTTTCTCAAACATTTACCGCTGTGCCACCCTCGTCGGCCATGTCTGCGTTGGCACCGCCCTCTCTTTGTCGGCGTTCCAAGCGCTTAATTGCGTATCTAATTTCCTTTCCTTCTGCTCTCCCGCGGTGGCGGTGCCGTCGAAGCGTCACGCTTCTCTAGTTTCCTCCGGCTCCTCGAGGCGGTGGTTTCGTCGACCACGTGAACGTTGTACTTTCGCACTGTCGCCCTGTTGTCTATAATCGCAACCTCTGAATAGCCCCTGCTGTTTATAGAAATTGAACAAAATGCAAATTTTACTATTGTAAATGTCATGTCTTGAAGTCGTAGCCTGGTGAGAACTACGTATCCATCGAATGTTTTAATCGATATATTCACTGTAAGCGAAGAATGCAAGACTACGAGAACAAGCGTCGTCTACATGTAGGTGGTTATAATCCGACCGCCAACCACCGACCACAAGAAGTGGCGAAAAAGCCACAGCATAATAACAATAATCATCATGTTGCCACGTCGCAGTGATTGTCAGGACACAGTAAGAAATCTGTAAATGGCGAAACAGATTTTTTTGGATGAACTTTATTGGATGAACCTGTGCCCAGAAAAACAGGCTACACTCAAAGTCGGCGATCGTGGAAAATCTTATGTGACGGTCAAGCCTATCGGGTTTTATACAGAAAGTTTAGAAAGTTCTACACAATTCGCGCCGCACATGCAATTAGATTGCATAAGCTTGGGTGACAAGAGGCAGCAGATAAAACCATCGATAACATTCGGGGAAATTTACTATACATGCGGGCGCGTCCGGCACTGGGCGATAGCATTTGTTAGACGGTGAAAAGTGGTCACCCGAAAAAGATAAACAAGTACAGATGTCATTATCAGCATCACCACTTTATTTCCTTAAACACCCCGCAGTTGCGGTATTACGTAAGGGATGGGTATGCGACATACATGAACAAATTTTCGCTTCAAGAACAGTTGAGAAAAAAATCATGGGAACGGTTAAAAGACCCCCACCCCCTCAAGCACCTTCTCACGTTCACAATTATTCAATAACTAGGCCCAAGCTTTGGTGAACCGATGCGATGTAGTAAACGTGAGCGAACTGTGACCCTACCTACTGAATCGCATTCATTTTCTTTGTTCGTTTGATTTGAAAGCATTGCTGAGGCTTAGCAGACACCAACCCGACACTTGGACCCGCTGAGTCACCAGATCTAAGTAAGGGGAGCATACGGAAACGATTACTGTCGCCAGTGTTTCGAGCAATAAGTCCCTCCTGAGAGTACAGCTGCCGACGGAAGCAATCGTGTTTAACCACAAAGCACACCGACAAGGACAAAATTGATGCCAGAAGATCATAGATATATTAGACGCAAGGTAGCTTCTTTAATACTGCCAGCAGTAAGCAATAATTTATTTTCTTAGCATTGATGGAATGAGCTTCATTTAAAAAGTTCTGAATGCTCTTCAACCCTTCTTAAAATGGTTTCCTAATGCGCTCACAGTGGTGGAACCATAGCTGTATACTGCGAAACTGATTTTGTTGTTTCATGTTCATCTCCTTTGCCCTAGCTTACGGAGCTTCCTCTCTGCCCTCTCTACCTCCCACTGTATAACTGAACAGAGTCTAACTAATGCCCAGCTAAATCACTGCGTTTAGTAAGAAAATTGTGGCCTGTCTCTGTTGCGAGAAACAGCACCTCGGTCCTTCTAACTCATATGGGCTTAGTAGTGCGACTGATTCTTGGCAGTAGTGTGACATCCACCACCGCGTCATAAATCTGTACTCTTCCCGCACGTCCCAGGTAAGCAGAGACCTTCAGAACCTTGCAAATGTGTCGGGACCGCATCTGCGTGCATATGTGTGTCTGTATTTATCGCGTGCAAGAGCAGCAGTTTTGTTACGTTTGTGCGCGAGCTTGGGCAACTGTGTCCAACAAGACGCTGTTAATAAATGCAAGCGAGCTGTTTGAATGGAAGGCGATGAGCGTATCCATTTCTGCAGCTGTCTAGTCGTCGTCGCCGAAAAAATGGTGGGTGCTGTTCTTCACGCACCTGAAGATGGTTTCGCTGCACTTGAAGCCCTTCTTGCACACTGCCCACTTTCGCAGACCGTATTTGGTGAAAGAAAAGCACACGTCATGTTCGTCTGAAAGAAAGAAAAAAATAATGTTGAGAGAAAGGGAAGCAGGCGCTTCGTTCTTCTGAAGACAAGTCACTATTTCAGTGCGCAGACGGTGCAGTACAGAAGACTTTCCTCGCCGAACTCGACAGGACCAGCGAAATTTGCTCGTCTTATCCGAAGTTTATTTGTCCCTCTTATCGGTTTCGAAGTTTCTATAGGGTTAAAATTAGGCACTTAGATTTTTCAGAGTTAATGAAAAGTAAGCATTAGTTTCCAAATCAATATTTAAAGTCCGGGCGTGCTTCACGTCAGAGCTCTTTAGTAGGGGAAAGATCGCGGACTTTTTATGCTAATCAGCAGATTATGTAACAACAGATTATGTCACTGTGCAATATCTGTCACGATGTTATTATCATGACCGAAACGTCTGGAACTAAAGGTGATTTCAAGCATGCTCTGTTTCGTTATCTGGACACGCAGCGTGTTAGAGTGGAATAGATGTCTTGAGTTTCTGTCTGAACGTATTTAAATAATGTGCGACGTTCTTTTTTCAGCTTATTCGTGCAGTTTAAGTAAATGAAGCTCTCATAATTGCTAGGCTTAGGACTTGTTCCACCTCTTCTGCTCCTGCTCATTTCCCTGGCTTTCTTTCTTTATTTTTCTGTTTTTCGCATTTCTTTACTTCACACGAAGGGTTAAGTTCTACTTCGTACACCGTTTACTCTGGTTATCAGTCCTGTGGGTGCTGCGTGTCTACTTCATATTCCTCATCTGTATATAATCAAGACTCGGAGCTGTAATAGGAGGTGGCTTGCTCGATGAAACAAAAGGGAGACCTGTGGCCTAGTCATTGTCTCAGAAGACTCGATATATGTGTTACTTCCCATCATATTGCATGTGACTGATACATCTGACACATTAATAGGAAATTGTGGTTATTTCTTTCTGCCTTGAGGATGACTGTGCTATTTAGCCCTGCGAGACCAAGGCCCAGTTAGGAGACTACCTTCTCATTTCGCTCTGGTTCGTAGCCAAGACCATGTGTTGCCTGACCAAGATGATAAACTTCAATTTTAAAATTTCATTTCCCCGTTGAACCGAAATATCCACGACACAAAATAGTTATCAAAACTGCCTTAAAACGAGGCTGACTTCAGGAAGTACATATTTCGGGTTTGCGCACGACATTGCAGAGATTTATGCTCCGTTACCTAAGCTATTGACTAGTTGTTGCAGGTCGGTCCGGTGAAAATCAGCGGGATGTCGCAAAAAGCTACCATTTCACCTCGGTCGCTGAAACTTTTCAGCGCATTGATGAAAAAAATGACGGAAAGCAGTCGTCGGAAGGGCACGGTGACTGTCAGCTGTGTCATGTGCAAAGCTACTTCTGATGGGTCCTGGACAGCCTCCATAAACGATTAGCTGTCGGAAGGGGCACATTGTTAACCTTTTCAGGTGTGTTTCCATGTCAGCAGGAACAATAATTGAGGAGGTACAACGCATTGCGACTGTGTGATTACAAATAAATTGTGGCAAATGGTTCCTTATTAGCCTAGCTGTTTTTTCCGATGCGCAGCTATTCCCCTCTTGTGCAATGAAGAAATACATGATCTCCTTATTCTCCAACGTGGATATTTGCGGCCTGAAATGCTCAATCTCTGCTCGGTTCCTCATGCAACGCGACCGTGTTCAATAAGACGCTGTTCGCATTCCACTGTATAATGCCTCCAGCGTGGGCTTCTGCAATATTTTGTGCTTCCTTAAGCATGCATCATAGTCCGTAAATTGTCTTCACGTCTTCTGCTTCAATCCCCAAGAGGCATGACTGGATGTATGGAGAGATACCGCTAGTGATATCGCAAGAGACGCTTACCGGCCTCGACGCCTGATTACTGAAGTTGCTTTCCGCTACCGGCACCCAACAACTAAACCAAAAAACACACTTTCAGTCGGCAGCAAATATTACCGTACGGGATCTTAATGACAAACGTGAACTTCTGCTGTGCTAAGGCATTCTATAATTTTTGGTTTAATTTAGTAAATCACTGTGCAGTGCAGGAATGGATTCCAAGGGAAGGAAAGCGTAGCAGAGGGCGGCAGAAAGTTAGGTGGGCGGATGAGATTAGGAAGTTTGCAGGGACAACATGGCCACAATTAGCACATGACCGGGGTAGTTGGAGAAGTATGGGAGAGGCCTTTGCCCTGCAGTAGGCATAACCAGGCTAATGATGATAATGATGATGATGATGATGATGATGATGATGATGATGATGTGCAGGTCACCAAGCCTGCAATACAATAAAGCGCTGATTTCGAGATGATGTGAATAGGGTTCGCTCAAATTGAGATTACTTTTAGCGATTACCGATTGCTTTAATGCTTTGTGACCAATTACGCACTCATTTATTTTTCTGAAAAAAAGAGAGCCTGAGACCAGCAGTACCAAAATCGTTGAAACATGCGATCAAAAATAAACATAACAAATACAAGGCGCTCACGGCATGCCCGAATTGGCATGCAAGAATCGGTCACTCGCATGCCAGATCAGTGTTCACAAGGCAGCTTTATAGAGAACGGGATTGCAGGGCACGCAATCGGCGATACGTGCCAGAAAACCAAAGCTGCGTTTGGGTTTTGAAGTTCTATTAGTCTCTTGGATACGCGATTCGTAGAAATCTGTATTGGGTGGGCACTGACATCACCGGGGCCTATATATTGTTGAGTATCGAACGCGTTAAAAAAAAGCTAGCATTACCACGACTTGCTTATATCCAGCAAGCGAGATGGGTTCAGCAAGCGAGAGTGGTAGCTCTAAATTAGACAGTACCGCATCCGTGAGTTTATGTGAGTAGTTCTTACTTAGTATTAAACTTTTGGGTCTGCAAGCACGTGCTGCTGCGCTTGGTGGTCCGATATAGATAGTGAAAATTTTGAGCGGGACAACGAAATTGTCAAAACATAAAAAAAATTCTGGCTATCAGTTGATGTTTACAATCTCAACGCGTGACATTAGAGTTAGTTATTCTTAGTTGCAGTTATCGTTAGCTATTGTTTCATGAGCCAAAACATTTAAGGCATGTTCCCAAGGGGAAAGACTGACGCACGAAAGGACATTTGATTAAGGCATAGTTATATCGAATAATCGAACAATATACATCACTTGATAGTAAGGTCCCTGTCTTGTTTTATGTGTTCGGCAGTCTGCAACATAGCACTGGGGCCTGCAGTCTCCGCTCACCGAGCTGCTTGACGCAGATTTCGCAGCAGCCGCAGTCACTGGCATTAGGCTCGAGCTTCCCGTCGCACTCGCTGGCCTTGATCGGCTTGCACGTCACCTTCGAACAGAAGTCCGGATAGCACAGCATCCCTGCCGCTCTAGGAAGCGCAACGAGCACACAGGCGGCGTGTACAAAAACGACGAGCAGGTTGGACAAGCCCATGATCTGCAACGTGCGTCATGGCGAGGGCACCAGGAACAAAAATAAGCCGGCTGAAGGCTCTACGATATTGATAATTGTTTGAATTTATCCGCTAACGAAGGCTGAAGAAGAAGATTTGCGTCTGCGCTAGAAGCAATTACAAGAAGCGCGCTCACACTTTATTTCTGAACTAACTAGTGTCAGTGTCGGTCATACGGTAATTATAAACAAGCTTCCAAACAAGCTACCAAGAAGAGGAATGGCTAACAATACTCGCACAACTAAAAGCTTCGAAATGAATACAGGAGGTCGCTGAAGGCGAAATAAAGCCTGCTGAACGCAAAAAAACACCACGCTGGTCAGCACTCCCGCTTGCGGAAGCTCGGCTGACACCACAGTTGGTGCTGATATCCTGTGCGGTGTATCTGAGTGATTGGCCATCATTTCCTCGCGGTGCGATAACACTGACAATAGAATGCGACGCTCAAAACTTGTCGTCTTTAACATTGAGGGCGATGACGGAAAGGACTGGGCAGCGTCCGAGCAGAATATTGTTGAATTCTGTTCTAAAAACTTGACGTAATCCTATCAGACGCGCACTTTTAAAAGGCGCACAGATTAAGAAAGCATGCCGATAACAAAAAAGAGGCCCATGGTAGCGAAGTTTACCTGCTATAACGGTAAAGAACCCATCTCGTCAGCTTCGCGAAAGCTTGAAAGGTTTGGGTCTTCGATGCTACAAGACTTCTCAGCTACAGGGGAAGCAAGAAGGAAGCTGATAGAACTCGCGAAATCGAGATAAAAGCTTTTTCCGAACTCAGTGTCGACAGAATGCGCGTAGAAGACACAGCCTACGTGTAGGAACACGTCACAAGCACAATTGTGCAACAGAGCAGATAGCTGAAGTAGAGTGCGGGCTGTTAAGATCGGCCTGCAGGGGTGCCGACCTGCAAGATTTTCCCAAGCCCGCTGCAGCTGCGGTGGTGGCGAGCTTCGGAGAAGCAACCTTGGAACCCTTCCCGACCCACTGCGACGACTCACTTTGTAAAAACAACAATGCGCCTCGTCAACAACCCGTCGGCGCCGGCATGTCTAGACGTGGTCGGCGGGCCGAGTATTGTTGGTCGATTCGCGGTCGCCTTTACGGTTGCTTGGGGCGGGGGAATTCCTGGAAGGGGATATATTGCGGTGCGTTCTCACGGGCCCCAGAAATTGTCGGTCAGTGGACAGACGCGGCGGCCACTGAGCGCGGGGTCAACTCTGAGATCAAGAGGCGCCTGCTCAGGGCAAGGCCCCTGTCTGCCAGAACCCGCTCACCTCGATGTGTTCAGTGCAACCTGTGCGGAAGAGAGTGTGTAAACCCTCCCCCTCAAAGGCGGGTCGACGACGGTGACTTTGGACACTCCGATTGGCCGAAGGTTGAACGGCAGTCTTCCCAACCTAGGAATCTAGGGAGGACAGAGTGTTTTTAAGCAGCTGTTGCGCAACTGCTGAGGTTGCATTCTCTTTCAGTCATGCTACTGATGAACAGTAATGTTCTCATGTTGATTCCGTAAATAAATCCCATATTCCTCGTTCTCGATGAGAACAAGTCTTTCCCTTCAACAACGTCCTCAGCGTGGATGAGTTGGACGACGGCTTGGGCCAGCTACCATCTATTTCCTGCCCGACACCAATCCTTACAGGGCAACCGCGATTGCAAGCAGTCTCCAGAACCTCGGATCGTACAGTCACTACCGTGGTCATTTAAGAATATTGTAAGCCCAATGCGAATGCTCGATCAAGTCCCTTCTTTCCTTGACGATACAGGTTTTGACAGTATCATCTTCACGGAAGCATGGCCCCATCCTGACATTTCAGACAATGAAATCAGCCCCATGCACACCATGTATAATATTTGCCGACGTGATCCCACTAATGAACGAGGCGGAGGCGTACTTATAGGTGTTAAGAAGACAATGCACTTTCCTACTTAATTGATTTATACGCTAACCTAGAAATCGTCTGGGTTGCGTGCGTGACTGGTTTTGAGAAATTATGAAGAGGTTGGTTGTTATGGTACTCCAGACTCAAATCTGTTGTTTGTTAGCGACCTGTGAAACAGCGTAACTTACGCCTTTAAGACTTGTTCGGCCGAAAGCACTTGTCTCTTGTGCGACTTCAACCATCCGTCCATAAACTGGACGCAGTGACGGTCGACGTGCTGCCTTTCTTCTGATTTCATTGCTTTAACACTGTACTTCAACCTGCCACAAATCGTCAGCCAGCCCACTTGCGATTTTAATATACCAGATTTAGTACTAACTGTCCGTAATACTGTTAAAATTACGACATATTTAGATGGCTTGAGTGACAGCAAGTGACTGCAAGTAAACCTTGAAGTCCCGTCCCGTTTCGCTGGTGTCAGAAAAAATATAATTCGAGATTATAACAGAGAAAACTACAATATTATCAATGCTGAACTTTCAAATCTACCTGCCGGTGTATTACTTCCTTCTTAACTGATCAGTTCATGATTACTGGGCTTTGTTGAGAAACAAGTTAATGTCGCTGGTTAGTGCACAGGTTTCGATAATTGAAATACCAATTGATGAAAACAACCCGCTGTTTGCTAAATCATTTAGCGGACTGAGAAACAAGAAGAAGCGATTGTGTGCAGTCCCAAAACGCGCGTGCACTTCAACATCTTGGAAAGCTACTGCTCGGCAGTACGCACTGCCGGAGGTAAATATTTTTCTCACAATTTTCTATCACTGCACACAACAAGAAAAAAATATTTGGGAATCAATGTGTCCGGATCGACACGACAGCAACGTCATCTTGCATGATGACGACAACATTTCTATTCCAGATCATGATTGGCCTAACGCGTTCGATGCATTCTTTTCATCAATATACGCCATAGAGGACCATCAAACGTGTCTGGGATGGCTGGTCTTCCCTACCCCTTTTTGTAGCCCATCGACATCACTATCGACGGCAGCGCGTTCGATATAAATAAACTGAAAGTGTCCACATCAGTACGCGTTGACGGGATTAACTCAAAGATGCTAAAAACACGATCTCAATCCTAAATAAAGTATTATATGATACATTCCGCAAATAGCTATTGACAGAAAAGCTTCCCCGTAAATGGAAAATCACGAAGGTCGTTCCCATTTTTAAATGTGGCATAGAAATTCACCCCTCAATTACAGACCCATTTCACTAACTTCCATCTGCTGCAAGATGCTAGAGCATATTGACTCCCATATTTACAATCGTTTAGAGCATAATAACTTTTTTTCGCCAGCCAACGTGCATTTAAGATGGGTTTACCGTGCGAAGCCCAACCATTTGAGTTCACGCTTGAATTACATTTTAACCTGGACAAAAGTGTTGCAAAGTGACTGCATTTCTTTTTCCAAGAGCTTTGATCACGTAGCTCTCTTCAAACTAATTTTTAGCTATCTCCTTCATGCTTAGATTCACTAACGCTATCTTGGATGCGGAACTTTCTTATCAATCGGCTGCTGTTCACCGTTGTTAATAATTTTCCTCGTCCCTCTCTCACGTTTCCTCTGGTGTGCCGCAGGGCAGTGTCCTCGGTCGCCTACGTGTTCTGACATATATAATAATGATTTACCGAATGAGATTAATATATGCGTTGTACACATGATATATATCTTCTTTTGTGAGGATTTTTCCTGATGATTGTACAATTTACGGGGTGATTACTAGTATTCATGACCACGAAAAATTCGATATGATCTTGACCTTATTATCGATTGGTTGAGCACATGGCTAATGCCGCTTAATCCAAATAAATCACTCATTCATAATAAATCACTTTCACTCATTAGCAGTTCAGTGGAAACTTTTCACACTATAGTAATAGCAACCCTGTGTCTGAAGTTACTTCTTTAAAATATCTACGCCTAACCCGGGCACCAAACCTCCCCTGGATGACACATATCAACAATACCTGCGGCAACGCTTCCCGGTCCTCGTGCTATTTACTGGGGAATCTGCGTAAGAAGCCGACTAATGCACGCACATTAGGCTACCTAACATTTGTCCAGAAAATGCACAAAATAGTGCGGAAAACGCAGCCAGATCGAAGAGACAAATTGTTACACGAAACGTTTTGCGGTAAGCTAGCCACTGAACACCGCTTAATGTTATGTAAAGCCTTACCAGATGTAACAACGTCTTTTAAGCAAAGATTTCTTTGCAAATTCTTAATGACTTTGTTTGTGGTGGCGGTTGCTGCCTTGCCGATTTCCTCAAACATGACAGACCTCGTTTATGAAACCGGCTTATGTATAGCCCCTTAAGTGCTGACCCTAAGTTTCTGCTCACGGGCGGCTCCGTTCTTTGCGTTATTGCGTAGTGAGACAAAAAGTAGCAACTGCAGCCTGAATACCTTCACTACAATAACTAGACCCCTTCAAGCACATAATTATTCTGTTATAGCGAAGCTTTCTGTGCATAATTTCCCTGCGTTCGGCGATATTCTTTTCTGTGGTTGGTCTCTTGCCTAATAGAACGGGTCGATTCTAGAGACAGTACAATAGTGAAGTGAACCCAGCCCGAAGAGTGTGTCATCATAGGTGTCATAGCAAAGTTGGCCGACCTGAGAGACAGTGTATTCGGTGGACCCGTAATGGACGTAACGGACCCGTAATTGGCTCGGCACCTCGCTGGCCAGTTACGCAATCACTTTGCTGAGAAACAATGTACAGAAGATGAACAGGTGTATAGCATTTATTGATCCTCTTCAGGATAGCTTCGCTTTCTATAAATTCCAATACATACGTTGCATCAGCAGGACTCTTGTAAACGTCAGGCCATTGCGCCTGTCTGACGCGAGTGTTTGCGTCACGACCCGCACCAAGGCGCCGACAATGGCGACGACGTAACAATGGCGGTGATCGCATCATTAACTGTTTTCTTTTTATTTTTTTGGACTCCGCAGCTTTTCTCTTCGAGAGCTTTCATCCGTTGTGCCCCTCCTTGTGGCGATTTCCAGCTAGCTCTCTTCCTCTTCACTGTGACTGTTTTAATGTGTGCCAACCAAATAATAATAATAATAACAAGGGTGAAGAAACTTTATAAGCTGTTTCGATGCGACTGGGGCTGATCCCGAAGGCTGTGAAGTCTAACACAGCGTCTCACAGCGCTAGCAGCCTCCGCTCGCATCAACGCGAACTAAGCCGCGAAAACACAGCGCAGTCCGGACTCTGTACTCGTCGCAAATGGCTTTCAAGATACAGTGGCCCGGCCATGATGGCTATCGGATTGTAATTTGACATACGGGAAAACATAATTCTGTTGCGCGAAAATTCAAAGAAGCCCCTTTTCCAGCGTTTCTGCCATTCATAGACCAGCCGTGGCTACCGCCATTTGCGCGCGCCGGCGTGTCAGGTGTCTTGGGGCCACGAAGTGACGCACCTGGTTCCTTGCAATACCTCCAGCTGGCGCTCGCCTCCGTCACGTCAAGGCCCGCGCAAAAGGCCGCGTTTCTACCACAAAGCCCGCCTTCGTGCATTGCGTTCGAGGCCAGCGTATTCCGGTAAACATTACGGGTACATACGCTCCAATAGCCGGGAAGAATGAGAAGAAGTCAATAATCTTTGAATGCTAAATATCCCACTCTTAGAGGCAAAGCTTAAGTGTCCTCCAAATTTTTTGCATATAGGTACAATCAAGCGCCTCTACAGCAAACGCTTATACAACGGAAGTTCCAGTACACGAATAAGTACTTCTGTCCCGGTTCTAATGGGAGCAGCAAAGCGCATGACCTTTACAACGACGTGACCTCTATAACAAATGATTTCGGCAGCGCCAAGCACTGCGATATAAAGGTGGTAGATTGTATACCGTATTCACACGAATTCTTTCTTTTTTCGAATTTTTTGGCTTGAGAACGTGCCTCACGTTATATTCGGGTGCGTGACTCGAATCAAACACGGCTTTTTAACTATGACCTTTCGCACGCAGAGCCTGGCTCGGCTGGCCTGGTCGCCGTGCTATCCGTGTCCGCTGCCACATCGCCTCACGCCAGAGATACGAGCTCGGGGCTGTCACTGTCAATTTTGCGCCGTTAATCCTATCCTGATTTAGAACGCTTTTTGTGCCGCATCAATGGGGTTAATTGTGGCGGCTTAATAGCAATCTTGAGAAGCAGGATGGGCGCTGTTGTGTAGGCGTGTCAAGCGAGCAGTATTCGAAGTCACGCAGTAAACACAGCGCCATCCCTGAAAAGCGCTGCCGTGCTCGATTATGTCGCAGGCATTTTCGGAGTGCTACCTTTCCAATAATATTGGTGCGTAGGATGCATTGGTTAGTGTCGTTCACGCCGCCCCCCCTCCCCCCCCCCCCCCCAGTGACGGAAACTTCAGCACTCCTCCTTGTACTTTATTTTCCGGTGGCGTTTCGCTGTAACATTGATTAAAGCCCAGCTGCACTCCAGTTCTATACGTCGTCTCCTGTTTGTCTTCGGATGCGCTTCGCGTTATAATACTAATACAGTTGTTTTTTCTGATACTGATAATTCCATTTCACGTTATGTTCACTGTCGCGTTATTTATGTGAAAATAAGGTATATTGCAATCGGTGTGATTAACAGTTTAACTGATATCAGTACGTCACGTATTAAGGATGATGACGTCTAAATTGGCGATGCCCATGACTCAAACCTACGATTCTTCATATGTTCTAATGAGTTGAAGGAGAGCCTCGGTAAAGCAAATTACTGGAAATAGGAACAAAGTATTGCCCGAGTGAGCGACTGCATGTGGAACAGAGAGTTGGCTAAGCTAAACATTTGCAAGATTAATTGTCACGATGTGGAAAAGTGGCAAGGTGCTTGAAACTGTAGAACCCTGTCTTGCGAAAAATATCTAAAAGCATAATGAGTGGAACTCTGGAAATAGGCACCTACTTGATGCACCGTGTATAGAACGACGTCAAAATGGCGTGAATCCTTGCCCACTGCCGAAGAGTTATAGGAACAATGCAACAGCTGAAAGCACCGGCAGCTGCGAAGCTAGATTTCTGCACACGCCACAACTGAATACGCTCTCTTGAAAGTTTACGATCGCATTCATGACCAGTTTGTGTTATTTTTGTCTTGAAGAGAAAGCGCGGTCTCTCAGGAAAAGCAGCGGCCATGTATTTTATTTTCCCTTGGAGAATTCTCGCGACGAAATTTCTCGTCATGATTTTGTAAATTTTTCTTCCTCATTTAATTTTGCTCAAATGAAGCAAACGTACTTGCAAGAAAACGCTCAATCCAAAAAAGTGAGTTTGGGAGGCTGGGAGGAGGTACGTAAACGTACAGAACAAACGACACAATGCACGAAAATAGTAAGCGTCTATCTCGCTTTCTCGGCAAGCACAAAGAATTGTCAAGAAATTATTATTGATTCCTAGCCATCTCTTGCATTACAAACCTGCGTAAATCTCCTGCGCACTCAGGGTTATTGATCAGTCTCCACAAAACCATTGTACGATTGTTTCAGTATTTGTTACGCGCCGAAAATTACGGGGCCATGGTCCCACATACGCACCCACTGGGAGGCGCAGTGCTTTTCTCAGCTGCACTTGTCCGACAAATCTGTAGATATCGCCCGCGCGCTGGCACTGAGAGATTCAGACTGTTAACGTTGTAGAAATCAGAAATACTGCGCGGTATGACGTAAAATTGTGTCGAAAAATATGGCCCTAAAACGCCGACCACAGCAAAAGAGACAAAAACACAGACGCTTACTTACAGTTTATACCACTGCAAATTTTCTTTACAACAGGAATCTGCACTTGACGGTATCGCATGCGTGATCGGTGTTCTGGCACAGCGCTAGATGGCCCCCAACAGCCGAGGGTGGGCGGCGAGTTCTGCAACTTAAAGGTTTTCCAGCAAACATTACTAAGGAAACTCTGGCGCTTGTGTCTATGGCAGCTGCACGTATGAAGCCTGATTCAGTCAGCAATGGGAATTATGTGTTGTAAAACATGGATTCGACTAAGCTTGGTCCTTCTGGCTACAAACCGCGTTGTGACTTGGCCCACCGTTCATTGACCAAAACTTATTTCACGCATTCCACGCAGCTTTCGTTAATTATTTGCATGAGGTTAAGCAGAGGAAACGTTTTTGGGGTAACTATTTATACATAATAAAGGGACACTAAAGCGAAACAATAAATCAGTTTAGACTAACAAAGCATTGTTTGAGCACCCTGCAGGCAGTCATTTCAAAATAATAGTTTGGTTATTAGATGAGAAAATGAAAGTTGCAGTATCAGTATTCGAATTTTGCCTCGAAGCCCCAACGCCGGTACGTCAATGTGACGTTAGTGATTCCAAAGTATATAGCATATATATATATATATATATATATATATATATATATATATATATAATATATATATATATATATATATATATATATAATATATATATATATATATATATATATGCTTTCGCATTTGGGCCGCGTCGGCTGAGTAAAGGTCCCCGAAACTTGCCATGTTTAATATTCGGTTCCTTTAGAACACAATTTGGTCAGTCTGTACCCCTATATAATTAAGTAGGCCCTAGAAGGTGCCATCAAATTCATGACGTCACAGCGACTAGGTGCGGGAACTTAAAACAGGCGTCGCCACAAGTAGTTCATTCTAGCGCCTTTTCTGGCTTACCAAGAGTCTTTACGTGGTAGGAGTGGTGGTTTTGGTGTCGTAGAAATGTAATTTACTGAAGCATAAGAAATCATTTTGCCCTTCAGTGTCCCTTTAAGGTAGCTATGATACATCGTTTACACAAATCTAAAGCTGATGACCCCAATGCGATACAATGTTTATATAAGTGTGACGTAATGACGCAAATGTCGCGGTGCGAGTCCGGCGAATGTTTCAATGAGACACGAAAGCACATTGAACTTATTAGATGCAGCACACGTGTACGTTGTGCTTTTGCAGGGCACTTAACAATCAGCACTCACAGTACAGTTTCTTCAGATTACACATTGCCAAAAATGTCAGCGTTCGTAACGATGTGAGTTCACCAATAGCACAATTTCACACGGTTGCACGCATGTCATGTTATGACTTGATGATGCATCGAATGAACCCATGCTTCGTGTATTGTTGGGTCTCTTCTTGCTGTTCGTGTTGATCACTTGGCACGATGGTGAGAACCGACGGGGGGGTCGAAAAACACTGGACGTAACTAGGCGCGTTGAACGTGTTCATCCCTCTTGCTGACACTCGTAAACACATCATCAGTTGTCTTCGCAGACCGTGGTGACTGGCTAGACGTGCAAATGACAAAGCACACACTGAAAACATTTTATGTAAAGGTCACTAACCAGTGGTGCTCCGGTTTTTTGTTAGTACCCTAATGTCTCCGGTGAAGACCGCCGGCGTCGCCTTGTCGTGGCTGTTGTCGCTTAAAATAAATCCCTTTCCCCGATGTGTAGTGGAGGAAATGAATGGAAGGAAGTATTTAACTTTCATTTCTACAGCCGACCCACTGATGTAGAAGACAGGTAACACAATGAACCATTTTATAATTGGATTTTTTGCAAGAATCAGCAATGGAAAATGATTTCGTTTTGAAGCTCCAAATTTTCCATCCTTATGAAAATTACGCGTTATAATAATAGGCTCTCTAAAATGATTATATCCTAATTTATAGAACTGCCGCATTATCATGCCTTATTTTTGCTTCTAAGTTTTATTCTTCCTCATGATTAAAACATTCTTGTAACTATTAGTGGGTTAAAGCAATGCTACAACAATCAAAAAAGAAAGAATGAGGCACTGCAGCCATTGGCCTATCGCCTGAGTAGGTACACGCCGGAAAAGGACGCCGTGATTATCATCATCATATAACCACCCGATTAGGGACCAAGTGCGCACCGCCCAAGTGACACATCAATTTTTTCGCACATGTACTGCATGGCCTACGCTCCGTAGTGGCGACAGGGAGCGACGTAAGCAAGCCGGCGGCCACTTCCCCTTTCCGAACGGCATTAAATGAAAGTGCTGCCGGTACAAGAAGGCCATGGTCCTTGCAACACTGGTCGCTACCACAAAAAGGCCATTGTTCTTGGATATGCAAGGGCACAAGGTCAAGCGTAAGACGTAGCGATATCAAGGGCGTCGTCGAACTACAGTGGTCGTTCTTGGCATCCCGCTGACACCAGCTCGGAACCACGGCTACTGCCGAATCTACAGAGCTCATATGCCCCTTCGGAGGTACGATAATATCTGGCCTGGCAGTAAACCTAGCTGGCGCAGGTTTCATACTATTCTTCGGAACGATTGCTCAAGCTTTTCCCGGATAAATGATGGCATGGGGAGCTCACGTTCCTCCATATGCTTTAAGCAGCTAGAACTGCTGGACCAAACGGTGACATGCGGTAACGGGCGCCAGCTGCCTGCCTTGACATTCCACCTACGCGCACCCAGGACGGCTACCTTCATTTGCTAGCCAGCGACCCATCCTGCTGCTACTTGGGCTGCCTACTACGTTGATGATTTGGAAACCATCCTGGAGTGCCAGAAAGAAGACGGTGGCGAAGAGGTTCGTTGTTTTGAGCAGGACACCATGGAAGCGCATCGGTTGACCGTCGGAGGTTTTGTGGTCTTCCAGGCGGCGATCAAGCCGTAACTCGCAAGGCCGGGCTCCCAGGTCGATCGCGGAGACAACTGGCAGTGAAGCTCGCAAGCAAAAGAAGAATGTTTCAATTTCACCTCCAAGCAGCCCGTCAATTTAGATGCAAAGCATGGCTGCTCACGTCCCCTTAGGAAAGGACTTGAAATGAACGCAGCGATTCGGCTCTACAGACGGATTCATTGTTTCCTTCTTCTTCATCATCATTATCGGCAGCAGCAGCAGCAGCATCCTGGCTACGCCCACTGCAGGGCATAGACCTCTCCCATACTTTTCCAACTACCCCGGTCATGTGCTAATTGTGGCCATGTTATCCATGCAAACTTCGTAATCTCATCCGCCCGCCTAACTCTTTGCCGCCCCCTGCTACGCTTCCCTTCTCTTGGAATCAAGTCCGTAACCCTTAATGACCATCGGTTATCTTCACTTCTCGTTACAGCCCTGCTCATGCCCTGCCGATGCCCTGCCTACGCCCATTTCTTTTGCTTGATATCAACAAAGATCTCATTAACTAGTGTTTGTTCCCTCACCCAAGCTGCTCCCTTCTTATCCCTTAGCGTTATACGCATCATTCTTTTTTCCATAGCTCGTTGCGTCGTCCTCAATTTAAGTAGAACCCTTTTCGTAAGCCTCCAGGTTTCTGCCCCGTAGGTGAGTACTGGTAAGACACAACTGTTATACACTTTTCTCTTGAGGGATAATGGCAACCTGCTGTTCATGATCTGAGAATGCCACCCAAGCGCCCCCCAGCGCATTCATATTCTCCTGATTATTTTAGTCTCATGATCCGGATCCGCGGTCACTATCTGCCTTAAGTAGATGTCTTCCCTTACCACTTTCAGTGCCTCGCTATCTATCGCAAACTGTTGTTCTTTTCCGAGACTGTTAAACATTACTTCAACCCCGCCGGGGCGTCTGCGTCAGCAGGCGTTTGGTGTGTTGTGACACCACGTACCCGAGCACATGAGGGTTGGACCCTCCCGCGTGTATTCGTGCGCGGCTTAGCCGGGTCTGGGGAAAGGGGGATCCTGGGGGTTGACCTGATGCTGGGTGTTTAGACCTTTAAGGCCCCCCGTCGGAGGCAACACACCTCTTTGGCCTCTGCTTCCCATATACGGCTCATCCAGGCTGACCCACCTGGGGGAAATCGGCAGCCGCCTTATCATGTCCTCCTCTCCATTCTTCGTATTTCTCTCTCGCCTTTTTCATCTTTCCTGTCTGCTCTTTACTTCTCTCACTTCCTAGTTTCCCGGTGGCAAGGGTTAACCTTATGTGCCTGGCCAGTCTTGGTTATGTTGTATTTGGCAATAGCAGCGATGTGCGGCTGGCGTTGGCAGGACTTCTCTTGCAGGAACTTCTATCACGTCCCCTTGTTGGGCTCCACAGTGGGTGGTTGGCATTGCGGGCTGTACAGTGCAATAAGCAGTGCAGACTGCCGCGAAGGAAACAAAACAAAGCGTGGGGTTTGCTGCGTCGCTCCGCGACTGCAGAGAACGTTCTAGAATTTCAACTGGCAAAATCGCAAGTAAGGCGCACGCGGAGACAAACGAGGAGGGCTAGCTGGGAGAAGTTTCTCGGGGGCATCACTTCCTACACCCAAGAGTTCAAAGCGTGGAATGGTGTAAGAAAGATGAAGGGGCAACAAACCCACCCTTTGCCCTTAATGGACGACCAAGGCACTACCTTGGAAGACCAGGCCAACGCTCTGGGCGAACACTATGAATATGTATCAAGCTGCACACATTACACCAAATCATTCCTCAAATATAAACAATTAGCTGAACTTAAGGAACTGGATCGTAAATGCCGTCCGGATGAACAATACAACGGTCCTTTTAATATGGCCGAGCTTAAAGTATAAACCCCATGCAAGCGATCTTGCACGCGACAGCGACAAGGGACGCGATGGAGATGCCTGTCGCGTTCGCTCGTCGCCTACAAGTTGCACCCCATGCGAGCGATGACTTCGAGCGACGTCTCCCCAGTGTTGCCGGTATGAGGGCAGCAATATAGGCGCCGAAACTAGCGTGACGCGTGCTTTATTAACTTAAGTTGATGTATTTCACTGTAAAAAGCAGTATAAAATATTTCTGAAAGTCTTGCAGTAGGTTCTTATCCTTGCACCTATAAAAATTCAATCGTTTGCTCGTTCCGTGCGACAATCGGAAATACTGGAGTTATGTACATCCAGTTCCGGCTTAGCGCTATTGGCTAGTCGCTCATAGCACTTCCGGGCGACGAGCGACGAATTCTAGATTTGCAAAACCGAGCGATCGCGCGACAAGACCGAGCGATCTGTTCAAGCGACGGCCCGATCCGTCGCGCGAACCCGTCGCTCGTCGCTTTCGCGCACGAAATCGCGCTAATGGGGTTTAGCCTTTAAGCTGCGTTGAGGGCCTGTAGAAGCGCTGCACCGGGAGCTGATAGAATCATGTATGACATGATTAAGAACTTGCACAAACACACGCAAATAACACTTCTGGCACTTAAGTCTCTGCAAGTGATCAACTGCGTTGAACAAGCAACGAAGGCAATATCGCCAATAAACACTGTGGAAGTAAAGGTTGGGCCGTCTGCCACAGAAGCGCAGAAAGAAAATCAGTATGAGCTCTTAAACCGATGCTGAATGTGATTTGCAATGCACACCAAGGAACTCGGATGCACGCCTGTGGCGACTAGGACCATTCGAAAAACTCGGAAGTACAGCAGTAAGTCGACCCCCTCACCGAGCTTCATGGACAGAAGAGCAGGTGCTTAAGCAAATCACCGTCGAGCTCATGGTTTGTGGACTGAGCCGAAAAAGTGAATTTGAGCGCAGCATTCCAGTTAGTTTAGTCAAAAAAAAGAAAAACAAAAAAAAACTTGGTTGCCAAAAGTGTCGGTCCGTATTTTACGACAGCACATGCAAGTCAGTTGAAGCTATTCCGCAACGTGTCCATGTGAGAAGTCGACAGAGATGAGGGTAGCACCAACTCAAGTGCTCAGGAACCACTTGGGGCAAGACAAAGTGGGCGACCACGAACGAGGCCATGATATCTCCAGGACAATGTTACTGACTCGACTGTAATCGTTAGGTGGCGCTGCCACCCATCATCATGTCATGTAAATAAAGGTGCGGTGGAAATTAGCAAAAGGCGATTGGAGGACTGGTGGCTCAAAAGCAGAGAGGTGACATAAGGTTAAAAGGGTAGGAAGACGTATTTAAAGAAAATCGAGAAATTCAATAACACACAACACAGATAAAAATAAAAGGCAAAATAAGAATCTGAGCATGGTGGCAACTGCCATCGCCCCGTTTCAAAGGGGACGCTCCTACCTTCCATCCATCCATCCATGAGCAGTTGGCGTGAAACGCTGAGGTGTGCTTGTGTGTTCGCGCGGTCCAACAGTTCTCGTGATGTATGCGTTTTCATTTTATTAAGCTTTCTTTGTTCCAACATCGTTTACACATTTCACAACAAATCTCAGTAATCATCACCCTCAACGCAGCAAGAAGAATGTGTTGTCACACTTGTTCTGGAGCCGATTACTGCTGTTAAGCTTCCTGTCTCTCTCTCTCTCTCTCTCTTCTTCTTCTTCTTCTTTTTCCTGAGCATCACCTTCAGTCTGGACAATCACCCTAGTGGGTATGTACTAGGTATTGAGGCCGCAACAACAACGTGTGCGTTCGCTGTAAGCGCTGTGGCGGTGGTGATGCAATGGCATCTAGCCATCTTATTAGCTGTGACGCCATTTGCCATGGGCTGTCCGTGTCCGCAGTACCAATGCAAGCTGTTCCGGTACCACTGTGGGCCACTGCCACATCCATGCGAAGGCCGGATTGCTCTCGGCGCTGGTTTCTGCGGCTGTTGCCGTCAATGCGTCAAGCAGATCAGTGTGTACGCTAGACAATGGGACGTTGGGCTAGTGGAAATCATATTCACTCCACCAAAAATTGTTAGGCATAACTCTGGTGCTGTCATCGTTCAGCTATCATGAGAATGAGGAATACGTGATTTCTGTAATCGGGCCTGTGGCACCAAATGTTCTTCCTCAGCTTTTCATTGCACTTTTGGTTTGTAAATTTGCAAAGAATCGTATTTCTGTTCTAGCGGATAGTACTCATTGAGCCCCGCGGTGGAAAAAGAAGAGACTGAACTAGCGCCATCAAGCATATAGGGTGTCGGGATTGGAGCGGTCGTAGTTGTAGGGAGGACCTTGGGGCGACAGGACTAGGCGAGCAGGATTTATTTACATGTTATTTACAGTTGAACATGAGATACATCGACAGTCTAGCGTGACTCCCAAATGGGGCCCGCAAGACTAACATACAGCAAACAGCTTACGAACACACAGCTCACGAGTACATTTCGAGCACGACAACGAGCCCGCAGCTCACGAGTACATTTCTAGCACGACAACGAGCACGCAGCTCACGACGACGAGCACACACTAGCAGCCGGCAATCGCTGCTTATAAGCACTTGGTCCCCCCTTGATTCTAAGCGGACGGAAACGTTCGTCCAGTCATCGTTCGACGTCACCGTTCGACGTCACCGTAGACCAGCCCTTTTGGAGGAGGCGGGCTCACATACACGTGTTGCACAGGTTTCAGTGCCGCACAGGTTTCAGTGCAGCCTCGAGGGCCGACGACCTTTGCAGAAAAGCCGTCGCCTCTAAATACCAGAGCGGACCTCGCACAGGGGCCTCCACCGCGGTACATTGTCTGGCGTCTCGAAAAGCGCATGGGAAGGAGCCTTCGTCGGCTTTCCCGTGACAACTCCCCCACCCGTAGCAGATCAGGTCCACGTTGTCGTGTTGCACACAAAGCCTGCTTCGTCGAACTCCTTCACTCGCAACGGCGATGAGGCTAGAGCGTAACGGTGGCGGTTTCAGCACAAAGCCTGCTTCGTCAAATGCATCCTAGCTGAAGCGACGGAGAGTGGAGGATGCGCGCATTGTTCCCGACACAAAGTCGACTTAGTCACGCCGTGGCTAGAGGTTGGCGGCGGCGTTCCAAGATGAGATTACCACCGCTGGCGTAAATGGCTGGCAAACTTGCACTGCAGCTGGCCGTTCTTAACAAGGCTCGACGATGGTAGCCGCGACATCAGCGCAGTCATCTGTTTAATAAATTGCAATTCTTTGTGGGCCCTCTGTTCCTACACTGTAAAAGCGCGAAAGCGATAAGTTTTAATCCACGCAAATTCTTCTTTTTCAGTTCGTGCATCTACGACGTAATGTTTTATTGAAAATTGTCGTTTTTCAATGCTACAAAATTGTTTGAAGCCAGAAGTACAACATTTGGGCAAATATATCTGCTAGCAATGATTGCCATATGGTGCTAGAGTGGTAGAGAAGCTTTATCCCTGTATGGGACTCAATGGCACTCGTCAACATCGACTGCTGCGATAATCCAATGTATAGCATCTCCCATTTTTCGACCACCTTGAGTGCCATAGTTGGAGCGCTTAATTGGCCACATTAAATCTACTTGCAGTGTGTACCTATTTATTCACCATTCCTGGTTAAATCGAGACTCGTTGAAGTGTCTCCGTTCTTTGCGTAGTTCCTTTTCAAGGCCTTCGCATATATCCTATATTCTTTCAAAGACTTTTCATAAACTTTGGCACAAAAAACCGTCTTGGCTACGCGCGCTAACAAAAAAAAAAGATAAACCACCAGGAGCCACAGCAACGAAAAAAACCTAATAGAAGAAACAACGCAAAAAGAAATAATCTAAAGATGTCAAGACAAACTTCAGTGCACATGCGTAAAAGGGTGCTGTCACTGCCAAAGTGTGAAGCTACGCACTCGCTACTGCTTGACGTCGACGCTCGTTCAGGCGACACTTGCGGCAGAATCAAGTCACTGAAATGTTTAAGGATACCAGAAACGTTATTTTTCTTCGAAGCCACAGTGTATATGCAGAAGGGTTGAAATCCGGGCGAGTTGGTACATAGTTGAAGAAAAACAGCAGTCATAAAACACAAAGGACAAGAGGAGGGGTTCACACCACAACGACCAGTCGTTGTGGTGCAATTTTTTTCTCTTGGCCTTTGTGTTTTGTGACTGGTTTCTTTTTTTCCTTCAACACGGTGTATTCACGGTAGCACTGCTCAGAGGCAATCACTCATTTAATAAAGCGAGCTCGTTAACTGCTCTCGTGTGATCTTCAAGGTCTTCTTTTAGATAGGTAGCTGAAGAGCGGTCTCCATAATTCATAATTTTTCATAACACATTAAGCAGACGTATATGATGACACCGATTCATCCTGAGCGCTGCCATTGATGCCTACGCGCGAAGTGCATGCTGAGCAAAACTGTTTTAGCAAGCTTCGCTTCTCGCCACTGGAAAATGGGTGTCGAATATCCACAGCATTTCAATAGGACCAATGACTGCATTCCCCAACAAGGCTATTTTCCTGTGACAAGCAGTTCCAGGTTTCATTTTATCAGTATCACCTGATTACCATTGGCACAGAGTTCCAGGTTTCATTTTGTCAGTATCACCTCATTACGAATGGCACAGTTATTTTCAACTCGAGATCGTCTTTCTCAAGCTTTTATTTAAGGTTTGCCTTGTGGAAGCCGACTTCTATATCCTGCTATTCTTCTTGACTCACCCGCACACCATTCCCTCTAGTTTTCACAGGAAGGATGAACACAACGCTCAAATTTAGTGTTTTGTCACTACTTCTAAGCAAGCAGCGCGCGCTAAGCGAAACAAAATACCTACCAACTCCGCACTTTGAAGGGTTTTCCGAAGAGAAAACAGCCACGTTAGTGGAGTGTGACATTCGCGCCGGTTTGTCGGCGAGTGTGGTGGGGAACAGCACCGACTCGCATGAATGTGGCAATGGCCTACAGTGGTACAGGAAAAGCTTGCACTGGTACTGCGGACACGGACAGCCCATGCAAATGGCATCACAGCGAATACTATGGCTAGATGCGATTGTATCGCTGCCGCCTCAACGCTTCCAGCGAAGGCACATGTACTTGTTGCGGCCTCAACACCTAGTACATACCCATCGAGGAGATTGGCCACACTGGAGTTGATGCTCACAAAAACACAAAAAAAGGGAGAGAGACGCGTTGCAGCAGTTATGTACTTCCAGTTAGAAGGCATTTTTACTGAGACAAAAGTTCTGCATGGGGTGCACATATGTAGGCGCAGCGGTGAATGGCTTCTACAGCGCTTGAAAGCAGCCAGCTCCAGCGCAAGCAAGACATTGACAGGCTCGAAGTAGGCAATAATCAACGGTTGAAGCAACTGTAAATATCAGAATACAGGCTTCAGTGCATATGTACATTACGTTGTTGCCACTAGCTTTTGGCTGGATTGTCGCTTTGCACTGGGATCTTCAAGCTGTCAACTGTTCAGTGTGCATTGCGGACGTAGCGGACGTTGCATAAAATCCCGGCCTCGGTGGCCGTGATTTGATGGGGGCGAAATGCAAGAACGACTGCGTCGCGTGCATTGGGGGCACGTTAAAGATCCCCTGGTGGATTAAATCAATCCGAACTCCCCCACAACGGCGTGACTCGCAATGGAATCGTAATGCTTGGCACGTAAGACCCCTAGAATTTGATTTCATTTTAGTTGGGCAAGTTGGTTTACGTTTATGGGGAAGAGCGGCGCAAATTAAACACGGACGGACGGAGGAAACAAATGTGCGAGCGCTGACTCGCAACTGGTGCCTTATTGAAATCATGCAAATTTATAAACCTATGTTATCGAAAAACCGCGTTTAAAAAAGAAATAAAACAACACCTCCACGATGAAACACTACCAACGCACCTGCCAAGTAATGACGTATCACCGGCTCATAGCTTACAATGTGGCGCCAAAAAAAAAACATACAAGTGTAAAAACAACCTGAAACAAATTATCGTGGCCCGTCTATAAACGTCACACCTTCCTCAGTGAGGGCGATGGACGACTTACTTATGCACCGGTAGTCATTTTTGCTTACGTGAAAAGCTTCCACGAATGACTGTGAAAGAAGGGCTTTTTTGCTTTGATGCCGGAGGGCCTTTTTCAGCAGAAAACGTGCTCACTTCTAAGCAAGAACTCCGCGAACGTGTCCCTTACACAAAAAAAAAAATCAAAGAACACGCGCTAGTTCGTCTGCAAGCTCTGAACTTGAAAGCTGCAGCCTCGGTGGTTAGAAAGGCAAAATGGCTTGATCTCGAGTTGCCTTTTTTTGTGTGTGTGCAAAAACATAAACCGGACGTTCGCTTGCGAACCATCCTAATGTAAAAGCGCACCCGGCAATATGCTGTTTACGGCTTTCCGCAAAAAAAAAGATTGACTTTCTCATTGTCGTTGAAGCCTTCCTGGTAGCGAACTCTGGAGTAGTGGCGCAATTTCTCTCAGATTCTAATCCTGAAGGATGTAGAATGTTCAGTATTGATATTGAAGATAGGTATTACATATTGCACTATTGCGAACTGACAAGGTCTGTGAAGCTATTTATCACAGAGGACATTGACGAGCAGGCTTTCATATCGAAGTGGGCAAAGTGTGTTGAGTGTTAGGGCTATCTTTTTTTTTACCTCAAGGTTGCGTTTATCATTCGGAAGGTTGAATTGTTCGCACAAAAGTCCGCCGTTTGCATTGGGTCCTGTGCTGCGCCAGTACTAAGCAATATTTTCCTGAGCTAGCTTGATCGGATGCTTGATAAAAATTTCACAGGAGTGATCACAAAAGCTTTCTATTGTTTTAACAATTACCTCATTTATGTAGAAAGCGAGCTGGTTCAGCGTGGATTAGTCAAAATGCGGAAGCTCTTCCAGAAGAGAGACAGAGAGCTTGACTTCCCTACAGAGGTGCCAACGGACGGGGAGCTGCAGTTTCTAGACCTAAGGCTATCACTTCAAAAGCAGCAGCACGTGTGTTGTAAGTAAAATTCCAGAAACGCCTTTACTACATTACAGCTCCGAACACTCCATGATCCCTGAGGACGGCATTGCGGTTGCGCGCGTGAAAGTAGCAACGTCTCGAACGTGTAGCGAGGCCGTATCACATAGCCTGCAGACCCAGTATAGAAAGGCTGCAGAGTGCCGACTACCAACCTGACGTCTTTCCCCGGAGGTGTGAAAAAGTAATGAGATGGGTGAAGTCGGGGAAAGGCCAAGGCTACACGGAACAGATCAGATGAATAAGACCGGCCGTGCTGTCTTATGTTGACGGCATGTCTCAAGGTTTGAAAAGCGTGGGTAAAAGGTATGGCGCTGTTGTTGTTTCTTTGGCACTTGAAAAGACAGAAGACATCTGCCGCTAAGTATAAACGCACGCCGATAATGCAAGTGCCAGTAAGGGTATCGGTGTGCTGTGAAGTATGTGACCCATTTAGTGAATTGTAATTGTGGAACAGGTGTGATGTATAGGCTGCCTTTGTCATGTGACAAAACCTGCACAGGGCAGACAGGCCGGTGCATAAACACGAGCCTGAGGAGCATGATTACGCGCGCAGAAGCGACGCGCTATTGCGATTGGCCTTTCATTGTAAACACTGTTTATACCAACGGTTGTTCAGTGAAACAGAGTTTTTGTGTAAACGCCGTGATCAAGTAAGACGCGAAATGGTGGAAGCTTTTCACATAAGCAATAATGACTACCAATGTAGGCGTCAACAGTCCATCGCCCTCACTGAGAGAAAAGTGGCGCTTTTATACAGGCCAGGGTAGTTTTTTTCCACGGTGATATTACACTAGCATAGTCCTTTTTTTTTTCGCGCCACATGGTAAGCTTTCATTCGGTGATACGTCATAGCTCTGCATGTGTGTGGCTAGTGGTTCATGTTGGGGGTGTTGCTTGTTTTTTCGCTTTTATTCAGACTTTCTGATAGCATAGGTACATAAGTTCAGGTGATTTAAAAAAAAGCGCGCGTTGAGAGTTAGCGCTCGTCCATGCACTTCTTCTGTCCGTCCCTGTTAAATTTGCGCTGCTTTTTCACTTCATTTCATTTATTTACCCTAAGGGCAGAGAATCGGGCGTTACAAAGCGGGGGGGGGGGGGGGGATAACAAGAACAAGAAACTTTAAAGGGGGCTTAAAAGCATGAAGACGAAACCCAAAATAAAGAACAGCACTGTTTTCAGCATTAAGGAGAGACAGTGCGTCTAGTAGTATCATGACGTAATGATTATATAATGCCACAACACAAGATCCAACTACAACACTATTTAGAATATTGTAACAAATACATGACTGTGATCAAAGGTAGTGGGGCGCTCAATTAGTATAACATGGTAGTTTACTAAATATCAGCTGGCATGGCAGGTTTGCTCATGAGGTAGTTTAGTAAAGCCGACTGAAAAGAAGATGATTTCTTAATGTTGACAATGTGTTGCAGAAACGCGTTCCACTCATTCATTGATAAGTCTACAGGTCGGTCAAGTCCGTGTGAAGGGTGGGTGTACCTTGTGCTCGTGGTCAATGCAAGCAGAGGTGTCGGCTGCTGGATGAATGAATTTGCGTGAAAAAGCACTGTTTGCCCTGAACCTGTCGGTACTCGACGGGGCTTTGCTTCTGCACGAAAACCAAGGTCACGGTTACGAGCTTGGCAGTTCAAGTAGAACGTGGTAGCAATTTAAGAACGCCGAGGGGTTTCCCGCCATTGAACGTGCGTAAATTATTCTCTTCTAGGTCTCGGAGACCCTTGCACTCCTACGGGGCTCTGTCCAGGTCCTACTGAGTGCAAAGAATCCCTGTACTGCGACCCAGACCAAGGAGCCTGCCTTCCTTTTCCTATTCCGCCCACTAGAAACTACAATGACACGGACTCTTCGAGCCGACCCGAGCCGTCTAAATAACCGCGAGAACAAGCTGGTCTTATTCGCGCAGCGAGTTGGAAGTTAAAGGGCAGTACTTTAATATTCATAAAGGTCCAAAATAGACAGAGGTTAATTAGGTGAATTAATAGGTAGTGGTCGATCAAAAGGTGTTACCAGCAGAGAACTCTGTGATTGCGTAGACAAGTCTTCTTGTCGCAACTGTCGACACCTCCGATATCCCTGGCATAGTGAATCGTTCCATGCACACAGGCTCGAAGTATACCTCACCAAATTACGCTCTCGGATTCCATCTCTCAATGTTTATCTACACAGGTATAGTTTGAGGCGTTCTTCCCCTCGCATTTTCTTTAATGAGGCGGGAAAAAAAGATAGATAACATAATTATTTGAATGTGCCGCCGCTTTACCACGCTGTGAAAAAGAAGCTTCGAAATTTAATTGTGCAAGATTAGCCTGGATCTGACCATTCCATTTAATCCTTTATTTGGAGCTACCATTCTTGGTTACTCGCAGGGTTGGTTTGCGCCGGCGTCCAGGAAAAGATTCAGAGACGTGTTCCACAGTGTAAGAAAAAAAACTGATGAGGAGTGCAAAGACAAAAGGACGACAGAATAGGGTAGGGCGCTGGTCTTCAACTGCAGTAACTTTGAGAAGATGACCTGATCCCGCCAAAGCCTGTTCCTGGCAGACTGGGAGGTGTGTTAACAACATCCTGATGGAGCGCCGCGCGCATGTGCGGCCGTCTTGCTAGCCACTGCAGAAGAAACCTTGTCACGCCCTTATTTGACGACGTACGTGTTTTTTGGGAAATTAGAAGAAGAAAATGCAGATTAATCCTCGAAGGGCTTTGTGTATCAAATGATACTGGCAGGTTCGTGAGCGTCCCTTCTATTGATTTGGTGAAAACAGAACTCGATTACCTTGCAGAGTGGTTTCGTGCTTTGCGGAACTGATAGCGGCATCATTCAAGTTGTCCTACAAGTTTCATGCGCCAAGATGCAGCCTTTGCATTAACGACGTGACTTGCTGTCATTCATTCCAAGGTTACTACAGTTGAAGATCAGCGTTATACCTCTTCTGTCGTCCTTTTGTCTCTGCACCTCTTTTCATTCTTTTTTTTTCGCGTACGCGCTGGAACATATCTTTGTTTAAAATCCAGCTGTGCCATATCTCTGCCCCAGCGCAGGAATTTATTATTGATTCCAAGCAATGGTCCAGTTAAATCTCCTTCCTTTATCATTATTATTTTTGGTACATTTAAGTTCAGGCTACGTCATTCATTTTCCTGCATCCCTTACACTGAATTCATCAGTTTTCGCAAATTTACATGCGAATGTTTCTTTTTATATTCATTAGGCCGTATTCACCCGGGTCTTGGCCAATCCTCCATAGTGGGTACCAGTAACACGTCCAGAAGACAAGATAAAGAAGAAGGGGAAGAAGAAGATCGCGTGTCTGTAAGCCGAACGCCTACTCGGTAAGCAACATACGCGAAGAAACTGTGTCTTGTACGCCTTATACAGGTACAAGGAGGCGTAGGCCTCAAAACGTGGCGTCTGTTTCACTGTGTGACGTCCGAAGGACCAACCTCGTGCAATTTAGTTCGTCGCCCGTCATCAGCTCGGGTTTGCCATAACCACCACAAGATAGCTGTTGTAGACCCTGGCACCAAAGTTCCCTCCAGTAGTTTTTGTGGGGTAGTTTATAATTTGAAGCAGTTGGCGTCAACGTTCATCCAAAAGCGGGCAGTGAGAGAGCTATGTTAGCTTCATGAATCACTAACGCCTGCGCATGCACTACTATTTCTTTATTCGTCTAATTGTGCTTGCTCTCTGTTTGCCATTAGTATAGGACGTTGTCACAGAGCGTTTCTACATACCTATGTAATATTGTTAACGAAGTATTTTACGTACACTCCATCTCACAAGTCGTTTTCAGCACTTCCGAAAGTAACAGATGTACACACGCAATGCCCTTCCACAAGGCATTATAGTTCCGTGCGTGAATGTCTGATTATCCTCGGGATTAGTGAGTTTTAGTTTGCTTGGGACACCATATACGTTGCAGCGGTGCGTGACATGTCAACACCTTTGCGCATGCGCGTCCTATACCGCCAGTTATTCTGGCCGTGAGCAGACGACACGGCGCGGAGGAACACATCTCGAGAGTCATTCAATTTTCCGATTGGCTATGGAGACCTGCAGTTTCCACGGCGCTGCAAACGACCTTTGAGATGGAGTATAGCTCAGATTACATTTCTGGCAAGATATAGGCGCGCTAGTACTTTGCTTAATTGTGTTTGCTTTCCATCACTGCTTCGAATGAACGTCTCTAATTTTTCTGTGTATGCTTGCTGTGTACGATCTCTTGCCTAAGGGGCCCCCAGGCTCTGTCAAAAAGGAGCCTCTGGTCATATTTCGCCAGGTCACACATATAGTTGGCTGACATAAGACAGGGATAATTAAAGGTCGCTGGGATAACATTTCGTCCTGCAGCGGGAGTAAAAAAGAAATTGGGCCGTGATGACGACAATATCGATAAGTCTGCAATTACACGGCGTTACGTGCGTTACCTGTATTTATTCCGATTTCCAAGAAGAATTGTCTCCTTTCTCTCGTATAGGTAGACACGTTCAAGCTACCAGGGGCGGTATCGTCGTGAGTGGTTGAGTATACTGCGGACGCTTTCCTGGACCACCATCTACGGCGAGGAATGAAAGCGACCGCGGTAACCCCCACAGTTTTAATCGAATCACGTGACCATTCACCCGAAGACGGCAGGCGGCGCGAAAAGGACGGACAAGACGAGACGACGCCCGGTCACGCCCGACCGGTAGCAACTCCAAGTTCGCCATTCTCCACAGGCAAACATCAACTCGTCTCACAGGAAGGCCGGGACAGGGGGCTCGGGCTCTCAGTCAGAGACGGTTCCAAGCACCGCGTTGGCATCGCTACACGCGGCCAGGCAGCAAAGCCCAGGCGACTGCACGACCCTTCTCCCGCTCGCTGTCCGCGTTCCGGCGCATCGACTCCAGCCGACCGATCGCGTGGAAGCCAATCCAAGACGAGTCGTCGCAGCAGGCTTAACACAAGGCGGGGGAGACGCGTCCGTTCGCCGAACAGATCGAACCCGAGTTCGGTCCAGACGCTGCGGACGGGCGTGAGCCCCGAACGCGTGCTCGGTCCATTTCCGGTTCGTTCGAGGAAACACAAGCCGAGTCCGACGAAAAACGCGGCCGCTTCGAACTTTGGCGGAAGCGGTAGTACGCCGCCTCCGTTACTGTTGGATGCGAATGGTGGCGGTACAAGAGCGGTCGTTTCGCCGGACCCTGGGGCAACAGAAACGACAACAGCGCCATCTCCAGCACTACGCGAAAAAACGGCGGTAAGTGCTGATAAGACGTCACAGTTGGAGTATGGCGAATATTGGAATTTTCGAATGTGAATCGTCTAATGCACGCGAAATATCATTTAATTTCATTTCATTTTATTTCCTTAAGGACTCCGTAGTAGGGGTATTACATAAGAGGTGGGAATACAACATATACAAACAAGTGTTATAACGCATTCAATTCTGTAAATAAAAAAGTTGTTACATCTTGAACAGATGAGGAAGGCCATTACACTCTTTAGATGCTCGGTAGAAAAATGAGGCTGAAGATGTATTTGTGCGTGAAAGTGGTAGTGCTACCTGCTGGGGATGGGCAATGCGTCGTGATCGGCGTGGTGGGGGACCACCATTTTTGTATGGTGGTCGATTAAGCGTCGAATAGTAGAACCTGTGGAAGAGGGAAGGGGTAGCAATGCGGCGATGAAGGGATAGAAGCGATAAGGATGATTATTTCTTTAAAGATGATATGCTGACGTTGTAAGAGTATGTGGAATGAATACACCTGGTGGCGCGATTTTGAACTGCCTCGAGGGCATTGGCGAGATATGCTTGATGCGGGTCCCAGACGACATATGCGTATTCGAGTTTCGTTCTTACCATTGATCCATAGGCTAAGAGTTTTACATGCATTGGAGCGAGGCGAAGGTGACGTCTTAGAAATCCCAATGTTTTGTTAGCCGATGAAATAACATTATTAACATGCGCATTCCAGGTCAGATCATTAGTCAAGGTGATACCCTAGGTATTTGTAGGATTCCACCGATTGCACGGTGATGTCACCAATCCGATCAGAAAAGCGAAGGGGGTGATGGCGACGGGTAAATGAAACAAGTTTGCATTTATTAGAGTTGAGTGTCATCAGCCAACCAACATGCTATTATTGTACCCGGTTAAGGTCGGATTGACGAGTTATTAGGTCAGTGGTGGTATTGACTGCGTGGTAAATAACGCAGTCATCGGCAAACATATGGTTATGGCGGGACACATGCAAGGTTAAGTCGTTAATGTAAATTAAGTAAAGAAGGGACCAAGGACGGACCCCTTAGGTACGCCTGATGTGACGAGTGTAATGTTTGAAGCGTGGTTATTAAATGAGACATACTGTGAGCGGTTAGTTAAAAATTGCTCAAGACATTTTAGGATATCAGGATGCAAATGCAAATGAGAAAGTTTTAGTATTAGGCGCTGATGAGGTATTTTGTCAAACGTTTTCGCGTAATCCAAAAATATGGCGTCTGTTTATATGTTACGGTCGTATTCGTATTCGTATTGAAAAAGTGAGCATTCGATATTTTGCATTACCAAAACTAACAGAATATTTTACCACAACCGACATTTGAAAACCTTGTTCCGGTTATCCGTCCGCTAAACATCCTGCCGCAAATTATGAGGACTCAAGCAACGACAAATATTTTCAAATTAATTAATAATTTGAAATTTGCTTTCGCTTTCGTGGCGGACACCGACATAACTGCCTGTTAGTGTTGCTTGTAGTCGATCATTAAGTACTTTTGGGAGGTTTACTTATCCAGCATTCTTGTTTTTATTTTACTATGATTGATGTTTGTTCGTCTGTTTTTGCAACGGGCCTATTGACTTTGGATTTTGTTTCCTGTTTCGACAACTTCTTATCTCTTTCGCCAGGCACTTATCAGTTTCTTTAAAAATCTCGATTCTATGCAGTAGCCATTAATTCTTGGAAAGCTTGTTTGCAATCATGCTCAAAAGATGTTGAGACGCTATTTTTGCAGCGTTCAATCATAATTATTGATCTTGTGTTAAAACTGGTCTGTTAACTCTGATAGCCTGCGGTTTTCTTTTTCTTTCTCTAGTCATGACAAGTGTGTTATTTATATATAGCGAAATAAATATTAACGTGACAGCGTTAAGGGCTCCGTGTCACACAAAATCTAATGTCGGCATCAGCGTCCGTGAGTGAAAATTGACATATATACTTACGTACATGTATACGCCACGCCTTGCTATATGGATTTCTATATATGAGGGTTATATTGCCACACCATTCTATCACTTTAAAGTTGCTCAATCTTTGTCTCACATTCTTTGCAAAGTTATTCCTCGGAATTTCGAGAATGACGGGCCGCAAGCAAATGTCACGAAACGAAACACTGACAGAGCATGGCTTTTAATTTAAATCTTCTCAGACTGAATTATTGAAAGTGGTAAACAATACCAGAAGCCCAAAAAGGATGTATTTTTTTCGGCGCGGTCTTTCACTGCCTCCGGGATCGGCCCATGCACGGGGCCGCGTTTCTACCAGAAAGCTCGCATTTGTGCGTAGCGTTCGCCGCCAGAGTTTCCAGGTCAACATTACGGTTACATACGCAGCAGTTGCCGGGAAGCGTGAGAAGCAAGCGGGTATCCCTGAATGCTATCGCCTTCCACTCTTAAAGGCAAAGCTTAAGCATCCGCCAAATTTTTCTGCCATAAATATGTATGTCCATGAATATGTATTTCATTGGAAAGCTGTTTTTCTTTTTTTCTTGCCGCGATTCACCAATGGTGTGAGCGGCTCTCCACTTGCATCATCGCCGATATCGGCTGACCGTGAGGGGTGGTTGATAAAGAAGCTATAGAATCCAACAAAATAAATATTAACGTGATAACCGGCGTGGTTGACCAAAGCTCTCGGGGCAGTCTCTATCACCCTTTATCTAGGTCTCGATTGTTTAATTTTTTCTCACTGGTAAATACAATATTGTCTCTTCACGCGAATATGCACTGTTCAAAGGGGAAAAAATGCAAAGTCTAGAATTACTGAAAAAGTACTCTTTAAAACTTAAACACCCTCCAGATGCCACCGTCGGCTCCCGCTGTCGTTAGCCTACGGAAAGATGACTCAGTCATCGTTTGGACTACCCAAAAATTACCTAAGGTAGTTTTATATAACTGTGAATCCTTGTTTCGTTGGGCGCTGACCACAGCACTTACGCATGGTTAGTGTTTTAATGTCCGTTTCCTGCAGATACCCGATTGCATGCTTACGGCACTATGCATTCAACTCACAGCTTTCCATGTCCAGGAATTTTGGACGTTGCCCCTTCGACTATCCGCCAAACTTCACCGCAGCGCAGAACCAAAACTCATTGGGCAATGGGTAACATTTTCAGGAAGTGATATCTCAGAAGGCCGCCGCATTTTCAGCAACACTTAATAAGCAATTTACAGACAGCACACTTCCCTAATAATATGCACTTGTACGACACTTATCCGTGAACATTCCTGTGCGTTGTCGCAGTGTTTTGCTCCTGACAAAAATTCTGCTGCAACGCAGCGAGGACGTTACGTGTAAGGGCCGTAAATACACGTGTTAATAAATTAACGTACCTTCTCGAAGTAGGTAATTGAAAGTTGTCGAAATTCGGGCTTGAAGTATCAGTTTCTTTAATTTGCTCCCCTACAAGTTACGCTGGCGCGTTGCGGTGAAATTCGACAGACGGCCGCGGGAGCAATGTCCGAAATTCCTGCCTATGAACGTAGGTGGAGCCGAGTACGGTTGTTCCCAACCGCTTTCTTCCCATTTTTTTTTTTTTGTGTTTTACGAAAGAACAAAGTTCTAAGCAAGAAGCGATCAAGTCATACGCTAGCTGGTCAGCGCGAAGTGCGTGTCGTCCTCCTCCGCGTACTTTGTCTAAGCGCCGGCCTTCCAGAATTCCAATCCTGCGCATGGACCACGCGGAAGAGCGTTCTTGCTCTTGCACAAAAAGCACTCAGCGCGCATGCATATTTCACATCCCGCGTTGCAGGCCATGCTTCTGAAGGCAAAGTCGCCACAGTCGGCCCGCAGTCTCGACCCAGTGCTCAAGAACCTTCAGTGCGTCGCCAAGTGCGCCGTGGAGCTGTCGCTACTGCTGGCCGCGCTCGTGACACTCACCGTCTGGCTGCGCCACAACGCGGTGGCTCCGGTGACCGCCAGCCCGTGTTCCACAGTCGGTTGCACGGCGCACTCGGCCGAGTTCAACGGCACTCTCAACTACAGCGTCGACCCTTGCGTCGACGTGGACGCGTTCGTCTGCTCCATGTGGCGCAGTCGCGGCTCCGGCGAGGACCACAGTTCGTTGAGCCTGCTCGCCCACGTGATCCGCGAGTACGAGGCGAGCGTGGCGGAGATCTTCTTGACGGGCAGGACCGAATTTGCGGCATCCAGGTATCTCGGCAGCGAGCGTAGACTCAGAGGGGGAATGACGAAAACAGTGAGTTCGCTGTAGCATGTAAGGAAGAGCGAGGCGGCCAGACGACGAGTCACATGACCTGGTTACACGTTTCAATAGTGTCTCTCCGACGTGCAGTGTCTCTAAAGAAATCGTGAGTCATTCCACTCTGTAAAGGTAGACGACCAGTGAAGCTGTTTAGCACATGACACAGAGGTGACACAGAATTTTCAACAAAGGAACGGACTCAGTTGCCGTAATTTTTATTACGATTGCAATTATATGGACGCTCCAAGTGCATTACCGCCGTCGCCGTAATGTTCCGTATAAAGTTCAAGGGCGCTAACACCATCGCCGCGTGCCCTATGCTGTATGTGCGGGTGAATACGTGCGAGGGCAGCCAACGATCGCAGCTCTCAATCTCTGCCGTGCTAAAGAGACGAAAGCGGGAAGGAAGCGCGCTGTCTTCCGTCGTGCACCCGCCGTGGTTGGTCAGTGGCTATAGTGTTGGGCTGCTGAGCAAGAGGTCGCGCGATTGAATCCCGGCCACGGCGGCCGAGATTCCGATGGGGGAGAAATGCGAAAACACCCGTGTACTTAGATTTAGGTGCACGTTAAAGAACCCCAGGTGGTAGAAATTTCCGGAGTCCTCCGCTACGGCGTGCCTCATAATCAGAAAGTGGTTTTGGCAAGTAAAATCCTATAATTTAATTTTTTTTCGTTCGTGCGCGAGGCACCGGAGGAAGGGGAGAGAGGGGGGAAGGCGGCGTTCTACTCCAGCTGCAACTGCGCATGTGGCGGCTGCGTGAACGCGCGCAGCTTGTAGCTTTGTGCGTGCTGTATGTTCTCGGCTCCCACTTCGCGTTGAAGTGATAGGGAATACGAATGTCAATTTGCCCGCAGCCGCTGCCGCGTTTCCTCACGACAGCGTTTTGACAACGCGTTACCGCATTAAATGAGCGGGATGTGTTCGGGTTTATTGTGCTCGCTGACATTGTGCTTATGATTTAGTTAGCAAGTGAACGTTTACAAGTTCGTATGGATGATAAGAGTTCTATCCTTATTTCGTATAGACGTCCACTAACTTGCTATCGCAACCGATGCTGCGCCTTTTCGGCGAAACGGCGACTTTCATGTACATTCCCGTGGACGACGGGACCGCCACCCCGAGAAGCCGGAGGAAACTATACATGCGTGACGTTTCGACGGCACCGCCACAACAGGAGAGCGGAAGGAAAGGGAAGTACCTACGCAAGCGCTCGAAACGCCGACAAAGAGAGGGCGGTGTGAACGTAGACATGGCCGACCCGGGTCAAAGTGTAGTATCTGTTCTTATCAGTGACAGAAAGCACTTAGAAAAGGAAAGCTTTCTGAATTCGGTCCGTGTCCTAATTGCGCAGGATGGCGACGGACTTTTTGCGCAAGTGCACTCAGCGACAAGCTGCGCCATCTCTGGACAACTTCAAGCACTTCTTCGCACTCAGTTCTCTACCGTGGCCTTTTGACGCCACGGAGAGTGTTGACACCGGTTTGCGCCCTTTGGAACGTGTCCTCAACCTGAGCCTGATGTGGGACATCGACACGTGGTTCCGAGCCTACATGAATTCAGCCCCAGCTTACAAGTCCAACACCACTGGGGTCCTAACGTTGTTTGTTGAGGCAAGTGGTCATATCTGTTTCTTCGAAATGAATTCTAAAGTGCAAGCCATCAGCTATCTATTTGGAGCTGAAAGTTGAGCTAGTAGGTTCAGCATTAAGTGCATTATAAGAATTTCCAGCGACAAACATACACCAATGAAGAAAGCAAGTGAACAGAAAGATGCAGCTATTCGTATTGAGGAAGTTCACTTATAGGGGGAAAAAATTTGGCTTTTGGCGTTGCGCTGCTAAGCCCAAAGGCGCAGGATCAAACCGCTGCCACGGCGGCCACGTTTAGATGGGTGTCAAGTGCAAAAACGCCCGTGTACCGTGCGTTGGGTGCGCGTTAAACAACACAAGGTGGTCCGGATTAATTCGGAGTCCCCAACTACGCCGCGCATCATTATCATATATCACGTAACACTAAAAAAAATTCATTTGTTGTCAATGTATGCGAATAGCCCGAACGAGCGAAAGCTCGCGCTTGACGAACCCCCCTCTCCCCCTCCCCGCGACTCGGTTGCGCGAGAGTTCACACGTGACATTTCCCTCTCCCCGCCCCACACCACAACTCAGTCGCACCACAGCACGTCCCATTTCCCTCTTAGCCTTTGTACCGCAAGTCCGACTACCAACCGTCGCCGACCACGAAAACGGGCCAAAGAGGCAAAGGAAGCTTTTCACTATTAAAAAAAATATGTCGGTCAGAAACCATGCGTTGCGGATGCTTATCGTCGGATCGCGACTAGCATTCAGGTGGTGTTGTTGGTGCAGATATAATTTTCCGGCGGAAAGCTCATACGAGGAGAACATCGAAGCACCCTACTTTTCTCTGGGCTCGTTGCGCCGTCTATTGGTTCGCGCACCGAGTCCCTTTCTTTTTGCATGGCTTCCGATGAAGCAACGGTGGCGTGCTGGCGCGTGCTAATGCTGCGAATCAATTACTCCTTACCCAGCTTGTGATCGGGGCCGAACGGAACAACGTGGAGATGCTGTGCTCAGGGACCCAGGTTTTACACCAACCAGAACCAAGTTTTTCATGTCTTTCATTTTGTTAGAATGTTCGCCGAAGTAAACATGCTTGAAACTCTGTACGCCATCGCTAAGCCCGGAATGTAGGCAAAGACTGTTATTCGCATTAAAGCGTTTTGTAGTCAAAGAGTGCAAAAGATCCCAAAGCTCTAGTTGGTGCTGAAGATAGAGCCCTCCAGTTTTGTATTGGCGGTCACTGGCTTGCTCAAAAGGATGCGCGGCCTTGAATATATACAACCACAAAAAAAAGATGGTGTAGTAAAGCAGTTCCGAGGAAATACGCAAGATATAAAAAGCTCTACAGAGGCAAATTTATCTTCTGGTTTTCAGATTCGTGCATGCCTCAGATGGATGACGAATTTCCATTTTAGGTGAAAAAAAAAGTTGGTCTGAAGGCACGTCCGCAAGGAAGACAATTAGAAATTCCGTAAAAGCCAACAAAAAACATGCGTAAATCAGCGTTTAAAATATAAGACAGGATGACAACCTTTGAACTTATCCTCATATCAGAAGGAAAGCAAAATTGTTTTGCGGTCGGAACGATACAATTTGCCGATTGCGTGAGTGCGCTACCCTTCGACTTCTCTACGCTGACAATAAACGCTCATGGGGCGCCCAGCTGCGACCACTCCTGGCGTGACTGCAAACGACACGTACGACGCACCGCAAAACACCCGACTTGGGAATGCACGGCACAGGAAGCGCCTCCACCAGGAAGAGATACCGAGCTACGAGACACCGAGCAGCTCTGGAGTAACTCCTAGTTTTTTACCTGGTAAAGCCAACCCTTCGCACCAGTCGTAAATCCTGCTCCTGGTATCGCGCCTTCCACTCTCACGCATTTCCCCCATTTCCGTTCCTTCGTAATAGGCCAAAAAGCTATTCAATAAAAACAATATTTATTGAATGAATGAATTAATGAATCAATGAATCAATCAATCAGTCAGTCTGTCAATCATACAATCAGGCATTGCCATAAACATACCATATAGCAGGCCTTCATGTTGTTAGCCAGCGCAGTGGCAGTACCAAGTCACCGCATGTGGAGTAGCCATTAAACCGCAGGCGAGATTTGAAACATGCTTTGTAGAGAGATACAAGTGGCGACAGGGGAACTTAACCAGGGGTGGTCACTTTGGCTGGCTATACGTGGTACCACAGAAGCAGGCAAACGGCACACAGACCCTCATACACTTCCTGTTGCTACTAGAGCTCCTCAATGAATATGTTATTCATTGTGTAAGACTACGTCAGCTTAAGGTGATAATATATACAGTAATATCTGACTTGAGTGAACTTCAAGGAATCCAAGGAAATAGTTCACTTAACCGAACGTTCACTAAACTGAACATTCACTAAAATATCGAACACCATTGCGCAGAGCAGACATCGAAACAAACGTGCAAAATGCAATTTATGGAGTCATTTGCTTCAATATGTACGAATTCACTAGCTAACAGTTACGTTGCGGCCTATTTAATTTTGAAAAATATCTAATTTTCATTTGCACTGATGCTCTTCAAGAGCAAGGAGTGACACCGCTGCCTATAAAGCATTTTTTGCGCCCTTCCTCTGCCACATATTGTTGCTGAGTCTCGCAACTCTCTGAAAGTCTCGCAACTTTCTAAGGCATCCTGCCGCATCAGATAGAGCTTCAGTATTTTAATTTGCCTCTGCCACTGCGTCTTCGTCACACTCTTCTCCTGGACGAACATTGGAAAAAAATTTGCAGATCTAATAGTTTAGCACAGGTAACGAGCTCACTGTCACTGCACATAGTCTTCAAACGAAGTGTTGCTTCCAACAACCAGCTGGTGACAGGCCTCTGTCCCCATCGCTATCACCTCGTTGTGCTGTTCCCCTTGCTGGATTTCAGCACACAAGGGGGAATGACCTGATTGATGCCAGCAGTTTCTAATTGTACCTGGTGTTACTGTACACCGCGAGCCTCAGGCTCGTTCAACTGAAATACTCGCTATTCAGAAATTTGTTTAACTGAAACATTTTAGGCTTGTATGCATGGGAAAACCGCCATAGATTTTGTGAAAGTTCGTTACTCTGAAATGTTCGTTAAACCGACGTTCGTGCAATTGAGAGTTTGCTATATTACCAGAACTGTAATGGCCATTGTCTGGCGGGCAAACATTAAAGGGAGTAGGGGATGGACATTTTCGAGATTTAATTGTTCTTTTGCGTTAAATGAAGGTTCTCATATAGTACCGTCACATATATACATATATGTGTGTGTGTGTGTGTGTGTGTGTGTGTGTGTGCGCGCGCGCACGTGCATCGGCCTAGAACAATCAGCCTCCCTATATGCCTTTTATAGATTATGAAAATGCATAGAGATGATAAAGACACTAGAAATACTAGAAGTCTTGGAGACATTGCATAATCAAGGAGTACAGAAGGCATATGTGAATATCTAAGGAACTATCTAGAAAGATTCCACTGCTACCTTGGTTCGCCACAAGACAAGTAGGATATTACCTCGAAATGGATTGCAACAAATTATTGAGCACTTTAACCGAGAAAGTGCAAAAATGGGGTTGAAAATTATTATGGTGAAGACAAAAATAATGCTCAATAGCCGGGCAAGGGAACAAGAGTTCAGGATCGCCAGTCAGCCACTAAAGTCTGTGAAAGAGTACGCTTACTTAAGTCGTTTACTCACAGGGCACACAGATCACGACAAGGAAATTTGCACAAGAATAAAAAATGGGTAAAAAAAAGAAAAAAAAATCCACGCCGTCACTGCGAACTTGGGCGGAAACTTCAACGAGCATACGGCAGATATTATCTGATCCTGACTGGAAGCTTACCATTATTATCGAAAAGAAAGGTGTACAATCAGTGCATTTTATCGGTGCTAACATGTAGGGCAGAAACTTGGAGACTGACAAAGAAGCTTGAGAACAAGTTCAGGACCGCGCAAAGAACGATCGAGCGAAGAATGCTAGACGCAGCGTTAAGAGACAGAAATAGAGCGGTGTGGATCAAAGATCAAACGGAGATTAAGAGAAAAAGATGTAGCTGGGCAGGCCATCCAATGTGGATAACTTGCGGATCATTAGAGTTACAGAATGTGTGCTAATGGAAGGGAAGCGCAGTCGAGGACGCCAGAAAAATAGGAAAGTTGCAGGTGCAAGTTGTAATCAGCTAGCACAAGGCAGGAGTAAAGTTAGAGATCGCTGGAAGAGAGAGAGAGAGAGAGAAAGGCAAAGGAAAGACAGGGAGGTTAACCAGAGATTATCTCCGGTTGGCTACCCTGTACTGGGGGAGGGGAAAGGGGATGCAATAGGTGAGAAAGAAAGAAGGATAAAAAAAAGGAAAAAAAAAAACCTAAGCACACACACGCACGTACACACGAACTATTTCTGTGGGCACTGTCACGCAACCCGCAAAGGCATTCCTAGTCTTACGCAGTGGAAGAGGTTTTCGTCCTGCAGTGGACTTAACGATAGGCGGATGACGATGACGATGACGATGACGATGATGGGTTTTTTACGAACCCTGCTTTTTTCACCAAGCCCTAGGTGCCATCCAGGACCCCTTACACCAAAGCGAATGTAAAGTCGGAAAGTTCGCGCCAACCCTCCCCTAATTTATAGAAGAGGAAGTAGTCCGAATTACCGCTTTTGGAATTTCGCGGCGACACCCAAGCGCTGGCTTGTCAGTGTGACGCCAGATTTCAATCTACTATTCCTATTTCGGTAATTTTGTGGGTCTCATAGTTTATAATTACACCCTGAAAAGTGAACAAAGATGTAAATCAGTCTATAACTGACACCCTTACAAAAGCTGTAGGGATGATAATTATAAATTGATATACGCTCTTGTTCAATTGTAAAGGGTAAATTACAATGCAGGTAAAGCCATCGCACCTCTCTAAGGTGACCCTTTAGATCCTTCAGAATGATGCGTAGGTCTTGTTCAACTATAAACACTTACATGGACCTGAGTACACTGTGTCAAAATCTGCGCCACCACTGCGAACTTGTGTGGAAATTTCAACAACGCATTGGGCAATCGTCTTTGGTTGTGGAGGATTTTCTGGCTTACCAAGCTTCTTAGGAGTGGTCGTTTTGCTATTCAAAAGCGTGTTTTACTAATACATTTTAACTTATTATTCGTGCATAAGAATGCGAATGTTGCCGATTTAGTTGAGCAGTGCTTTGTACAATAGCGCAAGCTACAGTAAGAAAGAAAGACGAACCACGGAGGCGCTGACTGTCAACTGGATTCTTATTCATATCAAGGACATGTCGAAAACCTTAATTTAGTTTCGTAAAACATGCGCATGAATCACACTTTATCGCTTGCAGGAAAGTGATTTGTTGATGAAAAAGGCGAGAACCTATTACGTGCAAATGTGACATTGGCAGTCTTTGTTTGCCTCCTCCCTCCCTTTTTGTGTGTTTGTGTGTATGTGACCTTCCTATGAATAAAACCACCAACCTTGTCCCTGCGTCGTTCGTCTTCCTGTTGTCATGTAGTTAGCGCTGTTTCCCCGGATTGGTTATTCCTCTTGATTATCACTAAAGGTTTCAGGTGTATTTTTTTGTCTGTGCGATTAGATATTTGTAATCAACACCTAATTCGAGCTGTCAGCCACTGGAGAGGCCATGCTTTCAAACATATTTTGCATCGTGGCTCCTTAATACGTCAGTACCTATAGTTTGTTATCGTGCCTAGCGAGACGGTCAGAAAATCTTTCCCGCGGTAAAAAAAAGGAAAGAAGGAAAAACCAGGCTTGGACTCCTGCCGACTCGCAGACCAGCGCAGAGCCGTCTGTGTGGCTCGACTTCGTGCGATCTCTCGAGATGACCCAGAGTCGAATGCACTACTACCGACGCATGCATGACGCCTACAACGGCACCCTTCCGGACAGCGCCGAGGTCGTCCGTCGACTCGCCACCGAAAAGAAAATCCTGTCCATCCTGGACACCGTGCGGGCATCGCGGACCGGCGCCAAGTCCGTGGTGACCAGCTTGCGCAAGATCTTAGCCGCCGTCGCCCACACGGAACTCTCCGACTGGCTCGAACCAATCAGGGCAGCCTCTGGCTCGAAGGCCGCTGACGTAAACGCCCTCGTGTCTGTGCAAGACGTGCGTTTGCTGCGGGCCGTTGACGAGTTGCTCTCGGCTCACAGCTCTCGAACGCTGCTGGAACACTTGTCCTGGTGGCTGCTTCAGCGGCTGACGGTGATTGGCTGGCCGCAGGCGTACGACGTCATCGCCGGGAGCGAAACGGTAACCTCCACGTGCTTTCCGCGGTCTCTGGATAGTGCGGGGTAGCACTAAATTAATTATCAATTTTTTTTCAGCGCTAATATTTTGTTGCGTACGGTGAGCTCGGTATTTGTACTGCAAGCCTTTTTTTTCTTTTTTGAAAATATGCTTCTGGCACGTAATACTGCTTTGACATTAATCTAAATGTCGCGGCAGGATCGCATTTTCTGTCTCGGATTCTTTCGGATTGTGCGCGTGCTGCGGGCCTGGTTTGCCAAGAAAAATAAATGCGAAGCCTTCGTCGGCGCCTCTCGCCGCAACCGATCTCCAAACAGTGGCGTGCATGCCATTGATGGCTTCTAGCTCTTGTTGTAGGGGCAAAGCGCGGACCTTCGAAATTGGTTTTCATTACTCTGATTGCTACGTGCAGACAAAGAAAGACAACAGAAGGGGGGCAACTCGGCACTTACCTTTAGTGAGACATCGTTTAAGGTAGATTTGCCAACTTAGGAGGTATCATCGTCTGGCCTCAAAACTTGGGCCGATCCCGATGGCTGTGCAGGGAGAGAACGTGGGCCGATTACGAACGCAGTGAACTCTAACATAACAGCTAGCGCTTCGCGCTAGCTGTCTAGCTGTCATGAAAAAATAATGCCAGAAACTGGCGCCTGACACTCGGCAGAAGTTTCAAACAGCGACTTTGGCACGACAGAAGCCCGACGTGCGATCGTGGCCCAACGGTTCGGGCATTGGTCTGCTACGCTGGAAGATGTAATTTCACCACCACTGTCTGTCATGCAATTCTTTAGGGCATTCTATTGGCGGACTTCCCCCCCATCGGAGCGTATCTATCGGGAAATTCGAAGCGTGATAAGCGTGTGCGATCGCGTCAACGCGTGAAAGAACTCACAAAAGAAAAAAGAACGAGGTACAGAAACCTCACCCTGATTAATCAGTTAACAACGGCGCTCGTCGCGGCCATCGAGACGTCACAATCATCGCAAAGTATTGCGAGTTAGCGGGCCGAAGTTTTGGCTTAGTCTTGTTTCTATGTTTCGTGTCTCCAAACATCCGCAGGCTCTTTCAAAACTCGCACGCTAACTTCAATATATTCCCGCAAGTTGCATGAAGAAACGCTTAGTTCCTCGTGTAAGGATGTCATGCCGGCTAACAAATCCGGATATTTATATTGCGTCCTCCGGTAAATACTTACGCCTGACGCCACCAATTCACCGTGCTGCTGCTTTTATTAACATTTGATTTTATTATTCCACCTGGTTCCTTTGTTTCTTTGTTCGACTCTGCCTATCATTGCTGCCTACTCTTTGCCTAAAACGACAGGGAATAGCCGGCATCACTCGTGAAGCCGACCTCTTGTACACACACATTTAATTAAAAAACGAGAAGTGCTTTTTCCTTTTAAGCTGTTGCAAGTGCCTGGCAATGTTAATTTCTAATATCCGATCAGTTCGCTTTTTTATATGTTGAAGCAAGTTTCCAGTTATAGATAGCTTAAGAAATCAATTGGTAGTTGCTATAGCCGTTTTCTATGGACGGAGGGAGCAACTCTTCTCTGTACAGTTGTGCGGTAGTACAAAGGAACGTGCTGCCGCTTTTGCAGTGCTTTTGTGAAGGGTCCTACCGTAATTAAAACATCCATAGGTAATTATGGTTACGCCGATGGAGCCCTTTTTCCAAAGGTGTATAGTAAATAATACTGTTGCGTGAAAGTACAGCAGTGAAACTATTTACAGAGTGTAATAACACGGGTAGCGAGCCCTGGCCAACATGAAAGCCAGTCAACATTAAACAAGGCACCTCATTGTCATCAGATCATTATTGGTCCCTTATGGGCACTTCCCACGAAATCCAAGGGTCGACATCATCGTCTTTGAGAATCAAGCACGTAGCATGCCCGCCCGTGGCAGAAGCACTGGCCTGGTGCCACTAAGGGCCCACAGCAGAGGACGGGTGGTAACGCTTGGGTCTCGAAACGTGGACGACATGGCTGGACAACGGGACGGAAGATACAGTGGGACTGGCAGACAAAATCTCGTGTGTGATATTAGTTACTTGTCGAAGGGCACGGTAGGGGCCCGTGTAGTGAGGAAGGAGCTTTTCGGGAAAACCCACAGGTCGGGCCTTCCTGAAAAGTAACACGAGGGCACCCGGAGCAAGACGTTTGTCGTGATATCGCTGGTCGCAAAGGCGCTTTGGCTATCTCGGGCAGCAGCAAGTCTGCTACGGACTATCTGCCGCGCGTATTCAGCCCGGGCAGTGGCGTCGCGTGAATGTTTACTAGTCGAAGTCCCGGGGAAAGGAAGAAATGTGTCCAACAGTAAAGTTGATTCACGTCCGAGCAAAAATTAAATGGGAGACTATCCAGCAGCGTCGTGGCGGGAGGTATTGTATGCGAACGTCACGTATGGGAGTGCAAGGTCCCAATCACGGTGGTGAGCCGAAGCGTACTTTGAAAGCATGTCTGTTAAGGTCCGATTCTAACACTTGGTCATCCCCAGCCCGTTCGTCTGGGGATGGTAAGGCGTGGTGACATTGTGCTGCGTGGAGTAACAGCGTAGGGTATCGCCGACGAGTTTGTACCGGAAGGTACGGCCTCGGTCAGTCAGCAATTGACATGGTGCACCGAGTACTAAAATTGCGCCACGGAGTTGAAAGTCATCCACGCCTGTAGCACAGCTGGTTGCCAGCGATCGTGTCATTGCAAACCGCGTCGCGTAATCCGTAGCGACGGCAATCCATTTGTTTCTTGAAGCCGATGTAGGAAAGGGTCTGAGAAGGTCTAAACCTGCACAGAATGGCTCAGGTGGGACGCCGATGGGCTGGTTATACCCAGCAGGAAGCGTAGACGGTTTCTTTCGTCGTTGACAGAGCTCGCAGGCGCTGACATAACGCCCCACTAAGCGGGCTAGGCCAGGCCAACAGAGGCGCCGGCGCAAGCGGTAATATGAGCGAGTAACACTAAAGTGGCCAGCGGTTGGGGAGTCGTGAAGCTCACGAAAAACTGTGGTGCCTAAGTGTGATGGTATAACGAGGAGAACGTCAGGATTGTCAGGGCACATGTGATGCTGATATAAGGTACCATCCTTCGAGGTGAAGATGCGCACCGAGGCGTCGTTAGGAGATGGTTCCAGGCGCTTGAACATTTCTCTTAAGTACGCATCCCGACGCTGTTCGTCGGCGATGTTAAGGGCCGACTGTAACAAAATTTTAGGACGCGTATAAAGCCCAGGTTCAGGTAACTTATACGTGCATTAGCTTCTCTGCAAAATCTTAAGCTTGAAATACAGGCCAATGCGTCACAAAGAGCTCGCAAAAATTGATGTCTTTCATACAGAAACTGAAAAACACGCCGCCATTATCACCCGGCGGAAGCGAAGTACAGCGAAGAATGTGGAGAACGAGAGCCCGTGCTGTCTGCTTTTCTTGCTTGTATTCTGTTCAGCCGTGTCGGCGCACAGGTCTCGCACGTCTGCTAGCCACACAGTTGGTGTACTTTGTTACCTGCTTGGTGCGCTGTGATAATTCGCCGTTACGCGCAAGCGATGTTCTTTTAATGCGAAATATTATCCGAGTCCAATCGCTTTTGTCTATCTGGTTCTTTAGGTTCAACAGCAGGGCCTCGATTCGTTCTGCCTCCGCTCAAAGAAGGGCGCATTGGGGTGGACAAGCTCAAGATCGCGTCCGGCTTAACGCGGACTCGATTCAGGCAGTCGTGGTGCAGTTACGCTACATGGGCGAAAATTGGACCGCCTACTGTCTAGTGTGGCTGGCGCGGGAATAGAATATAGCCTATCGCATGCCGCAACAGCTGGAACAGGGTGCATCGCGCGCAAGCTCGGGTGACCAGCAGCATGCTGTTCGGGTCCACTGAAGCGAGCGCGTTACGGAGCGTTCGACAAAGAAGCGCTCCCTCGCCGAGCACTTGTCCGCTAGCGCGGCGGCAAAAACTGATCGCCGCGCTTCTGCTGGTCATATGCAAAGCGCAGGGTAAAATGACGTATCCGACTTCAGCAGCCGCTGCCTGGCACGCTGGAAGCGCCGGTCTCGTCGACCGATCAGCTAACTATCGGCATCTGTAGTAAAGGATGGTAAGTAGCTGAGCCTTGGCACGGCCGGGCTAGAGCGGCTTGGCTCAGCCGGGCTATATAGCGGCTCGGCTCGGTGCAAAATTTACGTAAACTTACGGCCAGACAGTCCGGACTGCGGCGGGGATAAAACTTCACCCATGCCGCCCTGGCGGCATTGTATTCCTGCACGTCTTGGCGCCGCATCTACTCCATGGCCCCCTTGTCGCGTTCTCCTTCGTGACAAATGCGGCATATATGCAGTTCCTGCTCGTTTCTGGCACCTTGTCCGAAAGGATTTCGTTTGTCTACTTCGACGCATCCGATGTAGGGAGGCACGAAATATTTTGAAGTTGATGCACTACCGGTAATGAGAGCTCGATAATATCGCCCTTGAATCAACTTACCTTTGAACGTCACCTTTGGTTTTCGTGCGCCATCGCAGCATACAGTACTTATAGTCAAACCGAAAAAGCGTTTGCCAAGCAGATCTTGATGGTTAAGTGACTGTGCCGTTCAAATGTAGCTGTGCAGCTTCGTCAACTGCAGTTTGCACGCTTTGTGCGCTTTGGCTGGTCTGCGTCCCACTTGCCTGCTGCGCCGCGGCGCACGCTTTCGCTCTGAAAGCTGGGACAGGAAAGATGTGTTCGGCCTTCCTCTACTCCGCATTGTGCCCTGCACGGCCATTGGTCGTGTTCGAGTACGTGTTCGAGCAGCCCTCGGCTACGCAGTGCATCGCCATTCTTGCAACAGCTTAAATCACGAACGCAGCTGGGAGAACGCGCGCCGAGAGAAACGCCCGTCAACTCACAAATCATGAGCGAACACTGCGCCTCGCTGCCTAGGCGCAACATGGCGCAACTGAGAGATCAGTATTTGCGTACGGTTCTTCTATATTTGCCACATGCGCATCGCTACCGCTTTGCCGCCAGGTGCACGCGCCGTCAGAGTAGGCGCTATTTATTAGCTGCTAAATAACATAATTAGGCAATTACCAGTACTGCTGCTGTGCCAAGAATACATTTTAGAATATAGGCCAAGTGAGGCCATCTATAGCCAAGTGAAATTTCGTTGCAGCTGGCCTTTAAGCAACTGGCTCGCGGAAAAGAGGAAGTCTAGGGATTCATTGCGCGAAGAGTCCCAGTCGCCCACACGGTAACGGGACAAACAATCCTCATCCTTGTGCCGGCTCCCTGTCTTGTATACAACCGTGTAGATTGAATACTGGCACCTGCAAGGTCCTTTAAAGAGGCGAGCGAACAGAGGGCATGGTGGTCGCAGGCTACTGTGGACGGTCGGCCAAACAGACAAGGGTGAAATTTGGAAGTGCGCATACAAGAGCGACGCGCTCACGTTCTGTAATTGAGTAATTTCGCTGCGATGCGTGACGGCAGCCTGCTGGCATGCGACATGTTACTCGAACACGATGATGTCGACCCTCGGATTTAATGTGCCGTACCCATAAGCGGTCACTGCTGCTCAGGTGACAATGACGTGCCTGGCTTTATGTTGGCTGTCTTCCATGTTGGCCAGTACTTGGTACCCCTGTAAACGGACCCTGTAAAAAGTTCCTTTACTGTGCTTTCTTTCACGTAACAATATTTCGCTCAAAGAGAATATTATTGACTTTTGAATAATATAATGCTGTACAGACAGTTTAAAGTAAAAAACGGCGCATCACGGCATAACGTCAGGTTGACAAAAACGCGGTATATTTGCGACAGGAGCCGAATGCTCGTGAAGATGCGCGTTCTTGCTATACCACAAGACCTCCGTACAAGGTCTGGTATCCTCTGATAAGCTTCTGACGTTCTTCTGATGCTTCTGCGTAAGTGTAATATGTCATCACGCGTGGTATTCTGTATACATCAGGAGCTTGTGCCTTTAATCTAACATCGCACTTAGCCTTTCAGATTATGGTACCAAATAATTTAGCAGATTCGCCCGAAAGGAGAAGCATTGACAGCAATAGCAAGTCTCAGCCTTGTGCTTGAACTTCTCCGACGGTGCTCTAACCAAACCTTCTCAAGCTGCCTTAGTTTTACTATACCTAGTCAAGAAGCGGGTCAACAGATTGAGCAGCACACTGTGGTATAAAAGTTACGAGCAGGGATAAGGAGCCTCGGAGAGGCTGGTTTCGATAGGTGGACCTATCTTCGTTAAAGGCCCTTGACGAAGACATGTCCACCTATCGGCCATCTCGCTTGACCGCTTTAGTTTGACAATTGCCTTTTCATGGACCTTTTCCTTTGACAAATACAGACCCACCTACCGAAACGTAAGCCAAGCTTTCCTAGGCACCTTATCCTTGTTTGTAACTTTTACGCAATACTAACTATACGCGGGTGCGACACGTTTGCATATGCAGCTGGGTATGGAAGAAACGACGCCCTGGTAGCTGCAGTGCGTAGGACAAAACGCTGCCGTGGTAACGCCGCTGCAATTTCAAAAGGGGCGGGGGGGGGGGGGGGGGCGACCTCGATGATGCCCGAGATGAGACCCGTTGGCGGGAGTCAGCGCACAATGAAATATTTTAGATGAAATGTTATCAGCGAAACGTAGGTTTGACCTTTATACTGCTTCAAACCGAACATACCCACTGCAGCTCAGCAAGAACGCCCGTGCTTTCACAGTGCGCGTTAGCACAACGCTCGTGCCAGCAGCTGAAGGGTGGTCGCTGCGTTTGCTTGGCCACGGAGCTTTGTCTTCTATTTTTGGTACCCAAACGCACTTCGCGTCTCTGTTGACTTTCGGATCCTCCACGTGTGAGCTGAACATTAATTGAAGGTGATTATAATGATGTTCCCTAATGGCATTTCCTTGAAATGGAGCGGCGAAAAATGGCAATGTATACCCTGCTTTAGCCAATCCATTGTTATCATCTTGTGCAGCCTAACCTTTTCTACCGGTGAAAAGGTGCCGGCGATACGGTTCTAATCATTCCCGGCAAAGCCTCATCAGCGGGATCAACGGTAGCGAAAATGGATCGTCGCTTCGAAGGGAAATTTCTTGTTCTCATCCTTTCCTTTGTCTCGTGGGTGTTTTTTTCCACTCGGTCATAGACACATGAGCAACGAAGTTCGTCTGCAGTACAGCATGAGGTTTAAAGGCATTTCGCTAAAGTTCGGAATGCTGTTTGCCGCTGATATTGTTTTCCGCTTCTTTACCGCGTTGCGCTAGCTCGGCAGCATGACTGCACGAGCGCATTGCGTTGTATGTTAAAGCTACTAAAGTTTGCAAGAACTGAAATTGTTGGTTTCATGTGGCGCGGTAAATCCTCGCACCAGCTGTCGCGCACTTCATGTTTTTACATCTATATTATGCGTGGCTTCGCACATGTTTAACTGTTGCTAGTTGCTACATGCATAACTCTTGTCGATTCTTTTGAGCTGCGAAGTTTTCACCCTGCCTAGTTTGTTAAGGGTATAAATTACGCTGTGTCTTATCGGAATGATACCAAGGAAGTGCTTCTTTAACAGCTTTATTATTTTCGCCCGAGGGCATCTTAGATATTGTTTGCGTTTTTGGAAATGTGTTTAGAAAATAGGTAGTTCAGGGCGAGAATTGCTAATAGCTGCTGCATATGGTATTTTTGTTCCATTTCTCGCGGAAAAATTCGCGTCCCGTGTGGGAAGTCATCCCACCTCGATGCTGCCTGAGCAAACTTAACACACCGAGTGATTTCTTTGTTTCACAACGTAGTCCCATCTTGCACGTGAATTTTGTACTCAACTGAATTCTTTCTTATACTTACGCTACAGGCGACTAAACCGGGCCTTGCCGCCAGTGCTCATCTACTTTGGCTGTCGCTGCTCTGCCTTTAAATATATCATGAGGCACCTCTCAAGTAATATAAAAAGTACTGAAAAGTTAGTCAGTATTTAGCTTTGTACATTTCCAAGCAGCTCCCTTGGGGAATTAAAAATTGCACAAACTGCAGCGGGAACGGTAGTTCATCGGCGTATGCAGCAGAATTGCATCGGCGGTATAGCACTAACACGCGCTTTTATTAACCCGTGTGTTTGGTGACTTCGTTGGCTAGTGTACGCGTTTCCATCAATAAATTGGCAATTACGCTTCTTGAGGCGACTTCGACTGCACTTATTCGGCGATGTCACATGTATTCATCGGCAGAAAAATCACAACGGAATATGCAGAGATTGCACTGTGCGGATTTTTTGTTATATGAGTCAGCACTAACGACGGGTGCTTATTATTCAGGTACAGAAGCAGCATTGCGGCAAGGGTAGAATAAAAAAAAACCATCGAGAGATCGCATCACTCATCAAAATTTATCGGCTAGGGAACATGAGCTCCACGTCATGTAAATGGGGTTCATGGCGTTTGTCTGCGGGACACACTTTGCATGTATGTGGACCATGTTGTCCCAAACACCGGTAACATCGTGTTCATACCCACTCGCACAGAGGTCAGCATCTTCCCTACAGCTGTCACCACAGAAGAAGCAGCCTGGCACCCGAACAAAGGAGAAATCGCAGCCCCGAACTTCAGCCATCCTTGCTGCAAAGGGTTGTTGTCTGCTACTGCTCCCGCGTGTACTGTTGGAAGCGTCCGCTAGGTGGCTTTCAGTGGCGCCTCTATAGGTGGTGCACGAGGCGTATAGAAAGAGCACGCGCTACTCTCGTGTGGAGGCTGAGGGGAGGGGGGAGGGGAGAGTGGGGGTCTGCAGTGATGCAGAGTGCGTTTAGGTGCGTAACAACGAAGCGGAGTGGACGCACCGCCAACGCTATATGGGCAGCCTTCTGCTTCCCCCCTGCCGGCATAAGAGTTGCGCTGGCGCACTCTATACAGAACGCACTAGGGATTCTGACGGACTCCTCTGTATGTTCTCCGGTCTGAGCAGCAAACGTCTAGATAACTTCATCTAATACCCAACTTGGCGCTGACTGTTATGACGCCGACAGTTTCCCCGTCAGTCTCATCTCGTGAGCCGTGGAGGTGCGACGCCAGCACTGTGAGACGCCTGTTAGCTGTCACGGCGCTGTTCCTCCTGCGACGCAGGAGTGGCATACCATGCTGCGTCGCACGTACTACGTGTCGTACGGCGCATGTATAGTTGGGCCACGGTCGGAGCAGTTCGAGCGCAACGATAAACTTGTGTACGTCGCTGGTAATGCTTCGCTCCTTGCGGCGAAATCACATTTATTTTCCTTTTTTTTTTTGTTGTTGACAAATGAGACAACTAACATTGTCAAGCATTCTATTGAAAGACGAAGACCAGAGAATGCGGTCTTGATGAAACTTTTTCCGCAAGATCAGAGCAGCGATATGTACAAAATCTTTCAGAGCGAAACTTTGAAAGCTGTTCTAACATAGTATTTGCCACCATTTTCTTTTTTGTGCACGTTAAACGAACGTCCGCGACGTCCAATGCCTAGAAAGAAATACTGGCCGGCCTAAAGAAATTTAGTGCAGATTCCGGAGTTTTATAAGCTCAAACCCCGATCGTATCATGAGACGCGCCGTAGGGGGGCGGGCTCCTGATTAATTTAGCCACCTGAGGTTCGCTAACGTGCACTCAATGAACGGTACTCGAGCATTCTTTTTACATTGCATTCCCATCGGAATGCGGTCGTCGTGGACGGGATTGAACCCGCGACCTCGACCTCAGCGGCGAAACGCCATAGCCACTGGGCTTACACCATGGGTCGGTAAGCGCCAGAGCACCCTACATTATCTACTATAATAGCTTTTTTTATATACACAGACGGCTTTTCTTACGTTTTCCATGGGGTCAATCTACCGAGAAGTCATGACCGCAAGACGTGGTCAGACGGAAGCTTGACATCGCCTCTTTCGTTTTGAGAAATTAATATTCAGCAGTGTCTTTGTGGTGTAAAGGCGTGTAAGGGGCAAGCCAATATAATATTCTTCCCGTACCACTGCGAGTTGCTATACTCGCGTTCGCAGACCAAGTGAGGCTTGTAGTAAGGCGTGCGCGGCCCACAAGCTTTCTACGCGCCTCCTGCCCTCGTCTGCCTGCCTTTCCTCGAAAATGGTGGCGACAATCCAAAGTTCGCCCAGGGTTGTCAGCATTAGGCAACTTTCATATTACACCGAGCCTCGCTGTCAGCCGTGTGCTCAAATACTTGAAACACTCGCATATGTCCGAGGAATGGTGTCCACTGCTACCAGCAGTCACACAGAGGACATTCAAGATCCACAGCACGTGTCTTTCCGCGTCACGATTAAGAACGAGAAAAAAAAACAGTGCACGTACTACTTGGAGGTTCGTGAAGCTCGTCCCTTTATGCTTCCCATTCAAGACGTGTTCTGGCGCTCCTTACATGCCGAACGTGTATGCCCTCATTATATCCTTAAAACAAACACTTCGCAAGTTTTGTTATTATGTAGTGTAGCTACTAAAATGTTGGCCGAAAGTTTTTTACGGGAGCCAGTAATCAAACCGTATACTTATGGTGTAGTATGAGACAGACAATGAAACTCTGCAGCTTTCCTGCTTAGCCAGAACGTCACCTATTATCAGATAAGGCATACAGAGTACGATGGACCAGTTCCAGCGGAAGACAAGCATAATAACGTAAGCTAGCAATTTCGGAGAAAGCCAAATAAAAAAAAAACTATCCCATTTAGGCGCTGTGTGCCCATTTGTGCATGCCAAGAAAGTGCACTGAAAGCAAAACAACTGATCAAAATAACCATGTCTCAAACGTGTCGCATGCATCGTGAAACGCATGTGATTGGATCTCTACAGCAAGTTCGAACATTATTCGTAAAGCGTTTTAGTAAAACAAGTAGTAAGGCGTACGGCCGGGTTCTCGCTGTCAGTGTCAGTATGTCGTCATGTAGAGAGTTTGTAGTAGCTATGTGATTTACATGGCTACTGCACATGTTCACGTAATTTGTCATGTAGTATGCAGTAGTGGTCATGTAGCGATTGTTTATTAACAGTATTTTACATAAAACACACTCTTTCGAGTGAATATAGTATGTGTTTTCCAAGTATCTAGACCTAGCATAATTTATGGCATCGTTTCTTTACGTTATTGTGGAGAGTTCTCGCTTGCGGTCCACATTTCGCAAACTTGACAATGTTAATTGAAGAACTGTAAGTACCAATCTATACTTCACCCTTTCGTAATTTTGAAGATGCAAGAACTGTGGCGCAAATAATTTTTTGTTCGATAGTCATAATAATTGGCGCGTGCAGGAGTTACAACAGTATGCATCATTGCGCAAAAAGTGACGGCGTGAACAGAGGATCCACGAGACGCTATCGGCAACTGCAGAATCCGTTACTCGTGCTCGCAACACTTTTCAAATAAACAAAAGATGGCCACAATATGCAGGGGAGCCACGGCTGCATTACGCTGTCGGCAGTTTGGTGTTCTGCTCGATTTTCTCGATTTTTGGCGAGGAATCAAGGCGTTTCTTCGAAGCGGAGAGGGTGTACTAGCCACCGGTCAACTTATACTAATCGCTCCCAAAAATTCCAGCAACGAAACAGCGGAAATAGTTACTCTGCGTGCAAACGTCCTGCTTGCTCATGGAGTCACGCAACATTTCTTTTTTAACCATCCAGGGTTTAAAGGAGGCTAATTATTGTGCGTAGCAGACCTCTCCGAAACGTGGGAGCTCTTCTGCGTAGCATTGCTCCATTGCTGCTCGTAAGACACGTGACCGTCTTCGATGTTCATAGGCAACTCCGCGCTACGACTCGTGTTGCAGTATGTCACGTGGCATCCCACAATATATGAGCAGTGACGTCTATTGTCCTTTCAGAAGCTAAATATGCATATCGGCAAGTGATAGCACTAGGCTAAGAACTGGAAAGTTGCGTGGTCAATGTCTCTCGGGATCAAAGCAAATGCGAGCTCCTGTTTTGTGTGTTACGGTGCACCTTTCTCTTTCTTTCGCTGATCCGTTTCAAAGAAAAAGTTTCGTCCACCCATCCAAGCGTGTCGCAAGGTCGTGTGTCCGCGATGACCGACGCTTGTGTTTGCACGGCGCAGTGCTCGAAGTTGGGTCTGGGTTTGAAAACGCAGCAGACACACCTGCCGCTCGTAGGAAGACCTTTCGCGGGTCCTCACACCCCCGTCAAACGTGAGAAGGTGAAAAGTGATTAGCGACCAATCGGACCAAATTGCGTTTTTTTTTTTTCGAACAGGCCTACGAAATTTAACCGTGGTTTACTTTGAGCAAACTCATCTGTATGTGCCTATAAATGCATGACTTCGAAACAAAGCATATCAGGTGTAACGGAATTTCACTACGCGCGCATTGTTGGAAAACAAAAACTAGCGAGGTTATGTGCAGGTAAAGTTTGACCACCTTGGGTCCTTTGCCATGAGCCAATATTCGCAATACGCGAGTGCTATTTTTCGCGGGTCAGGAGTTCGAACGCGCGAGCTCGTGCTAAGCGGCCCAACTCCGTATAGCCACTAAGCCACCATGCCGCACTTCCTTGTGACCCGAGTTGTCTACTAGCTTAGGCCACTGATATCCCCTGGCTACTGTGTTACCGAGCAGAATTCACGTCATCTGGGTATGTGCCGAAATAGACGACTTGCTGCTGGATTGCGGTCTTGGACTTCTGTATGGGCCATTGGGAATGTTTCCGTGCACACAGGTCACGCTTCATACTTACGTATGACATAAACGTAATCACTGAAATGTCCACCAGTAATAAACTTACCATCGCCAGTGTTGATCATACTAACGTAGATAATAATCATCAAAGGATGCTGTCTGTCTGATTTTTTTTCTGTATGTTTTGTTCTTCTTTGCCCAGGCTGCAAAACACGCAGTGAAGCTGGACTGCTACGAACTGGCAGCTACCAGGTTCGCTCTGCTCTTCGCATCGGAGAGCGCCGTCCAGCTCTTCTCGGTTGAAACACGTCATCGTGCCGAGGCATTGCTCAGGGAACTGATCTCCGACATGGCGGACCTAGCTGGCAAGGCTGCCTGGCTGAGCGACGAGGCTAAAGCCGTCGTTCGGAAAACGCTTCTGGAAATTGAAGTAGGCATTCCGGAAGGCAGCTGAATGTGCTTTGAGCGTGGGGACAATCTGAAGGACTGCAGACATATTACGACCCTTCCTTTCTGTGCGCGTCAAATGAAGGTGTTACACCTCTCAACCTTATATGCAAGAAATGTAAAAGATCAGAGCGCCCTAAATTACTTAATATAAGGGCTTTTCTGAAGCCTGTATGGTTTGGTTTCCTGGGAGGGCGACTACGTAGTGACGTCATGACGCAGAAGATGGTCACGCGGGAGCAGGACATCGCGACGTTTTCGCTCTCACTACTGCTCGCTTGCTCACCGCCTTCGCAAGCAACTCGTTCTGAAGCCAGATGTAGCAACATAGCGGACTAAATCACTAATTCAGTTTGTAATTATCAAGCGCATGCAGGTTTAGCGTTTAATTTTATACGTTCTTTAAGACCCAAACGAGCGCCGTCATTAATGAGCGTGTGCGACTCGCACAATTTTCAAGTCTATGGGAATTTGGATATTAAAAACAAATATGCACTGGTCGTATCGAGTATTGACAGTTTTTCTGCAATTTATTGGCAGCAGAAAAGATAGAGAGCCAATGTAAAACATTTTTGCTGGAATAACCGCGACACGGTCCAGTCAACTCAGCAGAATGTAAGCGAGTCTACAGATGGTCATCAGAGTTTCTTTGTTCGCCCAAGGGGTGGCGTGAAGCTGCCTGTCAACCACATGTGCGGCCCTTTTTCCACAGCAAGCGGACTACAATAATTGCAGTAGTGCCAACATAATTAATCATAATCGAACATTTTAAAGACGGAATAGAAAAGTAGCAAATCTAGTACATCGATTTCAAATACTTATTTAGGTCGTGCTTCAGTTTGGAAATACTCACACACGCCCATTATTTATTTTGCTATTATTATTCACAATAATACTTTACATGTTTGATTCTTGGAAAAGACATAACGACCGAGGTAGCCGAAAGAATCTGCTACGACGAAATTTGGCGAGATAGCCATCACTACATTGAAAGCATGCAGTATGCCCATAAGCATGCACAATAAAATTCTACAAGCGAGTACGAAAGGTCAGAACATAAGGAAGCCATCACAGTGGGTACACAAAAGAAAACAACATTTGCATTAAAAGTAACCTGTGACAATACTAGCGCAAACATGTATGTCTACGTCAATTGCAGTACTCCTGTCCCGTAACGAATATTCAGTTTTTGATTATCTTCGTTGTTTCCACCAGAGTGGCACAGCGGCTACGGTATTGCCCTACTTTTTCCGGGGTCGCGGGTTTGAATCCCCACCGCGGCGGCCGCATATAGACGGGGGAGGGGGGGGGATGAGATGGCGAAGTGCAACAACGGGCGTGCACTTAGCTTTAGACGCACGGTAAATGATTACTCGAAATTTGGCGACCTCGACGCTTCGAGTGAAATTATATTATTTTTTTGTTATTATCTTTTCCCTCGCCAAAAGGTTGTCCTGTGGCCCCCGGACTTGGCAGCGTCGAACGCGACGCTCTGGAAGTTGTACTCGAACCTCGGCGTATCTCACGAGCCGGCAAACAACAACATGGTGGCCGGTGGCAGTGGAAGTCCGCCCTCGCCTCTCTCCTCGACCGGGTCTCTCACGCTGTTCGACCAATGGCGGCACGCGAGCGACGTCTTCCGGCGACTGCCCGCCGCCAAGCGGGAGCGCATGCAACTGCTGTGGCAGAACGACGAATTGTCGCCCTTCTTCTTCGACCGCTGGAACAGAAGGCTGCGGGTTTCGCAGGCCGCTCTGCTGAGCCCGCTCTACCGGCCGCATTCCGAGGAGGTGCGAGATGCCGACTACGGTGGCCTCGGAGCAGCCTTCTTGCTGCACGTACTGCGAGCGTTTGAGCAGCCGGTGAGCGCAGGAAGCACAGGTGGCCAGAGTTTTTGAGGATCCTCAATCAAGTGTTCAGGTTTTGTGGCGATGAGCCGAGATGAAAAGATGCCAACTTAAATGGGCTAGGTCATTACAAAAAAAAAATGAGGGTGGGATTGCAAAATATGATTAGTCGGTTTTCTTGCGGTTGGCTCCACCGCACGGTAGCTAAAACAGCTGCGAGTGCTGTTCAGTCCTAAGTGCAGAACACTGGGCTTCACTCGAGACTTATAATCACGTGATCGGTGTACGTATTCCTTTTCTTTTCCTCCATTGCCATCCTTCATTACTTTTCTTTTTTTTTTTACTCTTCTTTCCCTGTGCAGAGTAGCAGGCCAGAACATATTAGTCCAGGCCGAACTCTGTGTTTTCTATAAAAAATTGTCTCCCTCTCATTGAAATTGACAAATGACTCAAGCTGTAAGACACCAGGCGTTGATAAAATTTCAGGTAAAGGGTGATTCATAGCCTGCTGAAGGTAAACGGTTCCCCGCAAAATGACGACTTCGATGGAGTTATCTTCAAGGCTAGGCATGAATATTGTAGGTTATAGGTTAATTATGAATTCGTGCATGCATGTATCGTCTTCACTTTCTTCCGTCGTCATCTGCGCGCTGCCCGAACCAAAGATGCGTAGATCTATGGAAACCGAGCGAACTTGCGCGTTCGGTGTAATGGGCCGTCGGAATGTTAGGGGTCGGTGGTGTTAGGGGTCGGCAATTTGAATTGAATTGTATTTGTTCATGGATAAGCAGTAATTCACTTCGCCCAGAAATTAACAATCAGAATTCAAATATATGTGCGAAAGTCATTTTTCTCGCCTCGGATTAATTCCGAAATCGCGTTACTATCGAGCCAGGGTACAACGAACCTATTTATCGTGCAAACTTTGTTCGTTATATCCGAAGTTCGTCGTAATGGAACAAATGCTCAAAACTATACCTATATGCAGAACTCGCTTTATTTACAAAATTGACATGTACTATGCTTACTGGCAGAGTGCCATCACGAATGTGATGGCAGTCTAAGCATATTTCCACCCTAAATTGGATGCTCTCCAAATTGATGAAACTGTCGACGTGGTTGTCGCTAAAATTTCTGATGCACACAAAATTCTTGAGCGAGCTTTAAGGCAAGCAATGTCGATACCACGGGGGGCATACCCCGGTCCGTCGCCATGGTTTGCGGAGACGCTACTACACCACAGTTGATTCTATTAATTGTAAACATACTAAGTCAACACCTTCTTTACAAGTTTTAAAACCAACAGTGCACGGTTGGTTTGAAAAGTAGACAGACACAAGCTGGGACTAGCAACAAGTCCCTGTGTGTGTCGATCTACTTCTCTCCTGGTGTTTGCGGTTTAAAAGCTGGGTTCCATCGCTTCTAAAAGAAGGTGCAGCATAGGAGGCGGAGACCGACGGAACTGTGTGACGTCCCGGGAGGGACATTGCGACCGATTCGATGATTGTGATTGGCCGCGATGCAGTCATCAGATTCCTTAGTCTAGTCTCCTGGGGAAGACGACGGTGTTAAAAGCGGATACTTTTGGTGCACTGAGGGGGGATGTGACGATGTCCAGATGTGAACTCGGGCATTTAATACGCTCCTACATGGAGTGAGCTTCCGTATCTGGAACCAGTGTAAATCATGTAAAATAAATCCCTTTTTCCTTCATTCATACTACCGGGCCTTGTCTTCAATGGGCTTGCTGGATTCCTGGCCCAAGCGCCACCTCGAACCGCAGCAACACTCATAAGGCACAACAAATGGAAAACTGTATAACTGTTAAACTAAAGAAACCAAGGCGAACCTTCACTAATTCGCGATCAGGTAGCTTTACGTTGAGGTGGCTCACGAAACAGATGCTGCGCCAAAAATGAGGAACAATAGTGGTGACCGTCATGTGCACTGTCTCGGGGGAAACGCCACGCAGCAGTTCGACATCACCTGCTTTCCTGTTTGTTTTTGTTGTTGTCGTTTAAGCCACATCAACCAATTAATCTCGATTAAATCGTTAATCGAAAAATTGGAAAGTTAGAATGTCCCTGCACAAGGCGCTACTGGTAATAAAGTCACGTCCAGCGCTTGGGTGCCTCAGTGGGTGCCGCAGTGCTACAGTTGCCCTGCCGAGGAAATGGGGGGGGGGGGGGGGGCGGTTCGAACCCCTCAACGAATGGAGTGGGGCAGCCCGCCCCCTCCCCCCATCTTGACTGTAAGAACTGCCTACCACGGTTGCAATGTTGTACGGTTTGCTCTCGGGATATACCCTCTGAATATCGTTTTTCTTCGTTACAATATATTTGAGTGGGTTCTGGCGGATGCAGGCTGCGGACGTCGACGACGGCATGCTTCCCCGGCTAGACTACGGCGCCGTGGCGCAGAAGGCACGTGACCTCAAATGCGGCGCCCGCTTTCTCGCAAACCTTCGCGAGGTGGCCGCCCTCGGAATAGCGTGGCACGCCATGAAGAAGCGCGGCGCGGCGACCAAGGGACGCCATTCGCCTGCCGCTGCCGCAACCACGACGGATGAACGCGGCCGGGTCCACACTTACACCTCGGACCAGCTGTTCTTTCTGGCACACTGCCGAAGCAGGTGCGTGTTTGCAGCGCGCCAGCAGGGGGCGAGTTCTGGGCTTTGTACGTATTGTAATGCGGTAGCGCTTTTTAGGGTACTTCAGGCACTTTCTGGAGATTGCCTGCCTGCCTGCCTGCCTGCCTGCCTGCCTGCCTGCCTGCCTGCCTGCCTGCCTGCCTGCCTGCCTGCCTGCCTGCCTGCCTGCCTGCCTGCCTGCCTGCCTGCCTGCCTGCCTGCCTGCCTGCCTGCCTGCCTGCCTGCCTGCCTGCCTGCCTGCCTGCCTGCCTGCCTGCCTGCCTGCCTGCCTGCCTGCCTGCCTGCCTGCCTGCCTGCCTGCCTGCCTGCCTGCCTGCCTGCCTGCCTGCCTGCCTGCCTGCCTGCCTGCCTGCCTGCCTGCCTGCCTGCCTGCCTGCCTGCCTGCCTGCCTGCCTGCCTGCCTGCCTGCCTGCCTGCCTGCCTGCCTGCCTGCCTGCCTGCCTGCCTGCCTGCCTGCCTGCCTGCCTGCCTGCCTGCCTGCCTGCCTGCCTGCCTGCCTGCCTGCCTGCCTGCCTGCCTGCCTGCCTGCCTGCCTGCCTGCCTGCCTGCCTGCCTGCCTGCCCTGCCTGCCTGCCTGCCTGCCTGCCTGCCTGCCTGCCTGCCTGCCTGCCTGCCTGCCTGCCTTGCCTGCCTGCCTGCCTGCCTGCCTGCCTGCCTGCCTGCCTGCCTGCCCTGCCTGCCTGCCTGCCTGCCTGCCTGCCTGCCTGCCCTGCCTGCCTGCCTGCCTGCCTGCCTGCCTGCCTGCCTGCCTGCCTGCCTGCCTGCCTGCCTGCCTGCCTGCCTGCCTGCCTGCCTGCCTGCCTGCCTGCCTGCCTGCCTGCCTGCCTGCCTGCCTGCCTGCCTGCCTGCCTGCCTGCCTGCCTGCCTGCCTGCCTGCCTGCCTGCCTGCCTGCCTGCCTGCCTGCCTGCCTGCCTGCCTGCCTGCCTGCCTGCCTGCCTGCCTGCCTGCCTGCCTGCCTGCCTGCCTGCCTGCCTGCCTGCCTGCCTGCCTGCCTGCCTGCCTGCCTGCCTGCCTGCCTGCCTGCCTGCCTGCCTGCCTGCCTGCTGCCTGCCTGCCTGCCTGCCTGCCCTGCCTGCCTGCCTGCCTGCCTGCCTGCCTGCCTGCCTGCCTGCCTGCCTGCCTGCCTGCCTGCCTGCCTGCCTGCCTGCCTGCCTGCCTGCCTCCTGCCCTGCCTGCCTGCCTGCCTGCCTGCCTGCCTGCCTGCCTGCCTGCCTGCCTGCCTGCCTGCCTGCCTGCCTGCCTGCCTGCCTGCTGCCTGCCTGCCTGCCTGCCTGCCTGCCTGCCTGCCTGCCTGCCTGCCTGCCTGCCTGCCTGCCTGCCTGCCTGCCTGCCTGCCTGCCTGCCTGCCTGCCTGCCTGCCTGCCTGCCTGCCTGCCTGCCTGCCTGCCTGCCTGCCTGCCTGCCTGCCTGCCTGCCTGCCTGCCTGCCTGCCTGCCTGCCTGCCTGCCTGCCTGCCTGCCCTGCCTGCCTGCCTGCCTGCCTGCCTGCCTGCCTGCCTGCCTGCCTGCCTGCCTGCCTGCCCTGCCTGCCTGCCTGCCTGCCTGCCTGCCTGCCTGCCTGCCTGCCTGCCTGCCTGCCTGCCTGCCTGCCTGCCTGCCTGCCTGCCTGCCTGCCTGCCTGCCTGCCTGCCTGCCTGCCTGCCTGCCTGCCCTGCCTGCTGCCTGCCTGCCTGCCTGCCTGCCTGCCTGCCTGCCTGCCTGCCCTGCCTGCCTGCCTGCCTGCCTGCCTGCCTGCCTGCCTGCCTGCCTGCCTGGCCTGCCTGCCTGCCTGCCTGCCTGCCTGCCTGCCCTGCCTGCTGCCTGCCTGCCTGCCTGCCTGCCTGCCTGGCCTGCCTGCCTGCCTGCCTGCCTGCCTGCCTGCCTGCCTGCCTGCCTGCTGCCTGCCTGCCTGCCTGCCTGCCTGCCTGCCTGCCTGCCTGCCTGCCTGCCTGCCTGCCTGCCTGCCTGCCTGCTGCCTGCCCTGCCTGCCTGCCTGCCTGCCTGCCTGCCTGCCTGCCTGCCTGCCTGCCTGCCTGCCTGCCCTGCCTGCCTGCCTGCCTGCCTGCCTGCCTGCCTGCCTGCCTGCCTGCCTGCCTGCCTGCCTGCCTGCCTGCCTGCCTGCCTGCCTGCCTGCCTGCCTGCCTGCCTGCCTGCCCTGCCTGCCTGCCTGCCTGCCTGCCCTGCCTGCCTGCCTGCCTGCCCTGCCTGCCTGCCCTGCCTGCCTGCCTGCCTGCCTGCCTGCCTGCCTGCCTGCCTGCCTGCCTGCCTGCCTGCCCTGCCCTGCCTGCCTGCCTGCCTCCTGCCTGCCTGCCTGCCTGCCTGCCTGCCTGCCTGCCTGCCTGCCTGCCTGCCTGCCTGCCTGCCTGCCTTGCCTGCCTGCCTGCCCTGCCTGCCTGCCTGCCTGCCTGCCTGCCTGCCTGCCTGCCTGCCTGCCTGCCTGCCTGCCTGCCTGCCTGCCTGCCTGCCTGCCTGCCTGCCTGCCTGCCTGCCTGCCTGCCTGCCTGCTGCCTGCCTGCCTGCCTGCCTGCCTGCCTGCCTGCCTGCCTGCCTGCCTGCCTGCCTGCCTGCCTGCCTGCCTGCCTGCCTGCCCTGCCTGCCTGCCTGCCTGCCTGCCTGCCTGCCTGCCTGCCTGCCTGCCTGCCTGCCTGCCTGCCTGCCTGCCTGCCTGCCTGCCTGCCTGCCTGCCTGCCTGCCTGCCTGCCTGCCTGCCTGCCTGCCTGCCTGCCTGCCTGCCTGCCTGCCTGCCTGCCTGCCTGCGCTGCCTGCCTGCCTGCCTGCCTGCCTGCCTGCCTGCCTGCCCTGCCTGCCTGCCTGCCTGCCTGCCTGCCTGCCTGCCTGCCTGCCTGCCTGCCTGCCTGCCTGCCTGCCTGCCTGCCTGCCTGCCTGCCTGCCTGCCTGCCTGCCTGCCTGCCTGCCTGCCTGCCTGCCTGCCTGCCTGCCTGCCTGCCTGCCTGCCTGCCTGCCTGCCTGCCTGCTGCCTGCCTGCCTGCCTGCCTGCCTGCCTGCCTGCCTGCCTGCCTGCCTGCCTGCCTGCCTGCCTGCCTGCCTGCCTGCCTGCCTGCCTGCCTGCCTGCCTGCCTGCCTGCTGCCTGCCTGCGCTGCCTGCCTGCCTGCCTGCCTGCCTGCCTGCCTGCCTGCCTGCCTGCCTGCCTGCCTGCCTGCCTGCCTGCCTGCCTGCCTGCCTGCCTGCCTGCCTGCCTGCCTGCCTGCCTGCCTGCCTGCCTGCCTGCCTGCCTGCCTGCCTGCCTGCCTGCCTGCCTGCCTGCCTGCCTGCCTGCCTGCCTGCCTGCCTGCCTGCCTGCCTGCCTGCCTGCCTGCCTGCCTGCCTGCCTGCCTGCCTGCCTGCCTGCCTGCCTGCCTGCCTGCCTGCCTGCCTGCCTGGCCTGCCTGCCTGCCTGCCTGCCTGCCTGCCTGCCTGCCTGCCTGTGCCTGCCTGCCTGCTGCTGCCTGCCTGCCTGCCTGCGCTGCCTGCCTGGCGTTTGTATGTATGTTTGCATCTAATGCGGGACTTGGCACTGCTATTCGAGGAACTCTTTGACGCCGACTTTGACGTGTGTGCCACTCGGTCATTGCTGGTCTTCGATGAACAACTTGGATCATGCGGTATGTACCAAAGGGAATGTGCCACTTTACAATGATGAAATAAATATCCCTCAAATTTCTGCGATCCTGAGGGGAAACGAACCCACGTCACAGGGGTTCCTCGAGAACAGCAACTCCGCTCATTAGTAGGGCCTGCGCCGCAAATGCACTGGTTACGTGTACGTGCCGCATTCAATGAATGCATTTTAGGCCAACATTTAGCGAGCTGCGCCATGTATGCACTGGGTATGTGCTGCTCTTCAATGAACCTCTCCCCACCTTGGGTCACTGAATGTGGGGCAAGCGGCTAAACCGTTCTCAGCGTTCGCAGGCACCGGCTCCTCACGCTTCTGGTCTCGGAAGCCACGCGCGAACCTATCGGCGGGGCCACTAGATGGCGCGAGGTGTCGAGAAAGAAGCGCGAAAGAGAAGCCCGGTTGTCGCGTGACGCGTTCCTCGGCGGTCGCACGCACCGGGCGCGCCGTGAATTTCGGAGGCCATGCGCAGGCTTCGCGGGGAAGCGCTATATGGCGCCCAGTGTTCTTAGGGAAGCGCGAAGGAGGAGTTCCGCTGCAGTAGACGCCTCATACATTACTCGTTTCGATGGTGGCAATACGTTGAGTCGCTCAATTGAATCAATGGCAATGTCTTACGTTCGGCAGTTATCGGGGATGGGTTCTCCCAGAGTATTTTTTTCGTAGGGTACTTTTGCAGCAAGATGATTCGCTAACGCTTGAATTCAGAAGCACAATTTCACATCAAGGCAAATTGGAAAAAAATTCTACTCTTCATAATCATAGAAAAAATATGTGTGCAACTGAATATTTATAAGTAATAATCATTTATTGAATGGTTTAGGGAATTTTCAGAAGCTGAAATTTCACTCCCACGTTATCACAAACGCTGCTGTAGGCTTTGCTTTAATATTACCACGCTAAAACCAGCTTTTTGACTCATCAACCAGCGTACAGCCGTACGATACATTGTGCTTTCCAGGGCTAATGGCAGTACATGAAGCAAACAGACCATGAATCCAAATAGATCCTGTTCTTCCCCCCCTCTGCGTTCCGCTTCCTTTGTGGTCAACGCCTCTCCGACTGAGATATTATGCCGACTACTCGATATGGCGAACTGTTTTCCTACTCGCACAAACCGCTTTTATGAATTAACAAAGCCACTCCCTCTCATATGGCCAAGTTGCGCCACCCGCACGACATCCTCGCACAGCTTTGCTTATTGTAAACAAATTTGAGCTTGCTTTTTTTCTTTTTTTATACTGCGTATAGTAAAATTGGAAGGTAGATATGAACTACGATATTGTTACGAAAGGTACGCTCAGACATTTATTTTTATACATCCGCGTCCATTTGTGTCATACATTCATCATGTACATTTCGTGTTTCCATTTCGCGATATACTGAGTCAAAGAACTTGAGACCGAAATCACCGAACCGGCTGGCAGCGGGCCAGTGCCGTCGGCGCTTTCGCCGAGAGAGGGGCAGTATACGAACGCTGCCATGATGAGCGGCAACGGAGCCAGCTGTAGAAGACGACGACGACGACGAAGGCGCGAGCTGTGGAACGAGCCATTGCCGATGATGATAGTTTTTTGCTCACATAGAGTTGTCGACGGAAACGAAAAAACGAACGGAACTCTAGCCAGAAAGAGCTTCGCTGTAACTCACTGTGCAGTGTCGGGGCACCGAATCCAACGATTTCATGACAAATAAAGCACGTTGTCTCAGCCCTACAACTTACTAAAATATGGCGATGATAACGCTAAGCCACGTGGCAAGGCATTGTGATGGACAACGTCTCGTAAGCGCCTCCGGCAGACGAATTATGGGCAGTTTTTCATACCGATCGTCTCCTGTACTCGACCACTCTTTTGCTTCAATTCCAGCTACTAAAATTGCAGCGAGAAGTGTCCGCGTGTCTACAGCTCCCCACATCTTGTGTGCAGGTGCAGAGGACACCTTCCGAGAGAAAGCTTGCGTGGCAAGGATTGCAACGTGGCTGTGCGCCACGTACGAGGCTTCGCAGAGGCATTTGGCTGCGTGCGTGGATCGCCAATGGCACCAGCGAATGAGTGCGTCGCTTCGGACTTCCTGTGAGCAGCGAAACGATCGGATGCGTGAACAGCGTTTATTTTTTTTTTCCCAACCGCTGTGCACACCTCCCGTCATCTCACGCGCCTCATGCCTGCTCTCTGTATGTGTGTTGAATCTGAGTTATATTTCCTTGATTATCTTTTACTGCTTCTGTGGAGGGACCCACCGAGAAACTCCGTTTATTGAAAGACGCCTCATTCTTCTGATGTTTGATACTTTGTATGAATGGACGCTTCCTTGTGCGTCTCAGGTGGTTCGATCCGAAATGGATGTGGGTACCCTGCTGCTGCCGAGGCCAGTACGCAGCATCGTCTGCGTACCATACTGACTGTTACGGGTATGCTTGATGCAAGGTAGCGACGAACAGACTTCTGCGACAATTCGGTTTAGCGTATTACGTAAAATGAGGACTCCTACTTGCGCTCGACGCTGAGAATGTTATTACAAAACGATAGTGACTGGGCCATCACAACATTAAAGAGAAATGTGTGTTTGCAAATAGTGCAACCTGGAATGAATGTGCTCGCCAGTGACGTTGAATAGGACCAGTGAATGTTCGGTTCGAGAATGTGAAGTTGGGCTCGTTGGTTTGAGATAAACGCCGCAGCAACAGGGCCGAAGAGAAACAAAGCGAAATCCGTGCTGTATTGCTTTGTCTTTCATCGGTCCGGTTGCTGCAATTTTACTGGGTTTTTTTTTTCTAGGGAAGAGTGAATGTTCGTTTCTTGTTAACATGTATGATGGAACAACACAGCAATTAAGGTCACTTTCACTTGACTGAAGAAACGTGCAAGATCTCCGTACTTTACCAGAGTGCTATCTTGATTGAGTTAGTGCAAAGTTAATCCAACGCGCTCGGCGCCCGGGCGAGCGTCGGCCGAGCGCGGGCGAGTTATCGGCACGTGGCCGAGCGTCGAGGGCGTTGGCCGCGTCCGTTACGTCGGCTGCTCCAGTGGGTCGAACCATCGGTCGAACTGCCGACGCTGTTGTTCTCGCCAATGTGACGTAAGTGGGCGCGCGCTCGCGCTACGTCGGACTCCATTTAGCCATTCAACCCTCTCCTAGTCACGTGGTGTCGCAGCGGCGAGGCTCCGAGCGAGCGCCGCTGCATTGTGAATTCCAAATGCAGCGCAAAGACACATACACATAAAGAAGACACGACAGACGCGGACGAGCACTGCTACCAACTTTCCAGGCTCTGCCCTCGGATTTGCGTTAACGGCAAGCGAGGTTGCAATACCAGACCTGAACACATTCAAGTGAGATGGGCGACAGGAGTGGTATATTCAGTTCCCTTGAAACATAGAGTTTCTCACTACACTACCTAGAGGGTAATCTGGCGCTGCTGCGCTGTGGTATGCATGGGAATGCCGGTATATTGTGACTTCGGATTGGCATCGTTCTCGGAGAGACAGGACACCTTGTAGACGCGCTTGGCAAGCACCGTTCCGTCTGTCACAATGATTCATTTTCTACCAAAATAGCATGTGAAAAGCTGTTCTGGCTTTATTATTACGCAACGATATGTTTTGTTTAACTATGAGAACTTGTTATTGCGTGTACGATTATATGTTACGTAAAAAGTACCAGCGGGCCGCTAAAGTTGGAGGACAGACGACAAGGTTCGCGCTCGCTTTGAAACAGTTTGTAGTCTGTTCTTGCTTTTCTTCGCTTGGTCATGCACTGTAGGTGAGTAAAGATGTAATATGCCTGAATGGAAACATTTTATGAAGACTTTGAAAACGCGTTATTTGTGTAGCCATATCCACGTTTTAGACGAAGCCTCTTACAACACCAGCCAACGCGAGCCTCGCAGACACATATACCGTCATCCCCATGACGGCACGGTGCCCCCTTAAGAAACTCCCATAGACGGTGGCGCCAGATTTCCCTCTAGGTGTTATAGTGAGAAACTCTATGCCTTGAAGTGTGGAAATGTACCATAGCCGGAACCATAGCCGAAGAATGCTACGTATTAATACTGGCCTTTTGAATGGCCAAAGAAAGCTACGCATAAATATTGGCTCTTTGAATGGAACCTCGCACCAGGCACTCCTTGCTAATGGAGCCGCCCTATTACCTTTTTCATTCTAGGACTGGCGTTTCAGCGACGGCAAGGCCACAGGTTCTCTGTGCAATTTTTTTAACTATATAGTACTCTAAACTGCCGATATATATCAGTTTTATATATTACAGTAACTATCTTTCACATGTAGCAGCGAACCTTTTTTCAAAGCTTCGATAACGTTTCGTCACAGTCAGGTTTACATACAAGTCTCACTCAAGAAAGAATGGCGGAAACAAACATGGACGAGATGGAGAAAAAAAATTGCTGTGGCTTAGCTAAGGTTAAGCCCAGGATGCGAAGCATACTAGCCTTTATTTTAGTTGTTGAACCACTGTTTAGCCCGGTGAACTGCTGTTGCTTGGCTATATTTGGTTCGGCTAGACGAAGAAACAACTCATGCGTTACTCTGCTTCGCCTTCAAGAGTGGAACGCGACAGCGTTCCCGTCGACCCGCCAAGGGGTGTAAGACAAGGGGCTACGGCGCAGCGACTACGCGCCCCGCATTGGACGCGGTGAGCGTCGAGCAACGCAGCGTTCGGCGCGGCAACGAAATGTGCGCCTGAGCAAGCGACGCACGCCTGAGCCTTAGAAACAGCTCGTTTCTAAGGCAACACCGCATTCACTAGAGGCGCTTTTGTACCGCTTTGAAGCATCGTACTCGTGGCTCAGTGGTAGCGTCTCCGTCTCACACACCGGAGACCCTGGTTCGACTCCCACCCAGCCCATCTTGCAAAAGTTGAGCCAAAGCCACCTAGAAACAAGCGCAGCTGCTTATATACCGCCGCGACGGCGCGAGTTGGAGCCCCGTTTCTCCTCTGTCGTGACGTCACGGTGTCACGTGGTATTGAAGGCGACACCGCCGCACCTGAGGAGTGGGTTGAGCTCTAGTAATATGCTTCGCATAAAAGACAGAGCTGCTTTGAAAAGACAGCCGTCGTCTAATCTGTGCCTACATTGCAAAGAATGTAAGCGCAAACCGTTCGTAAAAGAAACGAAGGTGCTCTCAAAATAGAAAGATCGGGTAGTCGAGGGAGATTGCTGAAGCATTATTTATAAATATTAAAAATATAAGTCCGGAGACATGTGCGCTAAGAGGCCATCGCTGAGTCGGCACCAACTAGAAATACATTATTTAATCACTAATCTTTAAGCTGCTACACGTGTTTGTGCCAAGTTATATATTTTGAGTGTTTTTCGCAATAAACCATTGTTGCTAGCCTGCGCTGGTCCGGGTTTTTCTATCGCGTCCCTGTTGGTCTGCGCCATTCTTCCTCGGCTGTGGATTACCAATACGCCAGTGAACTTCTAAATCCAATATCGCTGCTCTATTTATAACCTGCTGACGCATATTTTTTTCTGACCCCCTTTGCCTCGCGCGCCAAAGGAGAGGGCACGCATCCGAGCCGCGTTCCTAGCTCGCGCACGTCAGATTGAATCGTGTTCGCCGGTTCACCCTCACACGCTTTCACTCATATGCAACCTCACGGCGACGGCGACGGCAGAAATGCGCCTGGAGTGTCCATAAGATTGCTATCGCAATAAAAACGTTGCCGGTCAGTTTCAAACCTACGACGCTACGCTCAGAAGCCGAGAGTCTTACTCACTTTGCTAAACAGTCACGCTTGCCGACCGTGAATATATCTTAAGCATATAGATGTGTTGTAGCGGCAATACAAAAGAAATGTCAAAGTAGAACAGTTTCTATGAAGTTCTTATTGAAAAATTTAGTGATAGCGGAATTAATGTCATCTGTAAGACAACATGTAGAGTCGGCCTGCACCATTGTAGACATCAGGAAAATTTAGATTTTGCGGAAATCTGATGCCAAATACGAGGCCACACCACCAATGCGTTTCGGTGGTCGTGGGATGTGCCTTCCGTTGGTGTGTTCCTTCACCGACCCAAACTCCACCGCTATCTGAGGGCTTATGCGCTTCACGTCGCGCAACAAGCAGATAAGCAGTCAATGAGTTGATAAGGAGTGCTGAGGGGTTATACGAGTTCCATCACCGTTAATAATGGTTCGACGTGGATGGATAAGGTGCTAAAGAGCGGTAAGGTGCCTATAATGGTCGGATGAGGGCATTTCGCCCTCACCGAAATGCGGCCGCCGCGGCCGAGATTTGATCCTGCGACCTCATGCTCAGCGCTAAGTCACCGCGTCGGGTACGACATAATGGCAATCAAAATTTATGATCATGGTAAGTGGACGTCTCTAACCCTGGTATAAGAAAATGCATCTTCAAGCCTATGTTTGACTTGATTTAAATAACGCCTGGCGTGAATGTGTCCAAAACGCTCTCTGCGCTTCCTTCGGCGCGTTCACAACAGGCGTCCTTTACACCTAATCAAATATGGTCTTCAAGGTCACATTCGCTTCTGAACACGGGGTAACATCCTTCACTGAAGTGTAAGGTAGCCGCACGGGCTGTTTCGACGCTGACACTTTAAGCATCCCCCTCCCCACTGGTGAGTTTTGTCATTTTTGTGTGAACATGTCTCAAACTTTCGAAGGCATTTTACTAAGGGCAGTTTGGCAAGTATTTTATTGAGTTCATGTGTTCTTTAGTCTGTTGTCTCGTTCTCTGGCAGGGACAAACGAGATGACAAATTTTCTACACGCAGTTGTCCTCAACCTACGATGCGTGCGGCAGATAAGTGTGACCAGTGGATGATAGCAGATACAAATGCAGATAGCTTCTATGAACCAATTAATATTTTGAGAAAGGCTGTCAATTGAGCCTGTTTTGGGAAGAGGTAATTAGGACTGTACTTTTCGCTGAGCAGTTTGCTCCAGAGGAACGACGTGGAACTTTCGGTGTCGCGCCGCACGCTGCCTCAGTTAAAGCGAACGAATACGAAACTATCACCGCTTCGGCCCTGCTACTGTGCGATCAGATGTCATATGATATTTAGGTTGACGGTAACGAATCTGATCTGGAGATTGCACACCGATTTCCAACCAGGAAAAAGGCACAATCTAAGATCACCGCTAAGTTTACCTTCCGCATCCCCAGAGATAAGTGCCTGAATGCAACAAGAAACAAAAGACTGCGGACATCAATCCTAGGCTTTGAAAGTTCTGCTCCAATCTATACTATATCACCTAAGCCCAGCCAACAAAATACTGCTGGGCAAGGCGCGGAGTGCAAAGCGCGAAAATAGTTTAAAGTTCACGGGGCCATCCGGCAGAAAAATGTTCATGAGAAAGACAGAAAATTCACGGGTCCTGCGCATAACCTGATCAGAAGGCCTATTCCAAATTGCCTCAGCGATAGTGTTTGATCTTGCAATCATGGCTCGAGTGTCGAAACGTATAAGTTGTTCGTTGCATCTTCTCTCCACCTTGCGGGTTTCCGCAGAACTATTACGTCAAGCCCTTGCCTTTGCTTCGTGTTGTCGACAAATTCCACTTCGCACTGCCATCTGCTAGCCGCCTGGTTAGCTCAGGTGGTAGAGTGGCTGCCCCGGAAAGGCGGTGGTCCCGGGTTTGAGTCCAGGACAAATTTTCTTCAACTGTCAGGCTTTTCTCTCGAGAAACCCGTACGGGTTTCCTTCGTAGCAATTGCTACGAATGGGCGAATGTCTGATTTTCCCTTTACAAATTACTCTTCTCCACCTTGCGGGTTTCCACAGAACCGTTACATCATACGTTCGAAGCGCACGGAAAACATTTAGACCAACTCCGTGTTTCTCTGTCGCCTCATTCTTCTATATATAACACCATGCTTGGTAATTTAGTTATTATGCCTATGTTTACCAGTTTATATGGCCGATAAAACTACTATCCTTACTTTTTATAGCTGTCCACTACTTTGCTATAACAATCGATACTTTGCATTTCTGGCGAAACTGCGGCGTTTTTTTCTAACGCTACATCAATCATCTACTATTGGACTATTGTAATGATCGCATCTGTTAGCTTGACCAATTATGCATTTCTTTTGCAGATATTAGGCGTCACGCGGCGGGCAGGTTTTGATGCGCTCCTCGCCAAAGAATGCTTGCGCATTCAAACCCGACGAAAAGGGAGAAAGGCAGAGACAGAGCGCCGACGCGCAACTAAATTTATTTGAGGAGGTAAATACTAAACATATATGCTCAGTGACCTAGGCTGCGCAATAAATAACAGTACAAGTAGGGCACACGCAGATAGGCATAACACAGCAGTAGACACGGAAGAAACTAATCTAAGAATAGAATTTTCTTATCTGTTAGCATTCTTGAGGTACATCGCACAGTTTCCGGGGTCTGTCTGTCTATCTATGTGTGCTTGTATATAACTGCATGTTTTCGCGCCTTCCTGTGTAATCCATGGTTTAATGGCTAGTGCATACGGCTGCTGTGCTGAGGAAACAGGCTTTGAAGCCAACCATCGGACTAACTTGGGAGGCTGAGTGTCTGACAATATATTCATATGTTCCGCTCTTCAGTGAGCCTCTTTCACACCGACATAGGCTGGACCAATGAAACACTTTGACGCCGACAAGGAGCACAAGATAGGTGCCACTGGATCTGCGCCTGTCTTCAACGAACTCCTTTCCTGCCAACTTAGGTTACTGAGTATGAACCAGTGAGTGTGCGCCGCTCTACAAAGACGAAAAAAATCGCTTCGGTTTCTGCGCTGCTGAGAGGACTCGAACCTAAGCCGCAAGCGTTCCTCAAGGACAGAAGCCCGACCCTTTAGCAGGCTGCACCGCAAAGGCACTGGGTGTGTGCCCCTTATCAATGAACGCCTTTCGTACGAACGCATTTGCAAGCTGCGCCATGAAAGCACTTTCTCGCGCTCTTCGGGAAACCTCTTGCCAACTTGTTTCACTGAGTATGTGCCACTGAGTGCGTGGCAAGTGAGGGCAAGCGATTCTTCATGTTCGCAGGCTCCGGAGGGCCTGCGTGATCTCTTGTCTTGGAGGTCACGCACGGACTTCTCGTCACTGCCACTAGATGGCGCTGCGCGTCCAGAAATAAGTATGAGAGAGGAGGCAGCTGTCGGGCATGGCGTGTTTCTCAGCGTTCGCGCGCACCGGTGTGCCATGCATCTCGGAGGCCATGCCCACGCTTCTTGATAGCGGATGACGCCGAGTGTGTTTAGGGAAGAGATAAAGAGGAGCCCCGCGGCAGTGCAGGCCTCGTAACTCGTTTCGACGGCTGCAATACATTGTGTCCCTATATTGATTCTATATATTCAACTCACGTTAACTATAAAGAAAGGGGCATTGCAAGGAAGCAAAATCTCTCCCATGCTATTCACAGCACGCTTAGGCGAAGTATTTACGGTATTAGACTTCGAAGTCTTGAGAGTGACAACCAACGACGAATATCGACACGACCTTCGGTTCGCAGATTACATTGCCCTGTTCACCAACACTGGGCATGAAATGCTACAAATGATTGAGCACCTTGACCGACACAGCGTAAAAGTAGGCGGGAAGATTATTATACGGAAGACAAAAATGATGTTCAGTAGCCAGGCAACTGAACAATAATTCGTGATTGACGGTCAGTCTCTACAGTCTGTGCAGAAGTGAGTTTATCTAAGTCAGTTAATTACTCACAGGAGAGCCTGATGATAAACGAATTTACACAAAAAGATAGGCTGGAGTGCGTACGGCAGGCATTACCAAATCTTTACTCCGAGCTTACTTATGCCGTTTAAAATATAAGTGTACAATTATTGCCTCGAACCGGTGCTAACAAATGGGAAAGGAAGAGCGGTCAATGAATGCAGAAAATCAAGTGGGGGGACCAAATCAGAAAATTTGCAAGTGCAAGCTGGAAACACCTATTGCATGCAAGACATGGGGTAAATGAACATCGCTGTGAGAGGCCTTCGTCCTGCAGTGCACGTCAAAATAAGCTGCACATAGTGATGATAATTGAGTGAACGGTAGCGCATTGCAGTTGCCAGTCATCGCAAGATAGCTTCTGCCGAACTTTTTTGTGTAATGGGTTTCAACGATTCCCGCGCCAGCACATACCGGCTTCTTCATATAACGCGCATATTCTTCCACTACGGTAGTTCACCGCCAGACCTCGCTGGCATTACCACGGCAATACTACGGCAATAATAAAAACTTTATTTACCTCCCGTGGTTGCTCAGTGGCTATGGCGTTAGGCTGCTGAGCACGAGGACGCGGGATCGAATCCCGGCCACGGCGGCCGCATTTCGATTGGGGTGAAAACACCCGTCTACTTAGATTTAGGTGTGCGTTAGAGAACCCCAGGTGGAAGAAATTTCCGCAGTCCTTCACTGCGACGTGGCTCATCATCAGAGAGTGCTTTCGGCACGTAAAAGCCCAAAATTTATTTTAAAACATTACTTAATGTATGATAACACGCATTCCGTAACATGGTAAGCTATTCTATTAAAAATTGGTGGATTCCCCCAGAATGTAAAAGTTATACCATTATTAAAAAAGCAAGGTGCCACTTTACCTCTCACAGCTAACATGCTGGTACTCCCCATGCATGTGCAGCCCCTGATTTACGCTATAACTTAATGAATACGCACATAATATTTTCTCGAAAAAGTGAGAGAATGGTAAGCCTATAGCCCATGAAAGTTTCGTTTCAGCACCTATAAACAAATTTCCACAAAAGAGCTGGCACAAAAATTGGTTAGCCTATTGTCCATGCAAGTATCGTTTCCGCCCCTTTAAATAAATTCTACCGAAAGCGCTGGTTCTTTCTATATATCTCTCCCCACTCATGCGCAGCACTCGATTTACGCGATAACCTAACGAATAGGCGCAGAATAGTTTTCTCAAAGAAATCAAGAAATGGTAAGCCCATGCAAGTATCGTTTCAGCGCCTTTAAATAAATTCTGCCAAAAGCGCTGGTTCTTCGTGCATATTACTCCCCATGCATGTGCACCCCCGATTTACGCCAAAACCTAACGAATAGGCGCAGAATGTATTTCTCGAAACAGTGAAAAAATGGTAAGCCTGTAGCCCATGCAAGTATCATTTCGGCCCTTTTAAAAAAATTCTACCAAAACCGCTGGTTCTCCGTATATACCTCTCCCCACGCATATGCAGCCCCCGATTTACGCCATAACCTAACGAATAGGCGCAGAATAATTTTCTCGAACAAGTGAAAAAATGGTAAGCCCATGAAAGTATCGTTTCGGCCCCAATAAATACATTTTCACAATGGCGCTGGTTCTTCGTACATATCACTCCCCACACATGCGCAGCACCCGATTTACGCCAAAACCTACCGATTCGGCGCAGAATTATTTTCTCGAAAGAACGAAAGAATGGTAAGCCTATAGCCCATGAAAGTATCGTTTCGGCCCCTATAAATACATTTTCACAAAGACGCTGGTTCTTCGTATATACCTCTCCTCAGGAATGCGGAGCACCCGATTTACGCCAAAACCTGACGAATAGGCGCAGAATAATTTTCTCGAAAAAGTGAAAAAATGGTAAACCTATAATAGCCCAGGCAAGTATCATTTCAGCCCTTTCAAATAAATTCTACCAAAAGCGCTGGTTCTTCGTACATATCACTCCCCATGCATGTGCAGTCCCCAATTTACGCCATAACCTAACGAACAGGCGCAGAATAATTTTCTCGAAAAAGTGAAAAAATGCTAAGCCTATAGCCTATGCAAGTATCATTTCAGCCCCTTTAAATGAGGTCTACCAAAAGCGCTGGTTCTTCGTACGTATCACTCCCAATGCATGTGCAGCCCTCGATGTACGTCATAACGCAATAAGTAAGCCTATAGCCCATGAAAGTATCGTTTCTGCCTCTATAAATACATTTTCACAAAGGCGCTGGTTCTTCGTATATACCTCTCTTCACGCATGCGCAGCACCCGATTTACGCCAGAACTTGACGAATAGGCGCAGAATTTTTTCTCGAAAAAGTGAAAAAATGGTAAGCCTATAGCCCGTGAAAGTATGGTTTCGGTCCCTATAAATACATTTTCACAAAAGCGCTGGTTCTTACTATATACCTCTCCCCACACATGCGCAGCACCCGATTATCGCCAAAACCTAACGAATAGGCGGAGAATAATTTTCTCGAAAAAGTGAAAAAATGGTAAGCCTATTAGCGGCGAGAATTAGGAGTGGCGCCCTCTCGCGAGTGACGTCACGGCCAGGACGCTGCTCGCTCCGACTCGCACGGCTGCCGCGCGCGCTCGTTCCCTTCGTGTATGCTTGGTGTATGGGTGGCTTGAGCCTTACATATTGAAGGATATGTCGGCTTCTTTCAGCTGCCATGGCTTAACCACAGTTTCTTCTTCAAAAGCGCGTGAGTCGAGAAAACTTGCGGCTTGGATATCGCAAGCTATTTAGCGTTAAAGGGGTCTACTAGTTTTGCAAGGCGCATATGCGCCGTGTCTATCCATAAATTTTGCGTAAGAAGAATGTCTGCAAATTCAACACGCGAAGTTGTGTATGATGCCTCGCTAAACATTTAACACTCCCTTAGTATTTACCTATGAGAGACATTGCATTGTACATGGAAGAAAAATCTTGGTAATTGGCGTCAGCATGTTATCCGACGTTAGAAAGACACTGCCCAGCGAAGCTGTCATCATGATTCTTATTACTCTGGTGTGTTGTTCTATTGAAATATGGCCATTCATTAATGAGTAAAAAAATAGGCACGCATTTCTTATGAAAAAGTTTGCTGCTACTTTCATCCTCCTCTGAAACAGGCCTCCAAAAAACGAATTGCTCATGGCTGCTAACACGACGGCGCGTCATGTAGAGTATTTACATAGTTAATTCACAAACACCATAGTAGCAATCACCTAAGAGAAAAGTTTCGTTGTTAAGATCGAGAGCGAATCAATTGAAGGTGATGAAATGTTTCATAGTGGCCCTCAGTAGCCTTTATCGACAATATGGCACACCCCTGAGCACGTAACGGTAGCAATCGACTGTCGGTATGGCGAGGCACGCTATGTTCGCGAAACCCATCAGTTCACTACAACTTCGAATTTAAACCATAAAGAATTTTTTTTACAGCTCCAACTGGAATGGCTAAAGTATTCTGGAGCTACTACAGCGAAGCTTAAATTGCCTAGAAAAGGAAAATTCAAGCACCTTCTGTCTCACCATGCCATGATCACCATGATCCAGCGTTCTTTTATTATACAAACGGATAAATATTCACTTCGTCGGTACATAAAAGAGAACCTTGCCCAACTACAGGCTAAATAAAGTTTGCTGCAATCCAATAGCAAACATTCATAAAGAAAGCACCACAAGCCTTGCACATACGTTCACTTGATTTCTGACCCTCCACCGGGGAATTTCGATATCTTCAATATGTCCCATACTACTAATGCTTGACGCTTCGACTTCTTGGCTGCAGCCATGCGGTCCAACAGGCATACTTCACTAAAAAAATTGAGCTGAGCAGCCTGTGTCAGTTCGCCAAACAGATTCGTCATGTATATTTCTCAAGCAACAAGCACCAGTAAATTTCTGAAGTGAGTTGAACGTGTATCGCGGAAAAGGAAATATATATTGGTACATTCCTATTTGTATTCTGTAAATAGCTGCTAGCCTTCATTAACTTTACTTCAAATTTCCGGCGCTTAAAATAAACACGGGAAGAACCACCTAATGTTGACAAGCATTTAAAGAAGCAAGTGGTGCTTGCAGAATCTAAACTCCAGTATTAGCTAAGTCCCCATGTTACTACCGATCGTTTCTGTGAAGAAATACAAAAAATTCGATATTATACCATGAACTACTCGTCGTGAGCAAACCTGTTTTAGCGGATTAAAATCAACGTAACTGTTGCTGAAGTCATATATAGCCAGCGTTTTTGACATACTTGTTGCACCGCGGCAGGTATGGTATCATAACTGGATTCCTGTATGCTATGTTTTTGCGATTGTCCATCCGCGCATGAAAAACCGCAATGGGCTCTTTTGCGCTTCTCCGGCTGGCACTGTAGCGTTGCCTTTGAGAGCTGCATTGTTGTACAAGAAATTAGCTCTTTGAATAAATGTTCGCAAAGGAAGACGTCGTAAAAACATATTTGGGACGACCACCATAAGTATACAAGCAGAGGTAACGAGGGCGAACAAACGAAAACACCGCAGAAACCGCCCGGACAACGGCCGAACTGTAGCAGACGACAGGCGCGAGTCCTTGGCCTGACGTCATGCAAGCGGCGCTCGCAGCGCCCCTGTAGTTCGTTCTCGGGGCTAATAGCCCATGCAAGTATCGTTTCAGCCCCTTTAAATAATTTCTATCAAAAGTGCTGGTTCTTCGTACATATCACTCCCCATGCATGTGCACCCCCGATTTACGCCAAAACCTAACGAATAGGCGCACAATGTATTTCTCGAAACAGTGAAAAAATGGTAAGCCTGTAGCCCATGCACGTATCATTTCGGCCCCTTTAAATAAATTCTACCAAAACCATTGGTTCTTAGTATATACCTCTCCCCACGCATGCGCAGCACCCAATTTAGGCCATAACCTAACGAATAGGCGCAGATTAATTTTCGCGAAAATGTGAAAAAAATGGTAAGCCTATATAGCCCATGAAAGTATCGTTTCGGCTCCTATAAATACATTTTCACAAAGGCGCTGGATCTTCGTATATACCTCTCCCCACACATGCGCAGCACCCAATTTACGCGATAACCTAACGAATAGGCGCAGAATAATTTTCTCGAAAAAGCGAAAAAATGGTAAGCCTATAGCCCATGAAAGTACAATTTCGGCCCCAATAAATACATTTTCAAAAAGGCGCTGATTCTTCGTATATACCTTTCTTCACGCAAGCGCAGCACCCGATTTACGCCAAAACCTAACGAATAGGCGCAGAATAATTTTCTCGAAAAAGCGAAAAAATAGTAAGCCTATAGCCCATGAAAGTACAGTTTCGGCCCCAATGAATACATTTTCACAAAGGCTCTGATTCTTCGTATATACCTTTCTTCACGCAAGCGCAGCACCCGATTTACGCCAAAACCTAACGAATAGGCGCAGAATAATTTTCTCGAAAAAGCGAAAAAATGGTAAGCCTATAGCCCATGAAAGTATCCTTTCGGCCCCAATAAATACATTTTCACAAAGGCGCTGGTTCTTCGTATATACCTCTCTTCACGCATGCGCAGCAGCCGATTTACGCCAAAACCTGACGAATAGGCGCAGAACAATTTTCTCGAAAATAGTAAAAAAATGGTAAGCCTATAGCCCATGAAAGTATCGTTTCGGCCCCTATAAATACATTTTCACAAAGGCGCTGGTTCTTCGTATATACCTTTCTTCACGCATGCGCAGCACCCGATTTACGCCAAAACCTGACGAATAGGCGCAGAATAATTTTCTCGAAAAAGTGAAAAAATGGTAAGCCTATAGCCCATGAAAGTATCGTTTCGGCCCCTATAAATACATTTTTACAAAGGCGCTGGTTCTTCGTATATACCTTTCTTCGCGCATGCGCAGCAGCCGATTTACGCCAAAACCTGACGAATAGGCGCAGATTAATTTTCTCGAAAAAGTGAAAAAATGGTAAGCCTATAGCCCATGAAAGTATAGTTTCGGCCGCAATAAATACATTTTCACAAAGGCGATGGTTCTTCGTATACACCTTTCTTCACGCATGCGCAGCAGCCGATTTACGCCAGAACCTGACGAATAGGCGCAGAATAATTTTCTCGAAAATAGTGAAAAAATGGTAAGCCTATAGCCCATGAAAGTATAGTTTCGGCCCCAATAAATACATTTTCACAAAGGCGCTGGTTCTTCGTATATACCTTTCTTCACGCATGCGCAGCAGCCGATTTACGCCAGAACCTGACGAATAGGCGCAGAACAATTTTCTCGAAAATAGTGAAAAAATGGTAAGCCTATAGCCCATGAAAATATCGTTTCGGCCCCTATAAATACATTTTCACAAAGGCGCTGGTTCTTCGTGTATACCTTTCTTCACGCATGCGCAGCAGCCGATTTACGCCAAAACCTGACGAATAGGCGCAGAATAATTTTCTCGAAAAAGTGAAAAAATGGTAAGCCTATAGCCCATGAAAATATCGTTTCGGCCCCTATAAATACATTTTCACAAAGGCGCTGGTTCTTCGTATATACCTTTCTTCACGCATGCGCAGCAGCCGATTTACGCCAGAACCTGACGAATAGGCGTAGAACAATTTTCTCGAAAATAGTGAAAAAATGGTAAGCCTATAGCCCATGAAAATATCGTTTCGGCCCCTATAAATACATTTTCACAAAGGCGCTGGTTCTTCGTATATACCTTTCTTCACGCATGCGCAGCAGCCGATTTACGCCAGAACCTGACGAATAGGCGCAGAACAATTTTCTCGAAAATAGTGAAAAAATGGTAAGCCTATACACCTTGAAAATATCGTTTCGGCCCCTATAAATACATTTTCACAAAGGCGCTGGTTCTTCGTATATACCTTTCTTCACGCATGCGCAGCAGCCGATTTACGCCAAAACCTGACGAATAGGCGCAGAACAATTTTCTCGAAAATAGTGAAAAAATGGTAAGCCTATAGCCCATGAAAATATCGTTTCGGCCCCTATAAATACATTTTCACAAAGGCGCTGGTTCTTCGTATATACCTTTCTTCACGCAAGCGCAGCACCCGATTTACGCCAAAACCTAACGAATAGGCGCAGAATAATTTTCTCGAAAAAGCGAAAAAATAGTAAGCCTATAGCCCATGAAAGTACAGTTTCGGCCCCAATGAATACATTTTCACAAAGGCTCTGATTCTTCGTATATACCTTTCTTCACGCAAGCGCAGCACCCGATTTACGCCAAAACCTAACGAATAGGCGCAGAATAATTTTCTCGAAAAAGCGAAAAAATGGTAAGCCTATAGCCCATGAAAGTATCCTTTCGGCCCCAATAAATACATTTTCACAAAGGCGCTGGTTCTTCGTATATACCTCTCTTCACGCATGCGCAGCAGCCGATTTACGCCAAAACCTGACGAATAGGCGCAGAACAATTTTCTCGAAAATAGTAAAAAAATGGTAAGCCTATAGCCCATGAAAGTATCGTTTCGGCCCCTATAAATACATTTTCACAAAGGCGCTGGTTCTTCGTATATACCTTTCTTCACGCATGCGCAGCACCCGATTTACGCCAAAACCTGACGAATAGGCGCAGAATAATTTTCTCGAAAAAGTGAAAAAATGGTAAGCCTATAGCCCATGAAAGTATCGTTTCGGCCCCTATAAATACATTTTTACAAAGGCGCTGGTTCTTCGTATATACCTTTCTTCGCGCATGCGCAGCAGCCGATTTACGCCAAAACCTGACGAATAGGCGCAGATTAATTTTCTCGAAAAAGTGAAAAAATGGTAAGCCTATAGCCCATGAAAGTATAGTTTCGGCCGCAATAAATACATTTTCACAAAGGCGATGGTTCTTCGTATATACCTTTCTTCACGCATGCGCAGCAGCCGATTTACGCCAGAACCTGACGAATAGGCGCAGAACAATTTTCTCGAAAATAGTGAAAAAATGGTAAGCCTATAGCCCATGAAAATATCGTTTCGGCCCCTATAAATACATTTTCACAAAGGCGCTGGTTCTTCGTGTATACCTTTCTTCACGCATGCGCAGCAGCCGATTTACGCCAAAACCTGACGAATAGGCGCAGAATAATTTTCTCGAAAAAGTGAAAAAATGGTAAGCCTATAGCCCATGAAAATATCGTTTCGGCCCCTCTAAATACATTTTCACAAAGGCGCTGGTTCTTCGTATATACCTTTCTTCACGCATGCGCAGCAGCCGATTTACGCCAGAACCTGACGAATAGGCGTAGAACAATTTTCTCGAAAATAGTGAAAAAATGGTAAGCCTATAGCCCATGAAAATATCGTTTCGGCCCCTATAAATACATTTTCACAAAGGCGCTGGTTCTTCGTATATACCTTTCTTCACGCATGCGCAGCAGCCGATTTACGCCAGAACCTGACGAATAGGCGCAGAACAATTTTCTCGAAAATAGTGAAAAAATGGTAAGCCTATACACCTTGAAAATATCGTTTCGGCCCCTATAAATACATTTTCACAAAGGCGCTGGTTCTTCGTATATACCTTTCTTCACGCATGCGCAGCAGCCGATTTACGCCAAAACCTGACGAATAGGCGCAGAACAATTTTCTCGAAAATAGTGAAAAAATGGTAAGCCTATAGCCCATGAAAATATCGTTTCGGCCCCTATAAATACATTTTCACAAAGGCGCTGGTTCTTCGTATATACCTTTCTTCACGCATGCGCAGCAGCCGATTTACGCCAAAACCTGACGAAAAGCGCAGAATAATTTTCTCGAAAATTGTGAAAAAATGGTAAGCCTATAGCCCATGAAAATATCGTTTCAGCCCCTATAAATACATTTTCACAAAGGCGCTGGTTCTTCGTATATACCTTTCTTCACGCATGCGCAGCACCCGATTCACGCCAAAACCTGACGAATAGGCGCAGAACAATTTTCTCGAAAAAGTGAAAAAATGGTAAGCCTATAGCCCATGAAAGTACTGTTTCGGCCCCTATAAATACATTTTCACAAAGGCGCTGGTTCTTCGTATATACCTTTCTTCACGCATGCGCAGCAGATGATTTACGCCAAAACCTGACGAATAGGCGCTGAATAATTTTCTCGAAAATAGTGAAAAAATGGTAAGCCTATAGCCCATTAAAGTATCGTTTCGGCCCCTATAGGTACATTTTCACAAAGGCGCTGGTTCTTCGTATAAACCTTTCTTCACGCATGCGCAGCAGCCGATTTACGCCAAAACCTGACGAATAGGCGCAGAATAATTTTCTCGAAAAAGTGAAAAAATGGTAAGCCTATAGCCCATGAAAGTATAGTTTCGGCCCCTATAAGTACATTTTCACAAAGGCGCTGGTTCTTCGTATATACCTTTCTTCACGCATGCGCAGCAGCCGATTTACGCCAAAACCTGACGAATAGGCGCAGAATAATTTTCTCGAAAACGTGAAAAAATGGTAAGCCAATAGCCCATGAAAGTATCGTTTCGGCCCCTATAGGTACATTTTCACAAAGGCGCTGGTTCTTCGTATATACCTTTCTTCACGCATGCGCAGCAGCCGATTTACGCCAAAACCTGACGAATAGGTGCAGAATAATTTTCTCGAGAACAGTGAAAAAATGGTAAGCCTATAGCCCATGAAAGTATCGTTTCGGCCCCTCTAAATACATTTTCACGAAGGCGCTGGTTCTTCGTATATACCTTTCTTCACGCATGCGCAGCACCCGATTTACGCCAAAACCTGACGAATAGGCGCAGAATAATTTTCTCGAAAAAGTGAAAAAATGGTAAGCCTATAGCCCATGAAAGTACAGTTTCGGCCCCTATAAGTACATTTTCACAAAGGCGCTGGTTCTTCGTATATACCTTTCTTCACGCATGCGCAGCAGCCGATTTACGCCAAAACCTGACGAATAGGCGCAGAATAATTTTCTCGAGAACCGTGAAAAAATGGTAAGCCTATAGCCCATGAAAGTATCGTTTCGGCCCCTATAAATACATTTTTACAAAGGCGCTGGTTCTTCGTATATACCTTTCTTCGCGCATGCGCAGCAGCCGATTTACGCCAAAACCTGACGAATAGGCGCAGATTAATTTTCTCGAAAAAGTGAAAAAATGGTAAGCCTATAGCCCATGAAAGTATAGTTTCGGCCGCAATAAATACATTTTCACAAAGGCGATGGTTCTTCGTATATACCTTTCTTCACGCATGCGCAGCAGCCGATTTACGCCAAAACCTGACGAATAGGCGCAGAATAATTTTCTCGAAAATAGTGAAAAAATGTTAAGCCTATAGCCCATGAAAGTATAGTTTCGGCCCCAATAAATACATTTTCACAAAGGCGCTGGTTCTTCGTATATACCTTTCTTCACGCATGCGCAGCAGCCGATTTACGCCAGAACCTGACGAATAGGCGCAGAACAATTTTCTCGAAAATAGTGAAAAAATGGTAAGCCTATAGCCCGTGAAAATATCGTTTCGGCCCCAATAAATACATTTTCACAAAGGCGCTGGTTCTTCGTATATACCTTTCTTCACGCATGCGCAGCAGCCGATTTACGCCAAAACCTGACGAATAGGCGCAGAATAATTTTCTCGAAAATGGTGAAAAAATGGTAAGCCTATAGCCCATGAAAATATCGTTTCGGCCCCTAAAAATACATTTTCACAAAGGCGCTGGTTCTTCGTATATACCTTTCTTCACGCATGCGCAGCAGCCGATTTACGCCAAAACCTGACGAATAGGCGCAGAACAATTTTCTCGAAAATAGTGAAAAAATGGTAAGCCTATAGCCCATGAAAATATCGTTTCGGCCCCTAAAAATACATTTTCACAAAGGCGCTGGTTCTTCGTATATACCTTTCTTCACGCATGCGCAGCAGCCGATTTACGCCAAAACCTGACGAATAGACGCAGAACAATTTTCTCGAAAATAGTGAAAAAATGGTAAGCCTATAGCCCATGAAAATATCGTTTCGGCCCCTATAAATACATTTTCACAAAGGCGCTGGTTCTTCGTATATACCTTTCTTCACGCATGCGCAGCAGCCGATTTACGCCAAAACCTGACGAATAGGCGCAGAATAATTTTCTCGAAAAAGTGAAAAAATGGTAAGCCTATAGCCCATGAAAATATCGTTTCGGCCCCTATAAATACATTTTCACAAAGGCGCTGGTTCTTCGTATATACCTTTCTTCACGCATGCGCAGCAGCCGATTTACGCCAGAACCTGACGAATAGGCGCAGAACAATTTTCTCGAAAATAGTGAAAAAATGGTAAGCCTATAGCCCATGAAAATATCGTTTCGGCCCCTATAAATACATTTTCACAAAGGCGCTGGTTCTTCGTATATACCTTTCTTCACGCATGCGCAGCAGCCGATTTACGCCAGAACCTCACGAATAGGCGCAGAACAATTTTCTCGAAAATAGTGAAAAAATGGTAAGCCTATAGCCCATGAAAATATCGTTTCGGCCCCTATAAATACATTTTCACAAAGGCGCTGGTTCTTCGTATATACCTTTCTTCACGCATGCGCAGCAGCCGATTTACGCCAGAACCTGACGAATAGGCGCAGAACAATTTTCTCGAAAATAGTGAAAAAATGGTAAGCCTATAGCCCATGAAAATATCGTTTCGGCCCCTATAAATACATTTTCACAAAGGCGCTGGTTCTTCGTATATACCTTTCTTCACGCATGCGCAGCAGCCGATTTACGCCAGAACCTGACGAATAGGCGCAGAACAATTTTCTCGAAAATAGTGAAAAAATGGTAAGCCTATAGCCCATGAAAATATCGTTTCGGCCCCTATAAATACATTTTCACAAAGGCGCTGGTTCTTCGTATATACCTTTCTTCACGCATGCGCAACAGCCGATTTACGCCAAAACCTGACGAATAGGCGCAGAACAATTTTCTCGAAAATAGTGAAAAAATGGTAAGCCTATAGCCCATGAAAATATCGTTTCGGCCCCTATAAATACATTTTAACAAAGGCGCTGGTTCTTCGTATATACCTTTCTTCACGCATGCGCAGCAGGCGATTTACGCCAAAACCTGACGAATAGGCGCAGAACAATTTTCTCGAAAATAGTGAAAAAATGGTAAGCCTATAGCCCATGAAAATATCGTTGCGGCCCCTATAAGTACATTTTCACAAAGGCGCTGGTTCTTCGTATATACCTTTCTTCACGCATGCGCAGCAGCCGATTTACGCCAGAACCTGACGAATAGGCGCAGAACAATTTTCTCGAAAATAGTGAAAAAATGGTAAGCCTATAGCCCATGAAAATATCGTTTCGGCCCCTATAAATACATTTTCACAAAGGCGCTGGTTCTTCGTATATACCTTTCTTCACGCATGCGCAGCACCCGATTTACGCCAAAACCTGACGAATAGGCGCAGAACAATTTTCTCGAAAAAGTGAAAAAATGGTAAGCCTATAGCCCATGAAAGTATAGTTTCGGCCCCTATAAATACATTTTCACAAAGGCGCTGGTTCTTCGTATATACCTTTCTTCACGCATGCGCAGCAGCCGATTTACGCCAAAACCTGACGAATAGGCGCTGAACAATTTTCTCGAAAATAGTGAAAAAATGGTAAGCTTATAGCCCATGAAAATATCGTTTCGGCCCCTATAAATACATTTTCACAAAGGCGCTGGTTCTTCGTATATACCTTTCTTCACGCATGCGCAGCAGCCGATTTACGCCAGAACCTGACGAATAGGCGCAGAACAATTTTCTCGAAAATAGTGAAAAAATGGTAAGCCTATAGCCCATGAAAATATCGTTTCGGCCCCTAAAAATACATTATCACAAAGGCGCTGGTTCTTCGTATATACCTTTCTTCACGCATGCGCAGCACCCGATTTACGCCAAAACCTCACGAATAGGCGCAGAACAATTTTCTCGAAAAAGTGAAAAAATGGTAAGCCTATAGCCCATGAAAGTATCGTTTCGGCCCCTATAGGTACATTTTCACAAAGGCGCTGGTTCTTCGTATATACTTTTCTTCACGCATGCGCAGCAGCCGATTTACGCCAAAACCTGACGAATAGGCGCAGAATAATTTTCTCGAAAAAGTGAAAAAATGGTAAGCCTATAGCCCATGAAAGTATCGTTTCGGCCCCTATAAATACATTTTCACAAAGGCGCTGGTTCTTCGTATATACCTTTCTTCACGCATGCGCAGCAGCCGATTTACGCCAGAACCTGACGAATAGGCGCAGAACAATTTTCTCGAAAAAAGTGAAAAAATCGTAAGCCTATAGACCATGAAAATATCGTTTCGGCCCCTATAAATACATTTTCACAAAGGCGCTGGTTCTTCGTATATACCTTTCTTCACGCATGCGCAGCAGCCGATTTACACCAGAACCTGACGAATAGGCGCAGAACAATTTTCTCGAAAATAGTGAAAAAATGGTAAGCCTATAGCCCATGAAAATATCGTTTCGGCCCCTATAAATACATTTTCACAAAGGCGCTGGTTCTTCGTATATACCTTTCTTCACGCATGCGCAGCACCCGATTTACGCCAAAACCTGACGAATAGGCGCAGAACAATTTTCTCGAAAAAGTGAAAAAATGGTAAGCCTATAGCCCATGAAAGTATAGTTTCGGCCCCTATAAATACATTTTCACAAAGGCGCTGGTTCTTCGTATATACCTTTCTTCACGCATGCGCAGCAGCCGATTTACGCCAAAACCTGACGAATAGGCGCTGAACAATTTTCTCGAAAATAGTGAAAAAATGGTAAGCTTATAGCCCATGAAAATATCGTTTCGGCCCCTATAAATACATTTTCACAAAGGCGCTGGTTCTTCGTATATACCTTTCTTCACGCATGCGCAGCAGCCGATTTACGCCAGAACCTGACGAATAGGCGCAGAACAATTTTCTCGAAAATAGTGAAAAAATGGTAAGCCTATAGCCCATGAAAATATCGTTTCGGCCCCTAAAAATACATTATCACAAAGGCGCTGGTTCTTCGTATATACCTTTCTTCACGCATGCGCAGCACCCGATTTACGCCAAAACCTCACGAATAGGCGCAGAACAATTTTCTCGAAAAAGTGAAAAAATGGTAAGCCTATAGCCCATGAAAGTATCGTTTCGGCCCCTATAGGTACATTTTCACAAAGGCGCTGGTTCTTCGTATATACTTTTCTTCACGCATGCGCAGCAGCCGATTTACGCCAAAACCTGACGAATAGGCGCAGAATAATTTTCTCGAAAAAGTGAAAAAATGGTAAGCCTATAGCCCATGAAAGTATCGTTTCGGCCCCTATAAATACATTTTCACAAAGGCGCTGGTTCTTCGTATATACCTTTCTTCACGCATGCGCAGCAGCCGATTTACGCCAGAACCTGACGAATAGGCGCAGAACAATTTTCTCGAAAAAAGTGAAAAAATCGTAAGCCTATAGCCCATGAAAATATCGTTTCGGCCCCTATAAATACATTTTCACAAAGGCGCTGGTTCTTCGTATATACCTTTCTTCACGCATGCGCAGCAGCCGATTTACACCAGAACCTGACGAATAGGCGCAGAACAATTTTCTCGAAAATAGTGAAAAAATGGTAAGCCTATAGCCCATGAAAATATCGTTTCGGCCCCTATAAATACATTTTCACAAAGGCGCTGGTTCTTCGTATATACCTTTCTTCACGCATGCGCAGCAGCCGATTTACGCCAAAACCTGACGAATAGGCGCAGAACAATTTTCTCGAAAATAGTGAAAAAATGGTAAGCCTATAGCCCATGAAAATATCGTTTCGGCCCCTATAAATACATTTTCACAAAGGCGCTGGTTCTTCGTATACACCTTTCTTCACGCATGCGCAGCACCCGATTTACGCCAAAACCTGACGAATAGGCGCAGAACAATTTTCTCGAAAAAGTGAAAAAATGGTAAGCCTATAGCCCATGAAAGTATAGTTTCGGCCCCTATAAATACATTTTCACAAAGGCGCTGGTTCTTCGTATATACCTTTCTTCACGCATGCGCAGCAGCCGATTTACGCCAAAACCTGACGAATAGGCGCAAAATAATTTTCTCGAAAAAGTGAAAAAATGGTAAGCCTATAGCCCATGAAAGTATCGTTTCGGCCCCTATAAACACATTTTCACAAAGGCGCTGGTTCTTCGTATATACCTTTCTTCACGCATGCGCAGCAGCCGATTTACGCCAAAACCTGACGAATAGGCGCTGAACAATTTTCTCGAAAATAGTGAAAAAATGGTAAGCCTATAGCCCATGAAAATATCGTTTCGGCCCCTATAAATACATTTTCACAAAGGCGCTGGTTCTTCGTATATACCTTTCTTCACGCATGCGCAGCAGCCGATTTACGCCAGAACCTGACGAATAGGCGCAGAACAATTTTCTCGAAAATAGTGAAAAAATGGTAAGCCTATAGCCCATGAAAGTATAGTTTCGGCCCCAATAAATACATTTTCACAAAGGCGCTGGTTCTTCGTATATACCTTTCTTCACGCATGCGCAGCAGCCGATTTACGCCAGAACCTGACGAATAGGCGCAGAATAATTTTCTCGAAAATTGTGAAAAAATGGTAAGCCTATAGCCCATGAAAGTATAGTTTCGGCCCCAATAAATACATTTTCACAAAGGCGCTGGTTCTTCGTATATACCTTTCTTCACGCATGCGCAGCAGCCGATTTACGCCAGAACCTGACGAATAGGCGCAGAATAATTTTCTCGAAAAAGTGAAAAAATGGTAAGCCTATATAGCCTATGAAAGTATCGTTTCGGCCCCTATAGATACATTTTCACAAAGGCGCTGGTTCTTCCTATATACCTCTCCCCACGCATGCGCAGCACCCGATTTACGCCAAAACCTGACGAATAGGCCCAAATAACTTTCTCGAAAATATCAAAACGTGGTAAGCCTACTGCCCACGAAAATATCGTTTGAGCTACTCAAAATAAGTTCTCGCCAAGGCGCTGGCTCCCTGTATTTATCACTCCCAACGCATGCGCAGCCGCCAATTTACGAGATAACCTGAGGAATAGGTGAATAATAATTTTCTCGAAAAATGGGAACGTAGTAGCCGCTGGAGTTGAACGCCCTCTTGTAAATATTCACTTATTAAGTAATTTAGCAAGCATGGTGTCAGGCACGCTCAAGCAAACATGCGCACCGACTCAATGACCGCGGACGCTCGCTGTCCAAGCGGAGGCGTGAAAAAGAAATTATGGGGTTTTACGTTCTAAAACAACTTTCTGATTATGAGGCACGCCGTAGTGGAGGACTCCGGAAATCTCGACCTCCTGGGGTTCTTTAACCTGCACCTAAATCTAATTACACGGGTGTTTTGGCATTTCGCCCCCATCGAAATGCGGCCGCCGTGGGCGGGATTTGATCCCGCGACCTCGTGCTCAGCAGCCTAACAACATAGCCACTGAGCAACCACGGCGGGTGCAGGCGTGAATCGCGGCAGCAGCAGCGAGCGGAATGGCCTTCGCGCTGTCCATCGCTTCGACTCAAACTGAGTGTCGAGAACGCAGCGCACGCAAAGCTACGAGCCATCAACCCACCTTGACTGTGCCACGAAAGCACATCGCGTTCAAGATAAAGCGCGCATGACCGCGCGCGGCTGAAGTACAACCCTCCCCGCCCTCGTCTTCGGTGCCATGCGCGCGACGGAAAACCGCACGCTTCCCCCATCTTTATTCCTTTGCGCACGCGAGATTCAGCCGCCATCGCCGGCTCATCGTCACGCGCTTTCGCTCGCACACGCAGCGTACAGCATGCAAGGACGATGGTGTGACGAGACGAACCCTGTACGCCCGTATAGCCAACGAAACCTGTAGCAACTGCCAGAGGAGCTGAACCCAGCGCACCTCCGCCTACCTTCCTCCTCTGCGAAGCTTCACCTCGTTTCTCGTTCCCCACTTAGCTCAACGTCACGAAAACTTTCATCTAGCTTGCGTTGCTTTGCGGCGCGCTCAGAGCGCTCCTTTGTGCTTTCGCTAGCTCGGAGCCTGCACCGGCGACCTGTGAAGTGGTAGATGCCGCTTTATCTCTCTTGTGAACTTTTTCCAGTGGCACGTAGGCACAGGATCTGTAAGGTCTTAGGTCATATGACATCGTTTGTGGCTGCTCGTCAATTTCAACGGAAGCGCCATACGTCCATCACGAATTGGATGAAACCAAGCAAGATAACCACTTGAAAACCATTCTCTATTAAATTCAGCTAAATAAGTACTTTTTATGCCATTTCCCCCGTTTTATGTCTAACTCATTTACCGTTTTGAAGTAAGATATTTGGATACACCTACCACCTTTCCTATTATTCCGCTGATAAGACGAACTGCTGATAAGACGAACAAATTTTCACGGTCCTTCGGGTTCCTCTTAAAGGCAGTCTACTATAAAAAAAATTCCTTTTCGCCGTATCTGAACTCCATGTCGCCTTCTCTTCATTTGGAAACAGAAAAACTACTCGGCATTCGCTCTCGTCTGGGCTACCGCTGTTCGAATATACTATTCGGAAATTTGACCATTCGAACGAACTTTCTTTTATAATTTCGTAACGCAGGGGGCCACGATGTGCACGACTTTCCCGGCTTCTCGACGCTCACAGAACTCGAAAAGCAAAGCGTAAACGCACACATCTGAACGCGCGTACACGCTGACGCAGCCCGAGCACTGTCTTGTTTTCCGTGGATCGTCCTTGCAGCACACAGTATGTAAGGTCAGTTTTGGGGACCGAAACGGCGTCGTTGTACTTGGGGACTGACGCAACGATAAGTTGATCCCGCCGTATGGCTCTGTCTTCTTCCTCGGCATCAGCGTCGAGTCCGTCCGTCCATCCGTCAGTTCAACGTCCGCGTCGCATCACGCGGCGGAATACGCAACACGCAGCTGCGGGAGCGCGGAAATAAAATTAAGTCGGGAACCGCTGACCCTATTGCGGTGGCGGCGAACAGAAGGGACGAACAGTTGCATTCACGTGAAGGCGGCAGTCGGAGGTGCCAGCATAACTGCGCTGACGGTGGTTGCCACGTTCTGGTTCTCAGGTCGCCTTTCTCGTACTGCAGCCGGTCTTCGAACCTGCCCGGCTGCGGTAGATCGAAAGGAGTAGGACGGAATGACTCTCAGCGTCATCAAGCGCTGGGGAATCGGAATTGAAAGGGTTCGATCCGGGTTCACTCCGCCCAGGCCGTTCCTGGCGTCAATCTCGACTCTATCGGTGCCTTCCTTGCACCGAGAAAACCTACACGCGTTATGCCCCAATACGTCACACGTCTCAATAATAAAGGAAAGAAGCCCGGAAGATTTGTTTAACCTCGGAGAACTCGCAACACAGTTTCATGCAAAGCTATTACAATGCTAGTAATGCGGCTCACTGAGTCTCCATACTGTGAGCGTGTGCTGTGCTCATGAATGTATAAACCGCGATGTGACTGTCATAATAGTGCATCGAAAATGGGCGCAGATGCACAGACACTGAAGAAAACAACTGCGGCGCTGTCGTCTCTCCAGAGGCGATAAATGAGAAAAGTGAAGAGGACAGCCAGGAATATATATGATTAAAATAAATGCTAAAAGATGTGGAAACAAGACAAAAACGGAAAGCGACACTAGATACTATCATTCGCTTGAGTACGTACACACATTTTGCTTGAACAGAAATTACCGCTGTGTTCTTCACCCATTACTTACCACTGGGCTCCCATTCTTCGTGCCTGTGGCATCCGTAGGGAACGATTTCTCGAAGCGGACAATAATAATTCGCAGGCAATACATTGTTTCATTGGGAGGACGTGTACATCGTCCATTCTGTATTAGTCACTTCCTGTAAATCTAAAAATTTAATTATAATCCGAGGTTTTACGTGCCATAATCAAGATCTGATTATGAGGCACGCCGTAGTGGGGTACTACAAAAACTTGGACCACCTGGGGTTCATTAACATGCACCTAAATTTAAGTGCGCGGGTGTTTTCGCATTTCGCCCCCATTGAAATTCGGCCGCCGTGGCCGGGATGCTATCCCGCTACTTCGTGCTTAGAAGCCCAACACCACGACCGCTAAGCATTGCAGTCTTGATGTCACTCAATCCTACTGAGTATATTCTATAATAATTTTTCATGGGTATCCATGTACTTTACCGGTTCATGTCGTTACTCCTTTACCGGTTGATATCATTATTCCGACCTCACAGTGTTGTAGTGGTGAATGTCGGCAGGTTTTCTTTCCAAGGGAAGCCTATCGGTTCCCAGAAATCCTTAAGCATTGTTTTTGCCACGGTGAAATTTCGGGCGCATTCTTGGTCAGGTGAACCGCAGTCGCTACGGATTTATGCAGAAGATAACGACCAATTAGTAACTATCGGTTTAGTAGGAAAGGGTTTAGTAGGAAACCCTTTCTACGGGTGTCAAGCTACCATTTGTGACGTGCGCACTGTCCAAAATATGGCAGCCAACGTACTGCTAAAGCGCTTATTATTGCTAGGTGAGGGTGCTGCCGTTACTTCAGTGAATTCTTTTTTATCGTATGTTGTCGCACGAAAGCAAGAATAATTCAGTAGCTGCTCAGTATGGCAGCGTTATTACGAATTGCACATTGCGGGAAGGCCACTTAGAGTTCTATATTGCATTCTAGTGTATTTTCACACTGACTAGCATATGCACAAAGGCCCTCCTCATCGTGTTTTGTGTAAATAATTACGAATAATACGAAGGTGCGGCATTTTTCTGGCCGTTTATTTCAAATGAACAAATGAAGTCGCTATGGGAAGTATGGACGGATGATTTCGGTAAGCGGGCCTGTTCGTTCATGCCCATCAATTCCGGTGTAAGTTCTACAACTTCATAACGCAACAGCGGCTTCAAGTTTCGGCAACTGCCAACGTGTAATCTGAAAAGAAGATAGAGAGCGAAAGCTGTGACGTCGCTTGAGCACAACAAACGATGAAGCTGCTTGCGTGCAAGTCTAGGTGTGGAACAAAAGTTGCAGATGTCTCAGCACCGACTACACAGTAAACTCACCATTAATGGAAAAGTGTGTCTACTGAAAGGATTTTACGCGGCATGGCTCCCGTGTTTATTCTCGCTGTTTTTTCACGTCAAGCGTAATGAAACATTTACTTGCACCAACGCATCGCCCGTCCCCATTTCTCTGAAGAATGACGTGCCTTGAACAGATGTTCGCACATTTCAAAGATTTGGGTATACATAAAAGCACCTGGTACATTTCTTGCATGCTAAAGCTTATCAAGAAACTTTCAAGTTTAGGTTTAGGTTTAAGCCCATTACAGGTTTCCCGAGCACAGTCTCCAAGCTCAAGCCGCCTAAAGGCCGCACCACTTTCGTTACGCTGCTGACCCTGGCCAGGCGTATGACGTTCTTGCTAAAATACGCAGTTGATTTCCGCTAATACGACCCTTGCGGGACTGCGAGATCTGGTGGAATCGTTCGAAAGGCCGAGTTAACAAAACAAAGTAGTAAAATGAACAAATTCCGATAATTTTTTATTACTTTATGTAGTCTCTCGTCGTAGATACACTACTTCATCGCAGTACTACAGTAACTGTTCATGCCATCGCCTACCAGTGGCTCACAGACCGCAACACTGTCTTCGGCGTTGTCATCGGCGAAGTATTTCATAATAGACACAAGCGCCATCTCCCAAGCCAATCCGGATTAATAATGTGCTGGAGCAGCTTGGAAGACTCCACCCAAGCTAGAGTAATTCTAAGTGCAGTCGATTACGTGAACGTCGTCAGGAAAAACAAGGAGCACACGGCGCGCCGACAATTAAGGTTGCCTCACGTCTTTGAATATGAAGAAACTAAAGCGTCGTGTGCGCCGCGGCAGGAACCTCGCTTCACCCGGGACCACCTGACGAAAACTTTGGAAGCGTCCTCACTCACGAACGGGTCACTGCGAAGCGCATTGGGTCGTGCAGGCAACCTCGCGATAACAAACTTGCAATTACGTGTGCTTCCGTTTTCTATGTGGAAACGCAATGTTTTAAAAAAATGAAATGTGAGTACATGTACGTATCATCGCATATTGCATATCGTCGTCATAGCCTTAGTCCAGTTACTGCAGCCTCCGGAACTTACTGCTCTTTTAGACGCCCTCCACGACCCTTCCGCGACCCAGCTGCACAACATACTGCGGCCATAGTTTTCTGAAAAAGAAACTACTACAGGGAAGTTTGGTGCTAGTGTCTACGGAACCTGCAAGCGTGGCGGTTCAGTCAGCAGGGGAATGATGAATCTCTCTAAACTTCGTACTTATGGCCTGACGATGGTAGTGACTTTTCAAGTAGATCATTTTGTCAACGAAATCGCGGGTTATAGGTGTTACAGTTTCTCTACTATCATGCATTTCCACCGAGCTGTATTGCCTTCTGCGTCTATAAATATATTATTGCTTCAAGATGACCCAAACAAAGGCAAATAGGCCTCTCAGATAAGAACGTTTAAGTCTACAAGCACAAATATCACACAAATTTATGTATTCGACTATTATTATCACAGTAGCTTAGCAATCGCAGCGCATTAGTTTCAGATAGGAAACTGTATAATCAACACCGCTGATGGCCGCTCTCCTGTCGGGACACTGCGAACCTTCTATGAGGAAATAGCAAGCAACTTCTTTTGCATGGATTTTGCTTGCTTACCAAATAACTTACCCTATTTCGACGGCAGGACCTTCTAAGTCAAAATGATGTCAACGCTGGCGAACTTGGCAATGGAGGGTTTTCTGAACCGCGTCCTGCTGCTGGAGGAGTCACGCATTTTATTTTCTCTAGCAAGTCTTTATATGCAGATGTCAGGTCTTCGCTGGCCTGAAACGACAAGTTCAATCCCTTAATCAGCCAGTTCTGCTATAGCACACTTCTATTGCTACACTGCTATGGAGTTCAGGAAAGAGCCAGCCAACGTTGTATGGAACGTTGTATGGCCACAGGCGAGTCTATGCGTAGACACACACACGCAAAAAGAACAACTTTGTGTTCGAGATGTACTGTACGTGCGTGTTCAATGATACATATTGGGCAAAAATAGGGTATGTCCTTGACCTCAAGCTGCATGCGCTTGCGTTAAGTATGAATAGGTTTTTTCTTTCCTAGTGCTTCTTTTACTATGCCATAGGGAAGGCCGTTCTCAAAAAAAAAGTACGGTGTAATTACTGTTACTAGAGAACGTGTTGTCACTATTACGTGAATTCATTTCCTTCATTTCGTCATCATCAGGTGCGAACGCTCTCGGCAGCCGAGAACGCACTGTTATTTCTAATGTCTACAAGAAGCTCCTGGCTCGGCGCGCGGTAGTTTGTAGGGGTTTTCATGCCGCAAGAGAGCCCTACAGAAAGTTGAGAGGATAGCGACCAGTTCCATTACAGGCAGTTTCCCATCAGGTGGGTGTTCTGACGTAACCAGCAGTTCCACTGCTAGGTATGTGGGCGCGTTTCTGAAAATCTGCAGTTGCCTACAGGGCGAAGCGAGCGCAACCTGCGTTTCGGGAGCGTTCTGGGTGCAAACCGAGCAGGACGTGACCGCAGTCGAGCGGACCCTCCCAATTACACAAGCTTCCTTTTTACAGTGGGGCTGTTAGGACCTCGCTGGGTTTCTCTTGACGTCCGCAGCTTTGCCGAGCTGGGGAGAGACCTGAGAGAGAGGGGGAAAGCAGAGTATAAAAATAGCGTCATGCAGCATAGCGACACGGCGAAGGTGGGTGGTGCCTAGCGGGGGAGAAGGAGCGGCGCGGTGGAGACAAAGGTGGTGTGGCGTCATTGCTCTCCGATAAAAACCCGCGCGCTCGCTTTGGCGGCCCTCTTTCTCACGGTGGAAAAGAAATGCGTGGCTCTGCTATCGCAGGCACCCGAGACCAGCGGATCTGGGGGAAGCCCAGCAAAAGTTAGACTATGTGTGCGGTTTGGCACTAATTTACTGGCCTTCTCCCAGCTTCGGTGGCCTCTGGTGTTTGCGATAGCAGAGCCACGCATTGTTTATTGCGATATCAATTACATGGATGACAAACACAGTTGTCACGACAAATACAGCGCCTACCGTCTGCTTTTTTTTTTTTTTTGTCATAACACGGGCACCGGTGAATCACAGCTCACCTGAGCAAAAGGCTGGAGTTTCTTCACCAGGCCATTCAGCCTTGCGGGAGGCAATTTGGCATGCACATGCCACAGCAAGCGCATCAAATGCTTCGCAGTGATCCTCGTAGTCTGTAAAAGACGGCATACGCGACGAGGGAATAAAAAAATAAGACCGTTCGAGAATTCAAGATTTTGAATGCAAATCGAAGTCTTCTATGTTCGATTTGTATTCGGATTTGCCAATTCATTATTTGCAATGTTCGAATATTCATTTCAGTTCGACAATACAGGGTAAGAGACTGAAAAAGAAGAAAGGCAGGGAGATTACCCAGGTTGCACCTGGTTTGCTACCCTACATATTGTTGCCACACAACAGGCGCTTGCGAGACACGACGCAAGGGAAGACGAAGACGCGGGCATCTGGGCTTGGCACGAGATGGTTACCATCTTGGTCTCCGGTTGCTCTGCTCTTGTAAATGCATTGTAGTTACTTTGTATCTCTCTGCGCGTAACAATATTACACAATAAGACCGCTTACCGATGCACTGCCAGAAAGCAAATTGCAAGTAGTGATTGTTCCAAATGATACTGCGGCAGGGTTAACCGCGGCTGCTGTAGACAGGCCCCACTTCTTGAGCGGAACCACGAGTAGCTGATTTGCTCTCAATAGCTCCTCAATACACTTGCCCCGCCTCCAGTCAGCGCAAGAAATTGTTTCTCCTATTTATGAAAAGTAATCTGTTATTCGGGCGACCGCCCCTTGTCAGCTTTCTCCAAAACGATCTGCAGCGACGTAGCGTTGCAAGTGTAACCGCGTTACGTGTACAAAATCAAGTGAACAAGTCCACCTTCTTTTGTCTAACGGACACCACGCGGCCTTCATATTTCGCATCATATAGAAATATTTTAAAAAATATCTGTATTAGACTTGAAATCCGTGGGTCACTTACACCGAGTACTCGACTTTGATATTTGATTTGGTTCGGAAATCTCGTCATCCGGAAACTCCCCTTGTAAATATCGTATTCAGCATATATCTACACAAGTAGATGGGACTTATCAAAGGCATCGGCTGCTGCTCTACACTGATATGCAATTAAATGAAGTTCACGTAAACATCCCATAATTTTATGCAAGGCCTTCTAAAACTGAATTCCGACATCGCGTTTGTCTTGGGAACCGACACGCTGCCTTATGCGGTACAAAATAAAAAACAGCGTTGAGGCAGTTCAAACAAATAAAGCAAGCCCAAAGACGCCGCGGTGTTGGTTTTTAGCGGTGCCCGAAATCTCACATATTTGAGGATATTATATCGAAATACCACTTTCTTTCTTTGTCATTTGAGTATATTTTTAATCGTCTAATAGAACGTTTTAGCACTGTTTCACTTGGATTTCTGAAAGAGGGGGCAATTACTTGCACGATAAATCGCAGCGTCCAGGAAACTGGTTAAGGACACATATTGCATTCGCGAAGCTGAATCCTAGCAGTACAGTGACATCATGTCTACTTAACAGAAATCATCAGAACCAGCTCCATATTCTACATACATACATACCCCCCCAGAACATCCTAAGAGATTCATTGGCGTTACAGTTAACATTGTCGCGAGCTGCTCGAGAATAGGCTTTGCATAAAATGTTAATTCGAGCGCCAATGTATATTTCGTGGATAGAGGTATTTCACCTGATCGGCGGAAATGTGATAAGGGGGGGCTTGTAAGTACGTCGTGTAACCGTGACGTCGTTCAGCCTTCAATCACGCCGTGTACGAGGCGGTGGCTCGCTATAGTATTTCCATTTATATAATTTCAATGCTAGTTTTCCGGCAAAGTGAAAGCGAACGCTGTGATGTGCTGCGTACATGGGGGTCCTCGACTGGAAAAGTTAGACCGCAGGAATCCGTGAGAACATTAACTGAGATGATACGAGCGCTTGGTAAGCAACTCGGGTATCTGCCGCAAGAGAACGCGCACTACAGAAGCGGTGCTCACTACATTTCGGGCGAGAGATCACGTAAAATACATCGTATGCTCGTGACGTCACATCCGCTGCTGTCGTCTGCTTTCGCTACCTTCCGCCATCTTGGGCTACCTTATCAACAGGCGCGCGCATAGGCCTATAGGTTCCCCGATATAGCGCTGCCGTAAACCGTAAGTTGCGGAGTATCGTTGAATGACGTGCATACGGTATCAACTCTCTATCAACTGTCGGTATCAACTGTCTATCGAAGAACCAGCAACGCAGCCTGCGTCAAAGTCACGAAGCGGCCGTGTACAGGGTCCTGCATATTTCGCCGTGTACATTCTAAAGAAAAAAAGAACGGTTCTGCGCTCACTGCGGCACTGTTCTTGCTGAAATTTTGCTAAATGATCGCATTTTTGGAGTCTACATCGTTTAGCATAAACCTCGGCACAGTTATTTGCCTGGTTATTAAAATAAAAAAGTGCAAATTTGCCCGCCGCTGAAACCGAGCTGCTGCTGCCGCGACAGCGCAAGCGTAAACTTGTGATAAACTTGTGTCGCCACCTGCCGGCAGCTGCAGAAAACAGCATTTCCGGGAGGGCTGCCGCATGTTGCCGGCTGCACAACACCACACAAAAACAAAATAATCAGTAGCTATTGCCTACTGAAAGGGACACAACGCCCCTCCACCCGCTTTAAAACAACACACACAAGAAACTAGGTCATAAATTGACATTGCTGACTCTTAGAGATCATGACGTCACAGTGGGTGCCTGCACGTGCTTCCCGGGCGACCTGGCCACATTCACATTCATCCAAGTGACGTTTCTGCACCTCACGTCTCTTACAATCTTGTAATCGCATACACACCGCGACGCACTTGCGTACGCTCAACACAGCTCGAGCTTCCTTTTCGATACCTCCAGAGTGAGCGAAGTCCGTCTGTAATGCCACAAAGAAATGCGCGGCCGATGGTGAGATCAAACCTCCGTCTTCAAACTCGGTGGCCCAATGCTCCAACCATTAGGTCACGATCGCCCATATGCGTCTCTCGTGCCGAAGTCGCTCATTCGAAAGTTAAGGCTCGTGCCTCGCGTGTCAGTTTCTCACATTCTTCTCTCGTGGCGTTTTTGGGACCCTGCGTTAGGCTGCACTAAATGTGACTGAAGCTCGCCTTGAATGCTATCGCATTAAAACTGAGCAAGAGAGAGAACAAATGCACAGCGTTCACCCGTTCACGACGCTGCACTGGATGAGGGAAGTCGGGGCAAAAAAAAATTTAACGGGAAGACGAGAAAACACACAGGGGGTGGCAGGCACAGCCACAAAAGGACCATGCGCCCAATATATCCGGCGTACCTCGGCGTGCCTGTTGCCTTTCAGAGCGCTGCTTCTCAAGCCCCGGAGGAAGAAGTCATCGAAAATGACCATGCAGAAGTCCTCCCTGGCAAAGTGGTCAGCCATTTGAGTCAAGTGGCCAACCAGCGTGTGCAGGAACGGGTCCCGGTAAGCACGCCGGCCTTCGGCCGTGGCCAGGGTGCCCAGCACACGCAGCAGGCCCGTTCGGTCACGCTGACGAGCTGCGCGAACGCACGCGCCCGCGACTGTTGGCTGGGCAACTTCGACAACGTGACCAGGAGCTCAGGACAGTGGCCCTTCGGCCACCTGTCGAACTTCGACCCGAATGCGACAGCGTTAAGTCAACGGGCAACGTTTTCAAATAATCATGCTTTATACGATCGGCCGTATTTCAGCGACATTACGTTATCAACGTCGAGAAGGTAATGCCTTCTAATAACATGCGAATTTGCGGCACTTATTCGTAACTCCTCTGCAGCGCTGTGGCAGCATTTTGGCCGCCAGTAAGTGCACAGATGGAGGCATTCAAACAGTAGCGTTAACGAACCAAACACCATAACCGGAGAGGCTAAACTGTAGCAGCTGAACTGGGGAGGTATTCTGCAAGAGTCCATCTGGTGGACATGTCCATGTCGTCTGCTACTGCAGTGCTGGTTGGTTGTGACGCCTGGCTGCTGCGGACACGCAGCGCAGCCCAGCCAATCAGAACTTCAACAGCAGAGACGAAATGGACATGTCCACTCGGTGGACTCTTACATAATACCTCCCCAGTAATATCTTGCGCATTATCTACAGGTCACATTATTCAAGCCTCAACGTACAACACACAATTCATTGTATGATAAGAGGAGTAGCATTCTGGTATGAACTCTGTGAAGGAAAATCTCGCAATTCTGCGTTTCTGTTCGAATTGACCGGCTTTCATGATAGAACACGCGTACATTAACAACACAAATTGACCAAGAATCCGTAATGACAAACATAAATGTGGAATTACATAAACCAAGATACATGTGTACTAACCAACGTGCAAAACGTAGAACACTGCGAGCACACTGGCCATAGCATTCCCCTGAACGTACGCCTGAAACGTATCAGGAACTGGTCCCGAGTAATCAGTATTGGCGTTGGCTGACCCCTGATCATCCTGAGATTTCGTGCGGGAGTCCAGCTTTCGTAGCTGAAACATTAAAAGTAAAAAAAAATAGAATTAGAACAAACGCCATTGTTAGAAACTGTTTAAATTGTCGGTAAATAGTATGCCTACTGATACGATCTAGACCGGGTGAGGTGGGTCTTCAGCGCAGGAATCAGGAAACGACGACGAAGCCAGGCATCGAGATGATGATAAAAAAATTAAAAAAATTGTATTCACCTCATTGGTACATTGTTGTGATTCTCATCCAAGTCTCCAGCAGTTCTCATTAACGTGGGGGCCAGGGTGGCTTTAAATCGTTCCTGGCAGTCTTGTGGTCGTCGACGTCTTCGTAGGGAGCCTATGGAAGTAGGTTCTACTGTGGACGACCTCCTGCTCTTAAGGTTTTATTTCCGCCGTCCTTCGCTCCGTGTCAGCTCGGGGTATAAAATGGTTGACACTGTTTCTGAGAAGAGGGCAATTATGTTGACATGGAGGACGCCTGCTTGAACGCTTCTCACACTTGACAGGTCAAGCGTATACGGGGGCCATGAAGGCCTTAATTACCCCTTGCGGTCTGATGGTCATCGTTGCCTTCTTGGAGAGCCTGTGGAAGTAGGTTCTACCGTGGACGACCTCCTGCTCTTAAGGTTTTATTTCCGCCGTCCTTCGCTCCGTGTCAGCTCCGGGTATAAAATGGTTGACACTGTTTCTGAGAAGAGGGCAATTATGTTGACATGAGGACGCCTGCTTGAACGCTTCTCACACTTGACAGGTCAAGCGTATACGGGGGCCATGAAGGCCTTAATTACCCCTTGCGGTCTGGTGGTCATCGTTGCCTTCTTGGAGAGCCTGTGCAAGTAGGTTCTACCGTGGACGACCTCCTGCTCTTAAGGTTTTATTTCCGCCGTCCTTCGCTCCGTGTCAGCTCAGGGTATAAAATGGTTGACACTGTTTCTGAGAAGAGGGCAATTATGTTGACATGGAGGACGCCTGCTTGAACGCTTCTCACACTTGACAGGTCAAGCGTATACGGGGGCCATGAAGGCCTTAATTACCCCTTGCGGTCTGATGGTCATCGTTGCCTTCTTGGAGAGCCTGTGGAAGTAGGTTCTGCCGTCGGCGACGTCCTGCCCTTGGGGTTTTCTTTCCGTCGTCCTTCCCTCCATATCAGCTCCGGGAATAAAAGGGGTTGACATTGTTTTGGAGAAGAGGGTAATTATGTTGACATGGGGACGCCCGCTTGAATGCTTCTCACATTTGACAGGTCGAGGTCCAGGCATACCGAACAGCCTTTTCTGGGACGAGGGAAATCATCTTGACGTGGGAACGTACGCCTGAATGTCTCTAACTCTTGACAGGTCGATCATAAGAATATCTAGCCCACTAGAATGGCGCGTAAAGGTATACTGCAAGTTTAAAAAGATACTATACAATCAACATCTCGTCTATCGAAATGTACAACGACGGGTTCCCATCCCTGTCAATCAGTTTTCCCCCAGCAGTTGAACCAATTCAAGTCCAATAGTAACGCCTAGCAATAGCACAGTTACATCCAGGCATGCTCGTTTGCTTTAAAGGTCTTGACACTGCTGGTCGCAAGGCTAAAGCATTACATACTTTCGACATTGACGTAGTAGTATCCGCAGAACTAGTACATCATACTTTTGTCTTTGCTTCGAGTTGTTGATAAATTCGACTTCGCCCTGCCATCTGCTAGCCGCCTGGTTAGGTCAGATGGTAGAGCGGCTGGCCCGGAGACGCGGTGGGTGGTCCAAGGTCCAAGCCCCCGACCAGGACGAATTTTTCTACAACCGTGACGCTTTTCCTTCGAGGAACCCGTATGGGTTTCCTTTGTAGCACTTAGCTACGTTTGGTTGGATGTCTCATTTTGCCTTTATTAATTACCTTTAACATACCACTTTTAGAGCGAAGCTTTCTTTGCGAGCTCTGCCGGACTTTCTTTGCCGTGGCTACTTGGTGCTACGTACTGTCTTACCGAATAGGTCATGCCTAAAAAAAAGTTAAAATTACCTGACGGCGCGGCGGTCAGGCACGGCCTGCCCATCCCGACGTGGGAGCGGCCCGCAACGGCTCCTCCCTCGTAAGAGGGTTTCGGAGTCGCTCCTCAGGATCCGAATAAAGTTCATCGCCTGCCTGCCCGGCCGATGGTGAGATCGAAACTCGGTTCCCACAGCACCGCAGCCCCGATGCCCTAACCAATGAAGCCACAATCAGCTGTACACTTCAATCGTGCTAACGCCGACCAGATCTCTTGAGGCGATAACTGCGCGTGTCACGTAACGCGTGCCACAGGTGCGCGACGGAACGTGCGCCCGGGCCAGCTTCCCTCACCCCAAAGACGCAGGAACGAAACGGACAAATTTGTAGCATTTGAGTAGTCTAGGGTTCGACGAAAAGTTGGCCTGGTCAGGCGTAATTCATTGAGAGTCACCTTCACCACAACCAATACCTCTTTCAGGGACATCAAGAAGCTCCTTCTTTTCATTTCTACCCGGCGACGGGTGTCTCTTTTCCATGTGCCGGCACATCAGGGCGTCGAAGGTGGCGGACTTCCTCGCTAACTCCGCCGCCTCCCATGGTGTTTCTCGGTTCCTCATTGCCACTCCCTCATCCATAAAATCAAAGTTACGTGCCTGTTCCTTCGCCCAGTGAAATGTTCACTGGACGCGAGAGAACAGCGACACTGGACTCTTTAAGTGAATAAAAAGCGTCACTTGCATTCCCCCTTTCTTCCCACCGAAAAGACCCATTGTTCACCTCATCATCGCTCATGGCCGCTTCCATTTCTATTATTTCCGCTTTCATCTTTTATCTCACAGTAACTGTGCCTGTGGCAATCCTTGTACACACTTGCTCCATTATTTCAACGATTGTCCTCTTACTTCTCACGTTGCTAACCTCCTTAAAGATAATCACCCCACTACCGTAACACCTGATCTTTACCGCTCCCTTCTTACCGATCAAAGAAAGCGGGCACTTCTCATTCGTCTTTATCGCGTCATTTCTTCGTTCACTTTCCCGGACTCCTCCTAATATTTTTCTTCAACCATCCCTTATTTCTTCGTCGGTTTCCTTCCTCCCTCCTTTTTCCCTGTTTCCATTCCATATCCCTCACACCTAGCCCTTCGCCTTTCGCTTTATAGTGCCCTTAGTTATGCCAACTAAGGTGGAGTTCGTCTCCGGGGACACTATAGACGGAATGGCTGTTTTCTTGACTCGGCCCTTTAGTTTTTCCTCCATTCCCTGTCTGTAAACATTGCTAAATGCCCAAGATACACCAACTGAACCTGCTTGCCACCACTTTCAGGTCTCTTGCAGATCTTCAGTCGAGCTTCAGTCAAGCGGACTGCACTATGCTTCTGATACCTGACGTAAAGTCACACCCACCGGAGACCTCCGGTCACATGTACGAGAAGCACGCCATCCCACGAGCGTTCAAAAGCATACCCCTGCGTTTTGTCTAGAGGAACCTACTACACGCCAGTACGTCTCCAGGGTTGTGCAGCCCGGCCTACCCAAAGCTCTGCTCCAGATGCCCGGCATCCTGCTGGACCTGCAGGCCTCCTCTGGCCCTACCCTCTTCTGCCGTCCTAATTCTTTCTTCTTTCCTTTCCCTTTCCTTTGCTGTTTTTTCCTCATGTTCGGTGACTTAATAAAGAATTGGACGAATCCCGAGACGTCACACGCCACTTACTGCAGACAGGTATTCCGACATTCATTCCTGTCCCCTACTTGTAATTATATACATTTTCTGTCGGCTTACCACGTTTTTTTTTTTTTTCAGCCATTGGCTTTTCCTCAAATTATATTTCGGGTTTCAAGCCCTCTTCATTTAATTTTGATTGGCTTAAACCTGCTATACCTTGGTAGTGCGGGTTTCCCTCATTTTTATTTAGGCTATTTTTTCAATCTGAGGGGCTCAAAAATACGTCGTTAGGAGAGAGAGAAACAATCTTATTTGCCAATGCAAGGTTGGACGTTAGGTCAGGTAGGCCTAGTGTGGCTCCCAGGGGGAGCGACGTCTCGGGCCCACGAGACGAGTGCCACTTGTGTTTTCTTGTCTGCTCTTGTCAGCAGCTGGTTCCAACCCTCCTCGGAGGGAGCTGGCAGTAATGATTGTGGGGGAGGGTTACCCTCGCATACACAGAGAATGTGTTCCCGAGTGGCGAACACTCCCTGGTCGCACTTAGTACAGATGGGGCCGTAATCCACGCCAGTGATTAAATAAAGCCTAGAATCACTGAGAACAGAATGGGTCTGCAGTCTGCGTTGAAGTTCAACGCGGTCAATTGACCAAACCTGAAGAAAGGTCCGACGTTTCTGAACTGCGCATGGCGTTCCTTGTGAAGTCGGTGAACAAAAGGAAACTCGCGCGCGGTTCCGAAACGTCGGTTCTTTCTTCAGACTTGGCTCAGTTTACCGTGATAAAAATTCAGCATTTGAATAACCACTTCACGAGAGCTTCGCTTCACGTAGATTCCAAGATGTCCATTGCATATGCGTAATTTTTTTTGAAATTTCGGAATCCATTTTACCTTTCGCTTATGTCTAGAAACACTTAATTATTTTTGTGCGGTTAATTTTGTCCACTGTATCTTTTTTTACGTTTGCCTAACATCGCATACATAATAATAATTTTGTGCCTTCTTATTAACACTCCTTTACGGTAATATGTAACACCGCTCCTTTGTGCGAGCTCTCTTGACAGGGTAGAACTGATTAAATAAACAATCGTATCCATTTTTACTTATCATTAAAGTTCACGTTGTACTACTACTACTGCGACGTGTTTCTATAAAGATAATTGGCGTACTGGTACGTCTCGAAGTATGTTGCGCATGGGAAACTTCGATAAGAACAATGCACAGAGTATTTCTCACCTGATCATCAACCATGAGGCACATGAGAGATGGCAGAAACTTTGTGACGAGCTGCACGTCCTGCATCAAACACGCCACGTACAAACAAAATGATCGTGATTATAGCGAAACCTATGTCAAGAACACGCCTATACCACCTACAGCATCTTTCTTATCTGAGCTTCAAAATGTCGGCGACAAAGACTAGCAACACGGAAATTTCGACCCGCCCAAAATTGTCTGCTAGTCTGCTTCTAAGGAGAAGTCTTAGTCTTCGTTATTCGATTCGTATACCATTCAGAAATTTGGCATTCAATATGCTCCAGTATACTAATATCTTTATAGCAATAATGCGGACGTTCGAAGTGCATCGGCGATCACGCGCTTCGAGTGGTCTCGAGTGACCAAGTAAGCACAGCGGCGGCCTCGTGGTTGAACATCCGCCTCGTATGCGGGATGCACAAGGATGACCCGTGGCCAGGTGCAACGGTTCCTTGTGGAAGATCGCTTCGTGGTAGCTGGTCCTATAAAAATGTCTAGGCTTGGTCTCTTGACCCCAACCCAACTCTTCCCCAACCGCAGACGACCTTGTCGTAGAAGATCCGCTACGACTTCGGGAGGCAGAATGGAGCCGTCACCGGGTGCCTACCGGCAAAATAAAACACAAGTGTAATCGCGGCCAGATCCGTGGCTCTCGCGGAACCTCAACGCTTATAGCAGGGTGCGTCTCCAAAACCGGATAGCATCCCAAATTAATAGGTGCTTTGGGTTTCCACATGAAAAATTGCCGCAATCGGATCCGAGCAGGGCTCTGTTATGGCCACAGGGTCCGGCCGGGATTCGTATGGCACGGTATCCTTACCTGTTGTTCACCCCTAAAGAAAGCCGAGAGTCGAGCCGGAACACGCCTGTGCTTCGCTTGGATAACCCGTATATTACCGACAGGCGACGACCTTCACGCAGCTCAAGCCTACGCTCCTACACGAGGCTAGAGCGTATACTAGAAATATTCTAGTACACTGTAACGGAGCCACAGCTGCGGCTACTCATCTGCGCAGTCGCCACGCTCCGTCGCAAACACCGGAGTGCAGGGCGCATGCACGGCCTAGACCGACGAGCTCGCTCGGCTCAATCGCTGTGCGTCGAAGGTCATGTGATCTACTGCGGGATCGACGGATAGCATGTGAGAGCGAGCGAGAAGGCTGGTGTGGCTTGATGCGCGCCGTCTTCTCGCGCGCCATACGTTGGAGGTTACGCGATCTTCCGTGGGTGCTAAGGTAATAAGAGAGAGAGAGAAAGCTCTTTATTGAGAGAGCAGAGTAAATCAAGTATGCATGCTAACAAAGGCGCGCGTTGGCATTGTACCGACGATAAAACTTAAGCTGCAACAGATATTTATCGACCAACAGTATTGCTGGCAAGTGAGGCAGTATCGATTTACGCAGATGAATAAACTGCATCTCTTCTACGTAGACGGCCAAACATAACGATCTGACTGATCCGAACGACGTGATACAGGCGTGTAAGCGCGGAATTAGAAAAAAAAGAAAACCTACCAATAAATTATAAGCACCTAGGACAATATCGCTTCACATGAACAAACTAACTAGCTGTCGATTTACGAGATACAACGCTTTGCCAGATGCATTACTTGCTGAATTAGTCTCGCGTATCTCGCTTCACCTATTCGACAGATGAACTCTTGCGGGTGCGAGTTGTTATTTCGTACATGTATATGCCGCTCTTTAAAATTTGTCGCCAGGATTTAACCCCGGTCGAGCCTCTCTAAAAGCAGCCGTGCTTTTTATTCCTGTGATGGTACACGAAGAGCAGAACCTAACCCCCAAGGGCACGAAGAAACCACCGGATTCTCTCACACAGTGCATGAAACCTCAAACTAAAAACAAAGAACAAGCGCTATTGCGCAAAGCTACTATAAAAAAAAGAAAGCGATATTCCGCGGCAGTATGATGAAAAACCAAATACGCGACGGTGCTGAAGCAGACGCTCCGGCACGTGATCCAACTTTACATGTCATTCCGGTGTTGCCAGCAGGTGGCGCCGCCGTGTGTTCTCACCCCCCCCCCCCTCCGATGCTGTTCCATTTAAAATTCTCAATTTGCGCTCGTTCCGCGGACCTCAGCTCACCAGCTTCGGCTCCGTGTAGTTCTCGGTGTTCAACATCGTCCACGCCTCCATGCCCAGAGCCAGCATGCGCAGCAATAGCACCAAAACATGGTTGTCCTGCGCACGTTGAATGCATCAGCTCTCCAATACGTAAAAAATAATAAAAAGAGTGCATCGTGACAAAAAAAATTATGCATAGTGTGTGTGTGTGTGTGTGTGTGTTTTTTCGCAGCATACGTATGCAGCCGTATACATAGAAATCACAGTATAAAATTTCAATTCTCCATACATGCGAAGGAATGTTGGCGCATATTTCCGTTTAGAGAGAATTCCAGTCCCGCGGAGAAGTACGGATGTCCGCATTTCTGCCCAAAAACACCCAGGTAGTGTGATGCGAAGCGAGGAAAGCGATATAATATTCCATTGTCACTTGGCTTCAAAGACAACGGTTGCGGACAACAGCAGTCGCCTGGACCTCTTAACTGTTTGACACCACATGTGCACTGAGTAAATTTAAGCCTGAGAAGTGCAGGTTGATACGCGAGGCTTTTTACACACTGAAAGTCGATAACTTCTAGAAGCTGATTGATCCGGAAATGACGGAATCAAGACTGGGCCAACGCCAGACACTGTGTAATAAAATGTGCGGATATTGTGGCGCCTATCCTGACACGAGAGCAGGACAGATATATATTTCCTCCCAATGTTTTAATGTGGGTAGTAATGCTTCTGGACCAGGAGGAAGTGCAATCATGATAATTCATATAATGCTCCCGCATTACAGTCCGTCAAGTGCGGCTTACCCTAGAGTGCTTGAATCTTGCCCGGGGTTAGACATCGAGTAGTCGTAGCAGGAAGCGAAGAAGGAGGATGGGGAGGGAAAGATCTCTCACACTCGCTAGTGCGAGTAAATGATCACACAGGTCGAAAATAAGATACATATTTGCACGCATAGCATGTATTTTTGCACTTAATTTGTTTGAAACGATTCGAGAATAATTCGCTTAACGTATGTAGCAACAATTTCGTCGCCTCCGACGTAATTTTCGTGTGTTCTACTCCACAACAACAAGCTCTGTGCAACACGGAAACCCTTCCAGCACGTTATAGTTCACTCGAACGTCACATCATCAAAGCTGAGCGTGTGGGATATGCAAATGGTCCGAATTTGGGGCGCGTTTGTAAGAGGGCAGCTCGTAGTTCTCCGAGTCTGTTGGCATCTATCAGAAATCTGGTGGTTGTTGGCACAACAGGTCGTACATCTCATACTAGTCGGAATCGCGCTGTGTGTCGTCTTCAATGGTGCGTAAGTCTACGGTATCACGTGTCCGCATTTCTGAAACTATCTGTTAGGGCCGCTATCCATCTGCACTGCCGCGAGTGAAGAGTTCATGGTGATGCAGAACAGAGCATGACATCGACCACAGGTGGTTATCAAATGACTCACAATGGGAACCCAGCAGGGTACGAGCTTCTGAAGCAGACGTTATTGTACGTTAGCCGTCCGTGAGCAGCCCTCGCAAAACTTCCTTGAAGCTCCGTTTTGAGACAGTCGCCTATTTAATACAGCATGTAATATCGTATGCTCTGGTGTATTTCCGCGAGACAAGATGCAGTATTGTGGGCTGAAAGTGGGGAAAAAAACTGCTCGTGTTCACTTGACGGGCTCCGAAATCCGCTCGCAATTTCACAGCGAAAATTCCCTTCATGCAATGCTCGCTTCTGAAACTCCGCTGAAGGTATTGTGTAGACACGCGAATCAATACACATGAATCGAACAATACAAACACATGGAGTTCGAAATAGTCTGCAGTTACTCACCCTCGGCATGCCTTCGACGTTAATGAGGTGGGTCACGCTCTTCAGAGCTGACTGGCCAAGAAAGTTGATAGCGTACGGGTCACACAGCGTCATGGCGAGGTCGCTGAAATTTTTTAAAGATTTCGTTGCTATATGCAATTTTTCCTTGTGTTGTTGTTATGTGAATTCCTTGTATTTGATCAAAGTGGTTTAAACACGGTCGAGGAAACAGCTTTCCCAATACCCGGACTACATTGAGATGCAACGAATTATTGACTCTAGAGTGACCTCTGAACATACTCAAACATATCTTGTTCGCGCTAGTAGACGCCGAGTATCGTAACATGACTTGCCACGTGCGCTCAACCGTAGAGTAAACGCATGCACCGTCCTATATGTACACAGTGTTCACTGCACACGATCCTGTAAGAATCGTGTACAGTGGTTAATCTAGTATGTTCACGACCAGTGGTGTGAAGCAGAAAGTGGAAACTAGAGCGCTCGTCACTGCTAAAAACGCTTATATATATATATATATATATATATATATATATATATATATATATTGGTGTGTGTGTGTCGTGCCCTCTAGACAACAGATGCAGATCTCCAAGATCATGCTCCCGCGGGTTCCATGCAGCCGTGTTGCAAGAGCAGGAAACAGGTCATGAACGACGGGTTTTGGACACCCACTGATTGGCTCCGCCACGGGATAAATTTACGCTGCCCTGCAGCCCAACGCCTTTGGCGCGCTAACAAGGTCCACATTTCCTGCACCATTTCCGAATGCTGCGCCTGAAATATCTACATTTGGTAACTCATTTTTGCCGCAGTAACAGCACCACCTCACGAAAGGAAAAGTAAATTGATCGTTTCAGCCATGGCCTACAATATCAAAAAAGAAAGAAGAGGAGACCGCCACTCGATCTCGGAAGCCATGTTTGATCTCGTTTGACTAGCGAGCGGTGATCTCGAAACCCACACAAACGCCTCATCCTTAAACCGTTGTTTCACGGGTAACACAACGCGCGGCGACTCTGAAGCGCGAGTGGGCCAGGCCGTAGAGTTTCCTACAATAATTACTAGAGAGAACTCTGGTGCTGCAATCGTTCAGCCCCCATGGCAATGATGGAAAGTACGTGCATTTGTCCAATCTTTATGCTTGTTGATTCATGCGTTCTTGTGACTTGGCTTATTGCGCTTTATCTTCCTTCACTGTCCCGAATCCCAGAGCAACCAACACTTTCCGAAGTGAAGCAGGCGCTGCGAACACGCACAATCGCTACTAACTGCAACGGTCCATCTTGCCGAAGTGGCCCAATCAAAACGCACCAAGCGTCTCGAGGCACTGGCCTGTCCGCAACAAATTCATGACGACGTTTTATGACGCTTGCCACTGCATGTGTCCGTGGCGTGACGGTTTCAATATCTGGCATCTGTGTTAGAGGCTCTCTGTTCGAATCATTTATTACGCAATATTTTGTTCAAAATGACGAGTTTAGAAAGTCGCGTAGCCGTTTGCAGCCAGAAAGACGAAGTTTAGCCAAGTCCATGTACCTCGCGTAATTCCCATGCAAGCTGAACCGCTTCCATTGCAGCGCCCTGTAGACACTACCGCCAGAGTCCCCTCTACAATTATTGCATGAAACCCTATGGGCCGGGCGACACAGAGGGATAGTTTATGCCATTGCATATAAGCACAAGTGGCTCATGTCACGCGGCCTCAGAGACAGTGCCTGAACACGCCTCAAGCGCAGAAGTCGATTCGAGAGAGCCACATTGCGTACCACAGTTTAAGTAAGCTGCGCAGTGGACACCAGAGCGGCTCTAATGGCGGACACGTACCACAGGAGTTCTTCTTGCCCGCGTTTGACCTCCAGGATGGCCTGAAGCTCTCGAGACCTCTTGGCATCCATGCTCTTCTCCCGGATGCAGGCATCGAGGCACCAGGCGAACTTGTGGGAACGGTCTATAGCCGTGATTTCCTGGATCTGCATTCGGGGTATAACTTTCCCTCTGCGTCGGTTACGTCAGAAACAGAAGCTCGCGTGCAAAACTCTATAGCCAGGGGAAATGTGGCCCGTACTTTCTCGAACTCGTCGAATGGAAAACACGATTTATTAAGTTGGAACGGCGCCACTAAATTTGCGGCGATATGCTAGGTGCTCTACTAGTTTCTGTATCAAACCTTCCTTTGCAGCCGTACGGGACAAGTTTGATGAGAATGCCAACGTATTCGGTCGCGCATATCGGGAATGGCTGTCCCGAAACTGGTACTGGGCTCTAAATTACCTCTAAATGTATATGCCTTGCGAACTCACCCGTTCGAATTCCTAAATTGCTATATCTCCGCCTGAAGCGTGCGTTTAAAAGGTAACCAGCGGATTCTCGATAACAAGTCAAACGTCCACTCTTTTCGTTACGAAATAACGCTCGTCTCTTCGAGTAATCTAGCCTACCGAGTAAATTTGTGTGCAATCTCCCACAGCCAACATGTGGGTAAACTGTGTTTAGATTTTTTTTATTCGGCAGAATCACTTAGGATTACTTATGTATGGGTACGCGAAAGCGTATTATATCGTTTGCAGAGCTCAGAACTCACGAACGCGCTTATCTAATGTGCTCGTGACGTGGCGCCACCTCCTCCCCATTGGCTGCGCCATCACGTGCCCAATGACGCACGCACTAGGCCACACCTTCAGACGCTTCTCGGCCTTCTGGGCTTTAGAACGCTGCCCCTCAGACGAGAATAAGTCTTATCAGACACCACCGACATCGCTGGCGTCATGTGACTGCGACGCGGACCTCCACGGAGATCCCCTCTGGCGCCTGCTTCCACGGAACCACCAGTCTGCTGCCGCTCGGCACGCCACCTGCCAAGCCGTAGAGCAATCCGCGACGTGAAGTGCGCAATGACGCACGCACTAGGCCCACATTTAGTCAACCAGAACCGCGGAGCCGCCATAGCGTACGGGATACGAGGTCGTTATTCATCCCGGGTTGAATTGCCGACCCAACCAAAATGTCCTGTTTTTTTTTTTTTTTTCAAGGACATTATTTCGTTTATAGAAACCGCTTTGAGAAATTTCGAAGAAATCCGAGCATATGTTTACGGGTTTTTTACTATTTTGCTGTCGGCCATTTCCGGTACCATCTTTCGGTCACGGCGACTACGATGACTTTTCCCGTGATGGGGCATATAATGCGCTCCCGTTATTAATCTAGAAACATTTTTTGGTAATTTATGTTACCGAAAAACTACGCCTACAATCACGCCACTTATAAACGACTTGTATTGGCCGGGCTGGTGGACGCAGTACTAGCTATATATACTATGCCATGCAGCTTTGAACAAAGCTGCGCGACGATACGAAGTAATATAGGGTGCTATACATTCACTGACACGCAAACAGGAACACGCGAGGCACAGTTCGTGATGCGCCGGGTCGAAGAAATCGACTCCAGCAATCGCCCTGCCTATATGTTTTCTTCCACTGCCTTTACCGCACTTTCAAAGCGCGCGAAATCAGCGCGGCACTCGTGTACCTAACGCCCCCCTGAACACAACGACGTGAAACCGCCCCTCACGCCAATTCGTCAAGGACAGCGCTCCAAGGTGCCATTCCAGGAACCAGGGCAATGCCGGTTCATGAGCCGACTGCGGAATGACCCGCAATCATTATTGCACTTGCACGCGGTGGTTTAGCGTACCCAAATGCGATGCCCAGTAATGTAATGTCCAGTAATACTGCTGTTATAAACATGTGCCCTTTTGTGAGGCTTTAAATCGAGCCTACACTGTTCATGATTTCCTTCGGTGCCCATGTGGTGCTGAAACAGCCTGTGTTTTTCAGGGCATTTCTAACTCGTTAGCTTTACTTGGCTCGTTGCTCAATTGCTTGGTTTTTGTATCACTGAATGCGTATCCGTAATAAGCCTACTACTGAAACTTTCTGGCGATATCGAAGAAAACCCAGGATCTAAGGATAGTATGCTTGAGCAGCTCATGCTGTCTCAAAAAGAACTACTTGAGAAAGTGACTGAAATTAGAGATAAGCAGGCAGCATCAGAGGCTTTCCTCTCGCAGGTTGACAGCAGACTTCAAGCTATTGAAAAAAAAAGCTTGAATCCTTAGACGATGTTCATAAGCATCTTTCGGTGCTTGATTGTGCTGTAAGTAAATTTGATGGTGAGATGGGCAAGTTGGCTAAAAAAATTGATGATATAGAAAACCACTCAAGGCGAAATAACCTTATAATTAGGGGTATAGCAGAAGAAGACAAAGAAACAGACGAAGATCTTATGCGCAAAGTAAATTCTGACATTTTTGAGCAAATACTGAAAGTGAAGTTGAACTCGATTGAACGTATCCACAGGCTTGGTAAGAAGATAGACGGAAGAAACAGGCCGGTTATTTTGCGCTTCGCTGATTTCAGGGAAAAAAAGAAGGTACTGAGCAATTGTTCGAAGCTTAGGGGAACACAGTTTAATGTCCAGGAAGATTTTTCTATGAGAGTTAATAGCGCGGGCAAAGGCCTGTGGAACTCGGCACTCGAGGAAAGAAAGAGGGGTGCTAAATTTAAGCTCATATTTGATAACATAAAAATTAATAACACCGTATACGCTTGGGATGACGTAAATCATAAACGGTACGCGTGCTCGGATCCTTCAATAAGCAGGGATGCGTGACTTCAACCAAACGACCTTGCATGTTTAAAGACCATAAATCTTAACGCCCGCAGCATACTGAATAAATTAGATGTGTTAGAAAGTATTCTACTCGAGCGTGAGCCAGATATTGTTGGCATTACGTAAACACGGCTCTGCGATGACATTTCTGATGCTGAGGTTACTCCCTGCGGTTACACTCTTTTGAGAAAGGACCGATGCAGTAGACGAGGGGGCGTAGGATTACTTGTAAAAAATTCCATTACGTACACAGTATTGCCGGATTTCAGAAATATCGAAGCTCTATGGATTAAAGTAAAGCTTTCAAACCGTTCACTTTGCATAGGTGTATTTTACAGACCTCCTGGCTCAACCGACAGCGTAATGGGAAACCTTAGAGCATTTATGGAAGCAAGTCTTTGCCACACAGATAATATATGCTTGATTGGTGACTTTAATTTACCTGGAATCAATTAGGTAACAATGGATCCAGGCTCATCTTAACCTCGATCCTGTGAAGAACTGCTTAATTTGACCTTCTGCTTTAATTTATCCCAGATTGTCTCAGAACATACTAGGGTGTGTGCGGCTACTTCCTCAATCCTAGATCTTGTATTTCTTTCTGGGTGGTTACATCCCTATCTTTCCAGCTGCTCGGTTGAGGATGGAATGTCTGACCACAAAATGGTTATCACATGCTTTAGGCTTGATGCAAGGATCTCGGAGGACCGCTTGCGAAAGTTGATCCCGAATTTTAAAGATGCTAATGATGTATGCATATTAGATCACCTTGCCTTATCAGTTGAAGACTTCATTACTATGCACCGTTCTGCTGAGAGCATTGACAAACTCTGGGATCATTTTTCCAACGTGGTTCAACGTTGCATAAAGTGCTATGTTCCGCACCGCCTTAAGACCACTGGAAAAAGAAATCCATGGATAACCACCAGAGACAATATTCATGCAAAAAGGAGATTAAAGCGAAGGCGTCAGGTGCTTGGACAGTCTGGTAGCCCACATTCCATTAATGTTACCAAGAATATGAGCCAGGAATTTAAGCAACTTATTAAAGATTCAAAAACTAACTCCTTCAACACTACCTTGCTACCATTCCTCGAAAATGCTCCTAGTAAATTCTGGAGATATGTCAACGCCTCGCCTCGCACTGACTGTAAGGATAATACTTTAGACAGAGCTCAGTCTCTTAACAGTTTTTTTTTTTCTACCGTTTATACTAAAGACGATTGCTCCACACCTAATTTTGACGAAGTTCCCAATCAACCCCCAATGAATGACATTGAAATAAATGAACAGTGTGTATTAAATCTCATATTGAACATAGACAGCAAGAAGAGCCCAGGAGCCGATAACATTCCTAATGAGTTTTTGTATAGATATGCATAGTGAACCGTTAAATACCTCACAGTTATCTATCAATCCTCACTTTCTACTGGCTGCTTCCCATCTGCTTGGAAGTGTGCGAAAATTGTTCCGATTCATAAAAGTGGTAATAAATTGGATGTTAATAACTATAGACCTATTTCATTAATTAGTACATGTGCCAAAATACTAGAACATATTGCATCCAAACAATTATCCGTATACCTCGCTGATTTAAATATCCTAAATCGCTGCCAACATGGTTTCTGTAAGCAGCACTCTACAATAACTCAGTGGGTTGAATTAACATATGATCTCGCAAGTGCCTCGAACGAACGCAAACAAGTAGACATAATATTCCTTGACTTTGCCAAAGCTTTTGATAAAGTTTCCCACCCTAAACTGCTCCTAAAGATTGGTAAAAATTTCAAAAATCCGATGATCACTAAATGGTTTTTATCCTATCTCTCCAACAGAGAACAATACGTTGTGCTTGAAAACTGTCGCTCTGATCCCTCAGGGGTACTATCCGGTGTACCTCAGGGCAGCGTTTTGGGTCCGCTCCTTTTTTTTATTTTTATTAATGATATGCCCAATTATACTACAGTACCCATTCGGCTGTTCGCAGACGATTGTGTCATGTGTAATAAGGTAGAAAAACCCGATGACCAGACTCTTCTTGAAATAAATTTGCAAAAGATTAAAACCTGATGTGACACATTTTTTTTCTTTAATGCAAGGATAAATGCCTCAGGGCATACAAGGGTATGTGATGGGGGTGAATAAGGATGATTAAATGAATGAAATAATGTGACACATGGCAAATGGTATTAAACACAAACAAAACTGTTGTCATGACGGTTACGAGAAAAAATAAACCTCTGTTTTATACGTAGTCCATTGAGAACACTTCCTTAACAAGGGTTTCCGCTCATAAATATATTGTTGTTACTATTGCGTCCGACTTAAGATGGAATGCTCATATCGATGACGCGTGTACCAAATCACGCAATGCACTATGGTCCTTAAGAAGACGCATTCACAGCGCAACTCCTGAAATAAAAATTCTGGCATACAAAACGTTCATTAGACCAATCTTGGAGTACGCCAAAATAATATGGGACCCTTACACGGTAACGAATAAATCTAAACTAGATGAAATTCAACGCATCGCTTTAAGGTTTTTTTTTTACAATAAGTATCGGCGGCATGACTCCCCCTTAGAACTTAACGAAATTGCCAATCTACCCTCTCTAGGATCTAGAACTTTCCTCGAAAGACTAAAATTTATCTTTCTTGTTATTCATGATCTCGCTAGCATAAATAAAAACGATTACTTTATCATCCACCCGGACACCTATTTTAGGCATAGACACTGTATGTACATTCCCCCTCCCTCTGTCTTTATTGATTCTTTTAAATTTAGTTTTTTCCCTAGGGCTATCAATGAATGGAACGGGCTACCAGACACTATAGTGAAACTATCATCAATAGGTGAATTTCAGGAAAAAGTTAAGTCTACATATTTTACATAATTTGTCCCCTGTGACCTTAATTTGTTCATGAGTACACCTCTATAGTGCGTCTTCCAGAAAGTGTTCGTTCGTTAGAATATTTGCTCAACATTGTAGACAGTATTAGAAGTGCAATGTTCCGATCAGACCGTACGTTACTTTTGCTAAGGTCTGGACACACTTTGTATGTCTTTCTAGGCATTACCTATGCATGCCCCTTTGAGTGCCTTCGTGTACAACACACTTTCTTGATCTTGTATACCTAGTTTTCATCTGAAAGAATATTCTTGTACCTAGAAAATCAACATTGATGTATGATGCTCCACTACCCGCCAAGGAATGTAACACTTTGTATGTTCTTTCTGTACTTGTTCCACTCCTGTAATGACCCATTGTGGGTGGACAGTATTAATAAAAATAGTAATTTTTCGCCATTAGCTGTGGCGCGATCCCGAATATTTGCACTCTGCAGGCCCCATCGGTTGCACCGCTGAGTATGTGCCACTCGGCAAGTCGTCAGGCCACTATTTGTGTGTCATCAACGTCAGGCCGTCATCGTCTAGCTGTAGTCGCTCCGCTGTCGTCATCACACGGTCATCATCACGTCATCGTCGTCATACAGTTGTGTCCAGGCCATCGTTGTCATACAGTTGTCACGCCATCAATTAGACGAACCACGATGCAAATTTTGAGACCAGTGGTTGTCCTACAATTGCCGTTATACAATCGACGTCATACAGCCGTCCTCACGCCGTCTTCGTCATATGGCCTTCTTCGTTCATCTCGCTGTCATTTTTTTTGTGATTCCATTGTAATCGTGCTGTCGTCATTCAATCGTGATTGCGCCGGCGTTATCATGTCGGAATTGGAATGCATTACGTAACCGCGCAAACGACAACGGACGAAGAGGAAAACGCACAGGACAAGCGCGGAACTTCAACAACCGGAATTGAAGTTCCGCGCTTGTCCTGTGTGTTTCCTTCTTCGTCCGTTGTCGTATGCGCGGTTACATAATGCATTCCAATATCCACCACTAAGTAGCCCGCCTGTCCCTGGTAAATATGTTGTCATGTCATCGTCGTCGTGGCGTCGTCATCATACTGTCAGTGTCATGCGAGCGCTGTCATACCATCGTTGTGCTGCAGTCGTAACAGTTCCATTGTCATAATTCCAGCTTCATCACCCGATTCTAGTCATAGCGTTGTCGTCAGGCCGTCATCGTTATGTCCTTGTCCTCATCTCATTGTCCTCAAGCCGTCGTTGTCCCGCTGTCCTCGTTACACTGTCTTCAAGATTTCATAATCGTCATTCCGTTGCCATGCCGTCGTCGCCATAGCACACTCGGTTGCGCCAGTACCTGCTTAGAAAGCCGGCCAGTGCTCAAGCGTCGGAGAGGAGCGTAATGGCTCAAACGACAATGCTATAAAACATTGGCCTGGTTTTAACCGACAGGAAAAAATGTTACTGCGCCGCCTGCGAGTAGGAGTTTCTTTCACAAACGCCTACTCATTCCTAATTCGAATGCATTGCAATCACATTGAAATCATCTCCTGTGTGACTGTACCAGATGCGAAGATGAGAGGAGTGCTCTTCGGACAGGCCCTTCGCAGAGGAGGTAGAGTTTTGGGCCCGTGGACTCTTGCGTCTGCTATGTGCAAGGCCACAAAGGCGGTGGCGGGTTTCTTGAAATTTACCAGCCTATGTGACCTTTTGTGACCGACTCAGCGATGAACGCTTGTGTGTGTAACAGTACAAATTGTCAACTTCTTTCTTCTTTCTTCCCTTTCAACCCATTTTCCCCCTTCCCAAGTGCAGGGCAGCCTACCGGGCTCAGCCTGGTTAACCTCCCTGCCTTTCCCCTTATGACTTCTCTCTCTCTCTGAAACATGCTTTACACTGGAATGTCATGTAAAAAAGCGGAACCTTCAGACCCCCAAGCGATTCGGTGAGCTCGAGATCGGGAGCGAAAACGCCAAGCCCACTCCACAGCCCCCGCCCCCTCCCCATAACGCCTAAACATTCGCATTACACACCCGTAACCGTTCTGAGAGTTTGGAGGGCTTGATAACCTGTTGCAGAATGAACACTAGACATTTCTTTTCTTTTTCTTGTTACGTACAAACACGATCCTCCCAGAGATGTCGCCTACACAGGCTCCACCAATAAAGTTAACTAAAACAAATAACAACAAACACAACTCCGCAGAAGGAGCCACCAACCTCCAAGTCGTGCAGCGCCATGAGCAGGTCGACGCGCAGCGTGCAGTAGTGGGCGTTCTGCGTTCGAAGGAACATGTTGCGCGCGAACTGCACAACCATTTTGTACAGAACCAAGCTGCGGTCCACCATCGCCAGGAGGCGCTGCACGACGGCCCCCTGGCGGCGCTGTTTGGGCGTCGGTCCGAAGAATGCGGAGGGCGACTCGCCCGCCACCGAAGCAGCCAGGCCCCCCAGGGCCTCCTCTTTCTCGCTCACGTACTGGGACAGCAGAGGGAGAACTTCGTCCGCGAAGAGGTCCTTGTTGTCGTGCCAGATCTGACGCTTCACCTGCGCGCGAAAGAAATTAAACGGGGGTAATTGAGGCGAGGGAGGAATCCACCTCCCGGATGCAATGACGGTGCACCGCGTGACGACGACAACGATGACGTCACGTCTTCGTCAGGCGGCGAGGCCTTAACAAGAAATGGTGGAGCCTTCCCTCCCGGGCTACGAACACTTCACGAAAGGTCGACGGGAGGGAGAAGTGCTCAGACTTCGGCGCACGTTATCTGCTAGGCAGCGGCGCGCGATCTAGCTGCTCGATGGAGAGACTCGAGAGACACGAGGGAGAGAAGGAGAGGCTCAGCGGACACGACTTCACGGATGGTACTGCCCCTTAGCACCGGCAGCTGTCCCCTGTGCGTGGGTACCTCTCAAGGGTCTGCGAATTCACCTGAAACCGAGGACAAACCCGCTAATCCGCGCCCACGACATCCGCACACCGGTCGGTCCTGACGTTTTCTTCAGCGGCATAGTTAGGAGAACTAGGAGTCCGATTCCTGATTAATAAGAATATAGCTGGTAACATACAGGAATTCTATAGCATTAACGAGAGGGTGGCATGTCTTGTTCTGAAACTTAATAAGAGGTACAAAATGAAGGTTGTACAGGTCTACGCTCCTACATCCAGTCATGATGACCAGGAAGTCGAAAGCTTCTATGAAGACGTGGAATCGGCGATGGGTAGAGTGAGAACAAAATACACTATACTGATGGGCGATTTCAATGCCAAGGTAGGCAAGAAGCAGGCTGGAGACAAGGCAGTGGGGGAATACGGCATAGGCACTAGGAATAGCAGGGGAGAGTTATTAGTAGAGTTTGCGGAACAGTATAATATGCGGATAATGAATACCTTCTTCCGCAAGCGGGATAGCCGAAAGTGGACGTGGAGGAGCCCGAACGGCGAGACTAGAAATGAAATAGACTTCATACTTTACGCTAACCCTGGCATCATACAAGATGTGGACGTGCTCGGTAAGGTGCGCTGCAGTGACCACAGAATGGTAAGAACTCGAATTAGCCTACACTTGAGGAGGGAACGGAATAAACTGGTACATAAGAAGTCGATCAATGAGTTAGCGGTAAGAGTGAAAATAGAGGAATTCCAGATCAAGCTACAGAACAGGTATTCGGCTTTAACTCAGGAAGAGGACCTTAGTGTTGAAGCAATGAACGACAATCTTGTGGGCATCATTAAGGAGTGTGCAATGGAAGTCGGCGGTAGCTCTGTTAGACAGGATACCAGTAAGCTATCGCAGGAGACGAAAGATCTGATCAAGAAACGCCAATGTATGAAAGCCTCTAACCCTACAGCTAGAATAGAACTGGCAGAACTTTCGAAGTTAATCAACAAGCGTAAGACAGCTGACATAAGGAAGTATAATATGGATAAAATTGAACAAGCTCTCAGGAACGGAGGAAGCCTAAAAGCAGAGAAGAAGAAACTAGGAATTGGCAAGAATCAGATGTATGTGTTAAGAGACAAAGCCGGCAAGTCTAGAGGAATTCGAAATCCCACAAGTAACGCCGGAAGAAGTAAGGAAAGCCTTGGGAGCTATGCAAAGGGGGAAGGCAGCTGGGGAGGATCAGGTAACAGCAGATTTGTTGAAGGACGGTGGGCAGATTGTTCTAGAAAAACTGGCCACCCTGTTTACACAATGCCTCATGACCTCGAGCGTACCGGAATCTTGGAAGAACGCTAACAAAATCCTAATCCATAAGAAAGGGGACGCCAAAGACTTGAAAAATTATAGACCGATCAGCTTACTGTCCGTTGCCTACAAAGTATTTACTAAGGTAATTGCAAATAGAATCAGGAACACCTTAGACTTCCGTCAACCAAAGGACCAGGCAGGATTCCGTAAAGGCTACAAGATCATATTCACACTATCAATCAGGTGATAGAAAAATGTGCGGAATATAACCAACCATTATATATAGCTTTCATTGATTATGAGAAAGCGTTTGATTCAGTCGAAACCTCAGCAGTCATGGAGGCATTGCGGAATCAGGGTGTAGACGAGCCGTACGTAAAAATACTGAAAGATATCTATAGCGGCTCCACAGCCACTGTAGTCCTCCATAAAGAAAGCAACAAAATCCCTATAAAGAAAGGCGTCAGGCAGGGAGATACGATATCTCCAATGCTATTCACAGCATGTTTACAGGAGGTATTCAGAGACCTGGATTGGGAAGAATTGGGGATAAGAGTAAATGGAGAATACCTTAGTAACTTGCGCTTCGCTGATGATATTGCCTTGCTTAGTAACTCAGGGGACCAGCTGCAATGCATGCTCACTGACCTGGAGAGGCAGAGCAGAAGGGTGGGACTAAAAATTAATCTGCAGAAAACTAAAGTAATGTTTAACAGTCTCGGAAGGGAACAGCAGTTTACGATAGGTACCGAGGCACTGGAAGTGGTAAGGGAATACATCTACTTAGGACAGGTAGTGACTGCTGATCCGGATCATGAGAGTGAAATAATCAGAAGAATAAGAATGGGCTGGGGTGCATTTGGCAGGCATTCTGAGATCATGAACAGCAGGTTGCCATTATCCCTCAAGAGAAAAGTTTATAACAGCTGTGTCTTACCAGTACTCACGTACGGGGCAGAAACCTGGAGGCTTACGAAAAGGGTTCTACTTAAATTGAGGACGACGCAACGAGCTATGGAAAGAAGAATGATAGGTGTAACATTAAGGGATAAGAAAAGAGCAGATTGGGTGAGGGAACAAACGCGCGTTAATGACATCTTAGTTGAAATCAAGAAAAAGAAATGGGCATGGGCAGGACATGTAATGAGGAGGGAAGATAACCGATGGTCATTAAGGGTTACGGACTGGATTCCGAGGGAAGGGAAGCGTAGAAGGGGGCGACAGAAAGTTAGGTGGGCAGATGAGATTAGGAAGTTTGGTACATGACCGGGGCAGTTGGAGAAGTATGGGAGAGGCCTTTGCCCTGCAGTGGGCGTAACCAGGCTGATGATGATGATGATAAATCGCAGACTAGAATCGCTATAACGCAAAGCTATTCCATTCATATTTTATTCCAATCTCATGACGTCAAAGGATCGCCAACGCAACCACGGGCTGTTACCCGCAGCGTTTTTTAAACAGCCCAGCCAAATGCACTTCTCACTTGTAGGAGACGACCTTCGTTTGGTGTGAAAGCGATTAGCATCGCATACGGCGACAGTTTTTTTTTTTTTTTTTAATCTAACTGGTTGGTAAGACACACCATATCGCGGAGCTGCAGATTAGTTCTTTAAGGAGCAGCTGAATGCACGCACACGGGCGCTCTCTTATTCCGTCTCCATGTAAACGCGGCTTCTGTGGCCGGGAGTCGCACTCGCTACCTAGCGCTCAACAGCATACCGCCATAGACAGAGGAACTATATTTGCTCTTTTTAATAAACCAGAGCTCACTCATACTCAGTCACAAACTGTACCTTTAAATTAAAGGTTCACTAAGGGTCAAACTAACCAAGATCAAACCCAGGCACCTCACCCGGACTTGAACTTACCGGAAATCACACTCAGGTGATCAGTTGAGGCACACAAACTCAGCCTCACTCGGACGCACTGGCACAGACACAGAATCACTGAACCATGAAATCGCGGACTCGACGCCATTTCTCGGTGCACATGCACAGGATGTGCACAGGGCGCATGGTTCACTTGGAATCTCGTGGGCTTAGCCTGGCCCGAATTGTAGGGAGCTCAACAACTAAACTATCGGAGTCACGCGGTTAAAACTTGAACTCTGGCTCGCAATCTTACAACGATTCATAATACGATAAGCTCGAGCATGTACAAAATCATCCTGGCTACAATAGTACAGCAAGTGCAACGCACGTGAAACACTCGATCCCTTTAACCTTACAACGCATATGAACTGACTTCAAGCAATCACTTATCTATCTGTTCCATAAGTTACACCCTATCACAACCAATACCTGCACTCTCTTCTATAGTTTCCCCAGCATTCATATAATAGTGCTTTGAACATGCAGATAAGGCTCTTGTTCCCCACTGCAAAACTGCAGGCGTTTTGGAATTTATTCTATCCCAAAGCCTGCAATGCATGGAACCAGCTAACGCCTACTATCGTGAGTATCTTGAAGCGATGTTTTTTTCTCACACGTTTTAACTAATGTCAATGCGCATGAAGAAATTGACACGACAATCTTGTGTGAATGAATTTCTTTCTTTTTTTACCTACCAGTACCTTGAACTTTTTGCGTAGTATTCTGTATTAGTGTCATGTGATCTTTAACAAAGTATTTTTTGAGCTTTATTAATGTAGGCCCGTGGTCAGAAGTATGAGTACCTGGGATTTACGAAGAAATCGAATATTTTTTTCGGTGCCTTAGCGCGTAACCAGAAAATATAGGCTGCCGTTCAGACTTGGTATTGCAAACATCACAGCCAATTATCAGCTTCATGTGGCCTGGCTGAGTTACCGAGAAACTCAGTTAGCAAGAAACCTGTAAAGGCCCATTCTGTAATTTCCATAGGCCCAATGTGTCTGTGTGCGTCTTTTTTTTAAGACTTTCCTCTGTCCTCTTTCTAACCCATATGTCCCAACTCCAGTGTAGGGTAGCAAACCGGAGGCTAATATCTGGTTAACCTCCCTGCCTTTTCTCTCTCTTTCTCTCTCTCTCTCTCTCTCTCTCTCTCTCTCTCTCTCTCTCTCTCTCTCAAAAGGCCCAAACGGTAAAATACATAAAATGAAAGCTCTGCTTTGTTAGGTCTCGCTCGGTCTCATACTTACGCTCACTTCGATTTGGTTCAGACTCACACTTACGTGGACTCTCACTCAGCCTCCGAAAATGAAAGCTTGGGAAACGCTTACCTGGATGTCGCATTCTTTGTAAAGTGACTTGTCACTGACCAGCAGCTTGATGTACTTCTCGTCCATGGACTTCATATTCTTGAGTATGCACATGACCACTGGACGAAGGGCTGGGTCCTGTCGGAAGGCAAAGATATTTGAAAAATAAGGAAAATCTGCAATATTGGTAAGGTCGTCAACACCGTTCTCTGCGAACATAAGAATTGTAGAAGGTGTTCTTTTTTTGCTGTTGCTATAGCACCTATAATGACACTCGAGGCGCACTTTTATCGTCGGCGTCGCCGTGATGTTCCACATAAAGTCCAAGGGCAATAACACCATCACCACGCGTCGTATGCTATATATGCGAGTAAAAGCACGCGAGGGAAGCCGACGACCGCGGCTCAATGTGGCGCGCGCGGAGGAATAAAGCGAGGAGAAAACGCGCCATCTTTCGTAGCGCGAAAGGCCGTGGAGGGATGGAAGGGAGGGAGGGAGGCGGGCGTACGTCGCACGGCCGCGCGCGCCGTAACTTGAAAGGGATCTGCAGGCGGCTCACACGTTCGTACGCGCCGAGTTCTCGTCGCTCTTGCGTTGAAGCGATAGACCGCACGAAGGTCGCTTCGCTCGCTGCTGCTGCCACGCTTGCTCACACCAGCGTTTTCACAGCTAGTGTCCGCGCTCATAGAGTGTGATGTATTCATGTTTGCTTATGCGCGCTGACACCATGCATGGTATTTCAGTTAGTAAGCGAATGTTTCCAAGTGTATACAGCCGATAAAACTGACTAAATGACTTCGTGTACTGAGTCGCCTACTGATTTGCTATCTCAATCGATGCTTCGCCTTTATCCGCAAAACTATAGCGCGACTGGCCGCTAGAGGCACTTTGCGTGTATTCGCGGGCTACTTTCACGCTCGGAAATACACTTTTATGCAGCACGTATTGGTCAACAGAAAGCTGTATCGGGAGTTTTTGACGTAGCTCTAAAATTTTCTCATTAACACTTCTCATCAAATTATCCTACTTGAGGTGTTGATTAATTAATTAAGACTACCTATGTAAATAGGCGGAATGCAAAAAATAATCTGAGCATTTACAAGCTATGGCAAACAACATTACCTTGATTCTGTCCAGCTGAGTGGCATTTGCATATTTTTTAATCTCGATGCATGGTAGTTGGGACACCCTTTACATGGAACATCACATGAAGGCGAAAATTCGCCTGGAATGTTCATATACTCTCCGTCACAACAAACAAATGCCTCAGTGCATCCACCGTCGTCTCCCTCTGTCTCTACAACGTCCCTGAGACTGTGCTTTTGCCCTTCAATTTCCTCGACTGTTTATAGCCTTCACTTCGCTTTCATAAAGGGAAAAACATGGTGCGCTACAGAAGTGACAGTGTTCATTGAACTTTGATCGAAGCCCTAACAGCAGCCCCAGAAACAGATTTGTACATGTTACAGAAAAACAGTAATCGATTACGATTACTTCATTCAAAATGTAATTGATTACAGTTACCAATTACAGCCTCATGAAAGTAACTAAGCAATTACTCAAAAGTAATCAATTGGTTTAATTTCCACCCTAAATCGATTACCATTGCACAAATACAGTACATATAGAACGAGCTGGACCAGCTCTTTCAATGCGTTTTCCTCAGCCCTTCACACGTTATTTATCTTCTATAAAGGTATTGCTTTTCCAAATCTTCAATAGGTAATCTCTCCGTGTCCTATTGTGAAGACATCTGCAGAGACATTGAAAGCTCGCTCGATGCGCGCGCTGCAGAGAATGGCTGTGCTGTAACGCGCGAACACCTCCCTCGCAAGTTTGGGTTTGGTAATACACCAGCATGGTTATTTAAGACAGGACGTGTCGATTCAACTGTACTGCATGCGAAGAGACAGAAGAGACAGGTCTTGCTCAAAATACCAAGAAGAAAGGGACGCTCTCCTCGAGAACCTGCAAAAGGAAGAACCTTCCTTATTCGAACCACGCAGCGCTTTGCGTGCCAAGAAAGGTCAGTTATAGCTCGCAAAGGAGCTTCTTGCATTCTTAAGAGACTTGTTTGATGAGCGTGTGGTGATGTGCCGTGGTAACATTGCAAGAGACTCTCGCGCAGAGCAGTTGCCAGCCTCAATCGCCACGCTCACCCTGCTTGTAGCTACAACTCACCACCACATGATTCCGGTTAATGAATGCCGCGATGCTCGCGGTCGGTGTGCTCTGGAGCCAAGTGCTTCATTGCTGATGGGGCTAGGGGAAGCAGCTCCCGATAGGGACACAGAAAATCTGAAAATTCCCCATACGTGACTCGCTGGCACCACCGTCCGAAGTGGCCATCGCTGATGAGATATAAAAGCAGTTTCAATTTGTCCGTCAATGCCTGGTGGACCTCCACCCGGTGCCCTTTACTTGTTATCTATTTAGTCTTAAACGACTAATTGTAACGGACGCCAGAAAACGTCCCCGATCTTCGAAAAGGTGGCCAAACCCGTCATGTAATTTAATATACAGCTGCGTATTCATCAGCACGAAAGGTACTAGTTGTTCCTGCGTTGCAATCGCGAGAAATATTTGTATATTAGTCTTGTATATATCAAACAGATAGAAACACCAACGCTTAATGGCAAGACATTTGTCTATGTCAGAGAAGTCGTAGAATACACTAAGGGAAAAAAATAACTAATCAGCAGCTCTTACAACCTGTGAAGGCGTCTTAAAAGCACTTACAGGAGAGATAGAGCGCTAGAAATTCATTATAGAATAAAGGCTCAGAGGCCGGACACCCAAGAGGGTTTTGCGAATCTGCAAGACCACCATGTTCAGGTGACCCAGGCGTAGCTGCAGGACGTTGATTGTGGAAATGAGGTGTTTTCATCCCTCTGGACACTGGAGTTCCCGCCAAATTTAGGTTCTCAAACCTGGGAAATGTAACTGGTTGCACGTAACTGGTTACTGAAAAAAAACAATTAAATTACAGTGAGCGTTACCGAATAGACAAATTCATCATTAAATTACAAAACTACCAAAACGTAATTGATTTCAAGTAATTAATGACATGTAGTTCGCCACGTACAAGTCTGCTTAGGAACAGTATGGCACCGCGCGCAACGTTGTGCGCTTCTCCTTTGTACCATTGCGTTCTGCGCAGAGTACGCTTTACAGGCAAACTTTAGAGGAAGTTTTACTTCGAGGCCGACTCCAATTTACCTATTAAAAAAACGTGTGAAACACACAAGCACCCTCATTAAACAAACAGCTGAACCAATTTGAACGAAATATTTTAAGGAACGCAGCTGAATTCTACAGGCCGCAGTGCTCTTATGCATATAAATCGCAATTTCTGACGTAAAACTTTCTCTTAAAACGTTGTTGCTGTCGGCGGCGGCGGCGGCGGTGGCGGCGGCGGTGGCGGTGGCGGTGGTGGTGGTGGTGGTGGTGGTGGTAGTAGTAGTAGTACTAGTAGTAGTAGTAGTAGTAGTAGTAGTAGTAGTAGTAGTAGTAGTAGTAGTAGTAGTAGTAGTAGACTCCGAGGTCACGACCGAAGATCGACGCTTCGGGCAACCTGACAGCTGGTAACCCTCGGGTGGAATCTCTTGGCGCCGGAGGTGTCTGCTACGTCTCAACACGGACAAGGGAATTAGACGTTTGCCACGAGGCAACCCCACCCATCCATCAGCACCTATCCAGAATCCAACGCAGCGTTGACACCTACCGTTGACAGGTCCACAAAATGCCCCTCTACCAGCACCTGACAACCTGAAGTGATGATGAAAAGGGGCGAACGTTGAATGCTACCGTGAGAACGGGTTCGACCTTGCATTCCCAGGTTGCTACCCTGTCACCTGTACCGTACCATCGGAGGTGGAGTGCTGCGAAACGATGAGATATCTAGATGAGATATCACCTATTCGACGATTGTGATTGGTCGCGATACAGTCACATCAGATTCCCTAGTCGAGTCGCCTAGGGAAGATGAGGTTAATAAAGTGGAGACATTTCGTGCAGTGAGGCTGACGTGTCCTGATGTGAACTCAGTCGTTTAATATGCTCCTATGTGGAACTGCCTTTCGTATCTGGAGGCAGTGTAACTAACGTAACATAAAACCTTTTTTTCCCCTCATTTCTACTGCTGGACGTACTCGTCGATGGGCTTGGTGGATTCCTGGTCCAAATGCCACCTCGAGCCGCAACAGCCGCTACTTCTCAACGCGACACACGACAAGCCACTGTCGACCAGGTCGTGCCAATATGAACTTGTCAATCTCGCTGCAAAACTCGTGAACGCGATAATAACGCACGTTTTAATTCAGAAAGTGTGCAGTACTTCAAGCGCTGTTACTCAAACGCGTGTTCGCTAGATCACCCCTTGTCGTCGCCCGCCGTGGTGACCATGCTGTTGCGCTAATTATCCCGAGGTCACGGGATCAAAGCCCGGCCGCGGCGGCCGCATTTCGGTAGGGGCGAAATGCAAAAGAACCCGCGTTACCGTGCACTTCGTGCACGTTAAAAAACCCCAGGTGGTCAAAATTTAGTCCGGGATCCCCCCACTGCGACGTGCCTCATAATCATATCCTGATTTTGGCCGTATAAAACCGATATTTTTTTTTACCCTTGCCGTTCTCCCATACCTTACGCAGATCTTACATTGCATAGGATCTACGAACTTCATTTAACGCATCTTGTTAAGTGCAAGACTGAGCAGCAAGAAGAGGGCATGTAGAAAAGGAGACAACAAAAGCGCCGACTCCCAGGAGACTGGCTTTTTTTACCAGCCTCCTATGTATCCACAAATACCCAGCATGGGAGGCGTTATCAGTTATTAGTGTGTCACGTCGAGGGGTTTTGCTGCTGTACAGTATGCGCAGTCGGAGAACAATGTCGCGTAGGGGACCATCTGTGAGCAACCCGGTCTTCACTGCGCAGTTCTTTCTGGAACGTAGTGCGCACGGCAAACATCGGTCATTTGTGTTTTCCGCTAGGGAATATGACCGTCCAATGATACTACAAGACGCAGATCATAGTTTTTTCGACAGAATGTATTGCCCGTTCGTGATAGAATGAAAAGAATTATTTATGCAAATCAAAATCTCACAAGAAAAACCGCGCCAAAATAAATATCAGGAAGTACTGAACTACCAACTGTACTGAACAGCCGCGAGATCTTGGCGTTTCAGGGTGTCCAGATATTTAACAATAACCGCTAATTTACACGCACGCGCGCGCACATGCATACACACCGCCCACAGAATAAGCAAGGTTTTCAGCAATGCTACAGCGCATTCGTTCAGTTTTAAAACACTCCAAGCAGAAAGGAAAATCAGCATACAAATGTTAAGATAGAAAATATGCACTCCAAATTCACTTGTAATTTTGAGCATCAAGAGCTCGAGAGAGAGACAGAGAGAGAGACTGTAGGAAACTCTTAGTAGTTCATTAACAAACGTCGGTGGCGCCTGACTAAACAAAACAAAAAGTATAGGCTGCAAATACTGCGCATCCCCCATTACTCGACCACGGTTTTACTCAAAACAAGAGTGCAGAGGAATACTAACGACATACTCTGGCAGCACTCTTGCATATCTCAACGGTCACACACCGCACTAATTTTCCGATTACTGAAGAAACGTACCGTGTAGCTGTTTTACGGACGCGTCGGTATCGCTACGAACATTGTGATAAGTTTTTCTGTCGGGCATTCACCTTCCACATTTTTTTTCTATACTACAACGAAGCACCAGCAGCAGTATGTGAAATCACTTTGGCTATCCACCAAAGCCCTAGCAGGGGCGCCACAGAACAACCAGACAATTTTCCGCAAAGGCTACAGTGCTACAAATATGTCTCTGTCTTAGATAAAATAAATGCCTGGCACATTTCAAGCAGTCCATAATAAATTGTAGATATCACTCGACAGCAAAATCTTAATGCGATCCCACTCTGAGAAAAAAGGATGACCAGCGAAGCTGTGTTGTGGGCCCCTTAACGGCGAACTGCACCTCCACCCAGGGGTCGGCCCCGCTTTGCACTAGCTTAGGCATCTGCCCGCGTATGGAGAATGCTTAACGCCTGCTCCAGCTCCGTTGCGGGTCGGTCCGGCATCGTACTTTCTTCGTGATCGGCCCACGTATGGGGCGTGCTCAACGCCTGCATCCCCTCAGCCGCGGGTCGGCCCGGCATTTCACTATCTTCGGGACCGGCCCACGTATGGGGAGTGCTTAACCGCTGCGTCCCCTCTGCCAGCCCGGCATTGTGCTATCTTCGGTATCGGCCCATGTATGGGGAGTACTTAACGCCTGCGTCCCCTCTGCCGCGGGTCGGCGCGGCATTTCACTATCTTCGGAACCGGCCCACGTATGGGGAGTGCTTAACCGCTGCATCCCCTCTGCCAGCCCGGCATTGTGCTATCTTCGGTATCGGCCCATGTATGGGGAGTACTTAACGCCTGCGTCCCCTCTGCCGCGGGTCGGCGCGGCATTTCCCTATCTTCGGTATCGGCCTATGTATGGGGAGTACTTAACGCCTGCGTCCCCTCTGCCGCGGGTCGGCGCGGCATTTCATTATCTTCAGGACCGGCCCACGTATGGGGAGTGCTTAACGCCTGCGTCTCTTCCGCCAGCCCGAAATTTCGCTAACTTCGGGATCGGCCTACGTACGGACAGTACTTAACGCCTGCGTCCCCTCCGCCGCGGGTCGGCCCGACAGCTCACTATCTTCGGGATCGGTCCACGTATGGGGAGTACTTTACGCCTGCGTCGCCTCTGCCGCGGGTCGGCCCGGCAGTTCACTATCTTCGGGATCGGCCCATGTATGGGGAATACTTAACGCCTGCTTCCCGCCTGCCGCGGGTCGGCCCGACATTTCACTATCTTCGGGATCGGACCACGTATGGGGTGTACTTAACACCTGCGTCCCCTCTGCCGCGGGTCGGCCCGGCATTTCACTATCTTAGGGACCGGCCCACGTATGAGGAGTGCTTAACGCCTGCGTCCCTTCCGCCAGCCCGGCGTTTCGCTATCTTCGGGATCGGCCTACGTACGGGGAGTACTTAACGCCTGCGTCCCTTCCGCCGCGGGTCGGGCCGGCATGGCACTATCTTCGGGATCGGGGCACGTATGGGGAGTTTTGTGTCTGCACACGGACACGATCCTTGGGGAAGTAGCGCTTAACAGCTTCGCTGTAAAATTGGTTACGTCTTTGTTTTTAATTAACTAATTATGACGGCGACGTTGGACCCAATCCTGACGATGATATTTTCGTGCCTACACACGGACATGATCCCGGGGGAACTACCCCTTAACAGCATTGCTGTAAATTTGTTTATCGTTTCGCTCTTTGAGGTATGTCAGTGACTGCGTTCCAATTTTCCGGGAAGTCCAGTGACACAAGTCGATGGCAACTGCCATCGAAACGCTCATTCACATAGCACCATAGAGCTTCTTACTATAACACGTAGAGCGACATCTGGCGCCACCGTCTATGGGAGTTTCTTAAGGGGGCACCGTGCCTTCATGGGAATGACGATATACATGTGTCTGCGAGGCTCGTGTTGGCTGGTGTTGTAAGAGGCTTCGTCTAAAACGTGGATATGGCTACACAAATAAGGCTTTCTCAAAGTAAAATCTTCATAAAATGTTTCCATTCACGCATAACACATCTTTACTCTCCTACAATGCATGACCAAGCGAAGAAAAGCAAGAACAGGCGACCAACTGTTTCAAAGCGAGCGCGAACCTTGTCGTCTGTCCTCCAACTTTAGCGGCCCACTGATACTTTTTATGTAACATATAGTCGTACACGCAATAAGTTCTCATAGTTAAACAAAACATGTTTTCGCGTAATAATAAAGCTAAAACAGCTTTTCACGTGCTGTTTTAGTAGAAAATGAATCATTGTGACAGACGGAACTGTACTTGCCAAGCTCGTCTTCAAGGTGTCCTGTCTCTCCGAGAACGATGCCATACCGAAGTCACAATATACCGGCATTCCCGTGCATACCACAGCGCAGCAGCACCAGATTTCCATCTAGGTAGTGTAGTGAGAAACTCTACGCATAGCACCAATTGAGCCCTGCACCCCCGCATCGATATCAGTGCAGAGGTCGGTATGCACGGGTGATCACTTTCGGACATACGTTTTCGCAAGATTTCGCGCGACTATTGCAGGGACCTTGTATGCTCAACGTCTGCTAAGTTCACAGCAGCGACAGAACACGCGGCCTAGCGAACGGAAGTATGGAGGGACGCGATTCCGAATTGCGACGACGCTTGCGGACGCTCGCTGCGTGGAAAGGGTCGCGCTCGAACGCAGCAGCAGCAGTACGAGCGTTCCGAATCTTGAGCTTTAAACTGCCCACTCGGACAAACATCTCTTGCCGTTTGAAAAGTCGTTTCATCTCATAATGCCTCTTCATCGCAGCCCTAGCAACGCCTCCCAGCGGCTGGCGTCGACACCACTGGCGTGATCAATGAGATTCGTACAGGCCTGCGTATTATGCAGGGTGCCCATAGCGCTAGGCATCAACTCGCGACCGCGTTCTGTGCACGGTGCTAAAGATTGCGTGCTCGGCGTTATGCCAGGAACGCCGTCCTGTAGACGTCGACGCGTCTCACGTAAGCGCGCCTGATGTAATATAGTACGCGAAATGTCGCGAAAGCATCTCCGAAGGTGATCGCCCGAGAAAGCGTCCCCCTAGACTGGCGATACTACAGGTATTTTCGAGCACGTCCGACTTATACTTTCGACTCATCTCTTATGCTGGTGCCACTTTCGATCGCGATATCGAGCGCAACAGGAATCGAATTTCCTGAACGCAATTGCTTCTTTGTGCGAGCTACGGAAGGGAGCCAATTGCGATCGAGAATATTTATCACGATCGGGCTCGATTGCAGACGAAAGTGCCGCGTGGTACCGGGAATTTGGCGTCCCGATCGCGCTGGAGAGTTCTCAGAAGACTGCCTTCTTATCAGATTGAATGTGTGCATGTGAAAGCAGTACAATACCCCTGCGTTGCACAGACACATACGAGAATGCTCGAGTCAACACTGATGTAACGCGAATCAAGCGCTGCTATGCCCGTCATTACTAAGTACACCTGGCTCCGGAGCCCGTAAACCCGATCGCGCACCCTTGTGCTTGGACTGAGCTCTAATTTTTCGATGCAGCTTCACTTCCATCAGCACGGAAACAGTCCCAGTGAAAAGGTGTATTACCATCCCTATACGTTCAACACAGAGACGGAACACTGCATGTTGCCCTCGTACCTTGATGTATGGGAAGCTTTTCTCCAGCATGTCCTTGAGCTTCTTCTGCTTCTCGTGGCCTTCTTGCTTGGCCAGAGTCTCGATCTGTCGCATGAGATGTCCCTTGAGTTCATCCCGCACGGATGTGTGGAAGTCCAGTCGCCGAACACCGTGGATGTCTAGCAGTGATAACATCGGGCGCAAAGAAGGCAAGAGGATCGCATTCTCCTCTTGAAACTCTTCTATTGCTCGCAGCGGATCTGTGCAGTTGGTCAAGGCTTCGCGGAGAGCCTCCCGACCTGGAAGGCCAACTTCCTTGAGACCGGCCATGGATGAAGACGGAAAATTCAGCCGGATATGTTATATCCAACAGGAGCTGTAGAAGGCAGGGGAACCGATGGAGGTGGGGATGCGTTGAACTCGGAGACAGCTTCTTGGTACAGTCACCCTCTTCGTTCTTTGCTGTCGAGAAGCCTAACTTTGGTCCCCGCAGCACTGGAAGCACGGCTGAAGAGGCTGTTTATACGAGGATCCCGTATCTCTATAGAAGCTGTCTAACTATACAGCCGCGACGTCGTCGACCTCGCGGCTAGTCACACAGACTTCGGCGTCCAGCCTCCACCGGAACGTTCGACCATGTGCAACTTCAAACGCACACCAAGCGCGACGCGAAAATGGGTGACGTCGAGCGGGAAGAAAACGAGCACCGAGGAACGCGCGATGCGATGGACGGCGCACGAGCGTTAGAAACGGTGAAACGCTGTCGCAAAGTCGCTGAGCAGAGTGCTCGCGACGCTGTGAGCCTGCGTCTCGTGCAGACCCTGTGGCTTGTTCGCACGTGCGGGACTTAGGCCGCCAGCTCCGTGGGCGAAGAGTTTCATCGAGGTGCCTCTATGGAGCGTTTCCAGCGATCGCTTGCGCGGATCGTTACCATGGTACGAAAATTCCCAAAGGGGGCTTTTGCGGTTAGCTCGCTGCCTACAGACAAACCTGACGCCAAAACATTTCATATATTAGAACAAATATGCCTTTCGCAACGCACTTCTGCTTGCGAGGCACTTCAATTTTGTCTTTCTTGAGGGCTACTGGCCTATCTGAATGCATTTAGCTTGCTCAGACCCTCCACGTGCTTGTGCGAACTCACCACTGCTTTCCTCCCCCTCCCCTACCTCTCTCTATCTCATCACTCTATTCCCTCTTTCCCGTCCCCCAGAGTAGGGTAGCCAACCAGACGCATTTCTGGTTAACATCCCTGCCTTCTCTCTTCTTTTCCTCTCCTCCTCCTTCGCCACTGAAACCAATGACGGCTGCAATACGACGGAACGGTAGCTAAGGCAAGTTTGAAGTCTGGGCAGAGCAGAGGGAGAGTGTACAATGTGCAGAGGGAAGCAGACAATGTCTCGTGTTCCTTACTGTGGTGGACATTGTCGAATTGCACAATATTGTCCAGTTTGCGATCCGGTCAGCTCCGATTTAATGGCTCGATCAGCATGCCGCCATTAAAACATCTTACAATACGTCTGAATTTGACAATGCACAGAATAGCAGCCCCATTTATCCCCTTAGACATGAACCAAGTAGCTCACAATATAGCCTCCGAGAGTGTGTCTTGTGTCGCAGCCAAATCAACCTCGCGCGCTAGTATGGTGACGCTGCCGCTCCGTAAACTCCGTTATCACTAGCGCCACCACGAGGCCTAGCGGGAAAGTTCGCGTATGTTCAGTCGCAGACGTTATACCATAGAGTTTCCTACAGAAATTTTTGTAGGAAACTCTATGTGTTATACCAACGCGCTAACGCGAGAAAATCAGTTACTCAGGCGCTTCGGCAACAAAGAAAACAACTATCGACATCCTTCAACTAGGCGCGACAACCCCCTCCTCCTCTCGCAATGCCTTGACGCTCTCGCTGCCTTCTTAGACGCTCTCTCTCTCTCTCTCTCTCTCTCTCTCTCTCTCTCTCTCTCTCTCTCTACGATTATGAATCTTTTTCGGCAACCACGGAGACCAACGGCAGAACCGGCAGAAATCGCTTTTCATCGTGTGTGGCTTCGTTCGATTACCCCGGAGGCTCGGACGTTACGACGATTATCTTGTGCTTATACGCTCTGTGCAAAACGTAGCTGCGCTGTAGTTGTAGCAAAGAAAATTATCGGACGATTTAGTTCAAAACGAATTAGGATAAAAGAGAAGCGTAGAATAAACGTGGACGAGGCGAGTACACGGTACTGTTTGAAAGCGCTGTTAGAAAATTCTTGCCGATCGCGATCTGAATATCCAGGTAGGGCGTCTAAAAGCCGCAAAATAAAGAGAAAAAGAAATCGAGTACACCTAAGCACTTCCGAGTTTCGAATACGAAAGCATTAATGCCGAATTGAAGGCCGCTGAGCACTCCTTCGAGTTACTCCTGGCAGACAAGCGACCGCGTTGAGATGCTTGGCGCGTTTTGATTTGGCCTTACCGACACGCACTTACTGGCCCTTTTCGCGAAGCAGTTTGCTCTAGAGAAACGAGATGGCGCTTTCGGCGGCGCGCAGCACGTTGCCTCAGCGAAAGCGCACGAATACGAAACCATTTCCTCTTCTGCCCAATCAACTGTCGGAAATGCAACTAGGTTTTCGTTTCATTCATGCTGCGAAATATGGAGCGGTGGGGTGAAGACATTTGCAGTAGTTGGCTGCAAAAATTGTGACTGGCATATTAAGGAATGGAATGTATCTGTGTCCCCAAGTTCACAGACCGCTGCCACGTAAGGACTGCCTGTGTTGCCAGCTCTTCGCGATACACGGCTTCCCTCGAGGATAGAAAAGATCACTCATTCGCTCGCGTTGTAGCGCTAGCCTCCTAGTGAAGGACTTGAATCCCGGAACGTCTGCACCAGTGAGTATACCGCTCGTTATACGGTGACAAAGGAAGTAGCACCGCTTCTTGACATATATTAAGTTTCTCTCACGTTATCTACACACACACACCCCAACTCACACATGAACTTACGCCCACTCTATCGCCAACGTATCAAGAATAACTGAACGGGCGTACACTTCAATTAATGCTCCGAAGCATGGGTGACGGCGACTACATCGACAGCACATTAATGCCCGAAGCTGAACGTTTCGTAACGGCCAGTCCACACAGTAAGCGAGTGGCTAGCAGTAATATGTATTTGCTATAAGTTATGACACCGAACAGAACATATACGTCACAAGCCTTGTGTCCAGAAAGAACAAACATATCGCAACGGGGCGTACCCGCGAGCGATCAGGCAGAAACTAAACAATCATATATTGACCGTCCGAGGAACTTTACCGATTCAGAAACGTGACCAACCGCTGCATAAAAGTATTCGCTATATAAAGAAAGAAGAACGAAATACACTCATACCGATTCAATTCATGAGAGGAAAATTAGGATAGTTCGTAATAAATTTTCAGCCCGGGCCCCTTTTGTTACAAGCACCGTATACGCTGCTCGCTCCGTTTCGACAAAGCGTAATGAGCTCTGAAAGCGCTTACATGTCCTTTGAAGCTGTAACCAAAGATTCGCGTGTCGTCCACCCAGTCACCGTCCACCATATCCGCCGAAACAGAGGTTTGCAGAGCCGCACCGGGGGTCATGTACATCCATTGTGAACTAAGAGGCAACGGAGGCAGCTGAGGCTAGCAATGGACGCATCACCACGTGATCAAACATGCCAGTGTCCACGGGATCTGCGTGAAAAAGGCCAATAACACAGGCGAGAGCTTGCGTCGAGAGCGAGAGGGAAGGTTACTCCCCCTCTCGGGGAGTGGCCACCATCACCACGTTGATCGCTGTCGACGCCTGCAAGATCCCAGTCGCATCTTGGTAGAACCGAGCGTCACCGTTCCCACCTGAAGTGCAGCTTTTATTTTTAAAAAATGGCAGAGGCCTTTGTGACTTAGATTTAAAAGGGGGGTTGTACACGTGCTTTCGTTGTGATTGAAGGCCACTCGTGTCTCGATATCTCTCGTTGCATCCTGGTTTTCAACGATAGTGGCTTCGCGGTGACCTACATTCATTCTGTATACTAGAACTCCTCTCCTAAATAAAATTTCCAGTCGCCAGTAGTGCTTTGTCCTGTGTTCTTCCTAAGTCTCCGTTTTCGCAGCGTTTTTCCATCATTAAGTTTACCAACACGCCAAACTGACAGCTATACTGAAACCCCTAAAGGATGTAAAAGTAGCACCATCTCCTTTCCTCCTCCTCCTGCGCCGGCGTTCACTCTCTCTTCTGTCGGCCGTGGCTGCCTCTACGCGGTGCTGAACTAGCAGACCATCTCCGAATCAAACGCTGTCGCTACGTATCGCTCGGGCTTTCTAGGTCGTATTTTGATAGGGATCTCATTTCACATTGTGACTGGCTGCCGAAACGTCAAGAGAGGACGTCCGAATGTTGTTGCCCTTGGTTGGCTCAACTACTAGCGGTGAGACACTAAACTACGCCGAGCGTGACCTCGGCGTTAGCCGATTTACCGCCGTCGCCTTCACGCTTCAGCAGCTTCAGTCCCTCGTCGGCAAGCGGCCAACGTACACAGCAAACCTTTAGCATTATGACCAGGCTGCGAGAGCGAATGCTCGACCAGCGGTATATATGTAGTTGCCTTAAAAGTTTTCACTGACTAGTGAGCTACCGATCAATCGGCGGAAGCGACCCCACTAATAATGAGGCACAAGTGGCTTCGGTCGCTTGCAGGGTAGCTTACGCCACTCGACACATTTTCTTTTTTTGTGTGTGGACTTGAGAATCGCCGCAGCAGTCACCTCACAGGTGCGTGCAAGGCTGCAACTGCGGGTCATGTCGCCGCTTGCATGCGTGTTCTGCGCTGCGTGTTCTATCCACTATCTTATCAAAATGAATGCAGAGTAAAAAAGCGCTGCGTTAACATTCAAGCTTGTCCTGGCCACTGAGAGTCAGGCGGGAATTAGCTTGCTCTAGAATCGAGAGCCTTGCGATGTGGATAGCATTACCAGCAGTTTTCTTTTTTTTTTTCGAGAGATTGTTTGTTTTCGAATATTGGATAACTGAATGAATGCACCCGCAACACGCGATCTGACATTTATATAAAGTGGAGGAGCACGCTGTCACAATATTGATCCCCGGTTATTTGAAATGTGGAGCCAATATTTTTTTTTTTTTCATCCATGCGTACGAGCGTTTGGCAGAAGACGTGACATCAATCAGATCTACTTACGTCATGCGCACCACTTCTCCTACGCTGTTTCTACATTTACAGTCACATACAACTCAAAAGCGTCTTTCCACAGGTAAGCGTCCCTTTTACAGCAAAGCTGTATACCTCTACCGTCCAACGAAATTTTCATGCCGTTGGCGTGATAAGCAAAAAACTCATTGGCCCGACCCCGGACATAGTACAATGCCGGGCCGACCTGTGGCGGAGGTGAAGCAGGCGTTAAGCACTCCGCATACGTTGGCCGATCTGGAAGATAGTGCCATGCAGGGCCGACCCGTGGTGGAGATGAAGCAGGCGCTAAGCATTTCCCATACGTGGGCCGATACCGAAGTTAGTGCAATGCCGGGCCGACCCGCGGCGGAGGTGAAGCAGGCGTTAAGCACTCCGCATACGTTGGCCGATCTGGAAGATAGTGCCATGCAGGGCCGACCCGTGGTGGAGATGAAGCAGGCGCTAAGCACTTCCCATACGTGGGCCGATACCGAAGTTAGTGCAATGCCGGGCCGACCCGCGGCGGAGGTGAAGCAGGCGTTAAGCACTCCCCATACGTGGGCCGATCTGGAAGATAGTGCCATGCAGGGCCGACCCGTGGTGGAGATGAAGCAGGCGCTAAGCATTTCCCATACGTGGGCCGATACCGAAGTTAGTGCAATGCCGGGCCGACCCGCGGCGGAGGTGAAGCAGGCGTTAAGCACTCCCCATACGTGGGCCGATCAGGAAGATAGTGTCATGCAGGGCCGACCCGTGGTGGAGGTGAAGCAGGCGCTAAGCACTCCCTATACGTGAGCCGATTCCGAAGATAGTGCAATGCCGGGCTGACCCGAGGCGGAGGTGCAGTTCGCCATTAAGGGGCCCAGATACACAGCTTCGCTGGTCATCCTTCCTCACAGAGTGGAAGAGCACTGAGTTTTTTTTTTTTTTTTTTTTTTTTTGCCTACGTACCGTCACCGCTTCGTAACGTACGGCGATAGACCCAAAAGGTGCTGTGCGCATACTTACAGGTCAAACAAAGACCAGGTCATAGAATATATGACTTAGAAGACAAATAGCGCGTGCGTTTGCAGACGACTTGATTGAAGTCGGGCACGAAAGTTGCAAATTAACGCAGCGCGAACATGCGGCACTTAGGAGAGCGAAAAACCAACGAAGCCGCGTACAGCAAGCGGCAGCATGTGAGATTAGTGATGAGCGAAGAATCGCTCCCTTCCTTCACAGAGCCGTGACCATTGCGTTGGGTTGAAATCAGCCCGGCTGATTCTTTGAAGTGAGACCTTGCTCTGCGCCGCGTCTCGCTTGGCAGATGGAGCACGGAGTTGTCGCTTGCCATCCCTTTCACTTGTGCTGCACCCGAAGGCACAGCGAAACGGCAACGCGAACACAGAACTGCGCTGCAAAAGCACAAAAGATGCGCGAAACGCGGCGCCTGCGTACTCCGCTCTCAAGTTTTAGCACCGCGATGTCGGTGCAAGCAAAAAACGATCAACAAAAACGCGCCAGAGCACGTGATGGCGTTCCGCCAATGGGAGGGCCGGGCGTGCAGGGAAAGCGCTGGGAAGGACGACGGCGGCATTCTTCAAAAAATGGCACTACTTTATTTTTATTTAGGTGCTTTAAGGGTTACGAGGCGTGGTGACGATGCCCTCTCCCCTCACGCAACACCTGGTGCGCTATCGCAGCAGCAGCTGTTCCCTTTCGCCCACTCTGCTACGTCGAGGCGTGCTCGTGACGTGGCGTCGCAGCCAACGGGAATTTACCT